>NW_020271537.1:824507-1167345 GCF_002803265.2 Melanaphis sacchari | reverse complement strand
ATTGTTTTAATTTTATCTAATAAATCTAATTATATTTTGTTCTTAGAAATTAATAATATTAAGTATTAAAATCAATAGTATAGTTAATTGTATTAAGTAAATGCATGCAGAAGTTCAAAGATATAATTTACATTATTCTAATTTAATTTAATGTAACTAAAACAATAACTTAATGTAGTTAAAATAAAGAAATAATTCAATGAAAATACGAAAATGATACTTCATTTTATGCACGTATACCATCTGTTTGATTAATTGAGATTGCCTTTTATTTTATGGATAACAGAATTGGAACAGATAGTAAATAATACTTGATATTGTGTCAATAACATTAAAACTAAGATTTTTTAATAGAATACGTAAGAAATTTCCGACCGACCGCAGTGACCCCAGACCACTACTTAAACCATACTCATAACCTTTCTCGGCGGCAATTATAGTTGTGTAGTGCCACTACTTGTTTGTTTTCGCATTTTCGAATTATCGATTGCATTTAATGTTTATTAATTTTATTATACCCCGTGGTCGTGATTAAGTTATTTGTTCTGATATCCGTTTCAAAGTTAAAGTACTTAGTTAGAACATTGTTGAGTTGTTTTTTCGTTAAAAGTTTATGTATAACAATGTATTTCAGTTTAAAAATACCACCGTGAGTCATTACCTATTTTTATTACATACTAGGTATAATTAGGGTGTACACTTTAATTAAAGCTACTTAAGAAAATTACAGAAAAAAATATGTCGGAATTGTAGTTTATCGATTTTGATGAATTGGACGATTTGAATACCTCTAGCGCAGTAGTATTTAATGTAGAAACGGGATCATTCTTAGATATTTTGATCAAGCTGAAAAGTTATTGTTTTTTTAATGTGTTTATTAAAAAGTACTAAGAATAACTTGTAAAATATAATTAATTTTAATTGTGTATTTGTGTATAATTTTATATTATGCCTACAAACTTTAATGAACTGTATTAATATTTTTAGACTATGATATTTAACATTTTATACTATTGTATTACCATTATAGCATTGCTATACCTACTGACTATTTATATTTAATGAATTTACTAATTAAATAATTTAATGAACATTATTACAATTATTGTAATAATGTTTTTATACTTAAATAGAAAAAATATATGCATTTTATTATTTTTATAATTTAGTAATATTTATTTGACATAATCTTGTAAGTTTTCCTTTATTTCTTTGATTTAACACAAAATATTAAATTTTAAATTTAAAGAAAGGGTAATATTGATTTTACTAAACCAGTATATTATAATTAATAAAAGGTGTCATTAAATTGAATTAATACCAACTACCTAAAATGTACATCATTTTCATAAATTTTTAAAAATTATGTCTTTAGTTTAAGATACTACAGATTTGATTAGATTATTAATTTTTCTTATTTTAAATATTCTAGATACATTATCAATTTAAGTAAGATTATTCTTGAATTTATTTAATTTATACTGATCTTAATAAAAATAAATAGTAATGATTTTGTGGAAAAACCTTCTTTACTTTATTTTAAAACTTATAGACTCGAAATCATATCCGATTTTCTTTAATTTAATACGTGTTATTCATTAAGAGTAGTATATTATTTTCTGAATGTAGCTTTCTTGATTCTTTTTTTCTATAAAAGAGCTTTTATGTTTAATTTAATATACGTATACCTAACCATCAAATATCATGTTTACTGATTTCATTGACTAGTAATTTGGTCCTAAAATACATAACCACTTTACTATATAAAAAAAAAAAAATTGAAAACCCATTTTCTTTCTTAATCATGCGGAAAAACAATAATAATATATTATGTATAAATATAATATTATAAAATATTAGTATATATCACTATACCATAACACTTATAATATTTGCGTGAATAAAAATAAATATTTCAATCTTATATTGTTGAGCCTATTATCTTTCAATATTCCATTCGTTTTATAACCTAAATACCTACCTAGAATGGATTGATTAATATTTTCCCTTTTTTCTACATGTGTATACGTATTTTTTATAATCTTTTTGGATTGTCTTAGTATTGTCTCATCAGTATTTTTTTTTGCTTATTGAAATTTTCGGAATATTGTTTTGGAAACCTATTACTGTAATGGAGATGAGAAATAATTAAGCTTGGTACTATTTAATAGAGATTTTTTTGCTGGAAATGAAAAATGATAATTTTGTTTTTATGTTTCGTAAAAATTTACGGTGGAAGCCTTTATAGAGTTAATTTATGTAAATAATTCAAAAGTTGAATACTTGTATTAAAATTTAATAATTTTCATTATTTAATTATTCAAATATTATATAGTTATGTGAGTTCTTAAGTTTTGGCAGGAGGCGCACAAGCACAGCGATGGTGAACTCGTCGAGACATTCTGCAGTATACAATGAAAAAAAAAAAAAAAAACGTTTGATGCAATAGCGACCTATGATAACGTTCAAATAGCGTTATAATAATATATTGTTTTCATAGTAAGTTCGTTGTAGGAATCGTATATTCCCAAAACAATGTACAGAAATAGACCGGCGATCGTTTTTTTGCAGCAGTCCTCTTGGGACGTGCTGCGGTTTTCCCGGAGTAGCATAATCTGTGGATTATTTACTTTTGGTTGTCAAACGTACTACCCGAACGGCAACGCTATACTATTACAGAGGATCGGGATAAAATGTATTAAAAAAAAATTTTTAAATTATTCTTAGTTATACTATAGTTATAGTATATATGCAATTAAATATGCACAGTAGACATACCACTATTGAAATACGATTTTAAATTGTTTCTATAGTTTCAATTAAATAATATCTAGTGGAGAAACTAGAAAGTTTATTGACATTATTTTGTTCAAATTTTGTAATAACCTAAGTTTACATAAATAACGTATAATTTTTTTTTTTAATTTCATAAAATTTTGAATATTAAATTCTTATTACGTGCAAAGAGAAAAAAATATATTAGTTTGTTAATTTTATCTGAAGTTGTATTTTGACACTTTAATATAATTATAAAGTTATTAATGATGTAATATGCATTTAAAACTAACACATATTTTTAATTTTTATATTAAAATAACCAAATTATGTAAAAATATGTACTTAAGATTTGTAAACTTAAATCCAAAAAATGTCTATTAAATAACATATTTTTTATTTTGCTTTCTAAACGAATATGCAAATTATGGTTTGCTTGTTTAATTATCATAAATTTTCGAACTTTCAACTAATCACGATATTTCCGAAACGATCAGGTATTCAGGTATATAAAAAAAAAATAGTATTTTAATCTAATAAGCCGGAACAGGCACCGGGAATAAGGCATAGGCATCCAGCAGACTTCTTTCCACCACACGGATTTGAACGACTAATTAGGTGGGGATGAAAAAGACCGTAGTGCGCCAAGACTGCACCAGAGAACGGTGTATAATATTATTTACATTACTGTAATAATGTTATAGTGTACCCTATTGGAAAAGTCCGGACACGCCTGCACTATATTATATATAAAGTGTCAGAATAATAAAAGTATTCAAATTACTTTTATTAGTGTCTAATACTTTTTCAATGATTTTATCATCAAGTGTTTAAATTGTATTCGAAATATTTTTTATTGATATGTGGAATATTCATTTTTTACTTGAATCACTTCATTTAATTTATTGGTAATAACTTTACGTCAGCTGCGGTTTAAATTTTGTAAATATATCTATAAGGCATAATAATATACGTATGTACGTAAATGTATGATATTTTAAACACTTATTAAAAGCGGCGATCTTTACAGCACTGATAATTTTCCGATCGATTGAAGTAGGACTTTTTTTTAAATCTGTTTAAAAATATGTATCTATTGCAATATTGAACAGAATAATAGTTTTAAAAACGTATTATTTAAAAAAAAAAACACCATATTTTACTAAATCATTTTATATTTTAATTATTTTTTTATAAAATTTTAACAAGTGAATTACAATATATTATATTATAACATAATATTACAATATATTATTATACTGTACAACATTAAAATATCGGTACATTAAGATAATAAGTTTTAATGTATTATATTATATACAAGAAATTTCACCGTTAAACCACAATTTGGATCGTTGTGAATATCGGTGTTACTTATTGAACGACCGAAAACTGTTATGAAAACAATGATTTTTCGCCAAACTTTTTACATTATGAATAATCGTCAAAAACGGCTGCAAAAAGATTTTGCTTATATCTTTTGCATTTTCATACTTTAAGGAATAATTTTATCTTTTATTTTTATTCACATGTAACATTTGAAATGCGTTCAGCGTGTTTTTTACAGTTTTATAATGAAACATAAATTTGTGCAGAAACGGTTTTGCAACGACGACGTTTTTTAAACAATATGATGTTCTGTTTTACCGTACCAATTGACAATTCGAATACGATTAAAGATGACGTAAACGATTATTTCGGTTTCATTATTTTTAGGATGTACACAAAACAGCGACAATTATTTTCATACAATTAAGTTTGGATCAATAGTTTTATAAATTAAATTTAAAAATGCGTTAATCAAAAATTTATTTTTCCTTACTGATTGTTCGTTTTGTATTCGAACCAAAAGCATTTTGTAAAATACGTAGTCAGTGTTTTGCGCGTCTGAGTTCAACTACTTAGAGTTTATTACATTAATTTGAATATGTACTCAACTAATCCTTGTTTATTTTCACTCAGCTACCACGCGGTTTTAACAGTAACATTTTGGCTTGTGTGTATCTCCGCCGATATTATAAGAATATAAAGGATAGTCAATGCACGAGTCTTGAATACTTGAATAAACTCCATGAAAATATATTATAGGTATTTTCAAGGTAGGCGATCGTTAGAAGTATGGTAATCTAAATCGCTAGGTATTCAGAGGGATAAGAGGCGTCAGGAGTTCATGACTGTAGGATTTCTTGTTGAAATATTTTTATTTTTTCCGCGTCTAGCTAGGTAATAACCTTGCATGATAAAAACAAAACAAAACTGTGATTATTTTCACTAGAAAAATGTAGGTGGATTTCAATACCGCTTCTTAAAAAGTTTTTAAGAGATTTTCTTGCCTATTATTTAATATGATATTTTTTTTATAAGTGTTAATATAAGTACCTATGTTGGTATAAGTTTAGAATATTATATTATTTTAAATACTTTTAGTATACAATAGGTAATAAAATTTACTGCATTCATTCGTACGGTATTATTATTTATTATAACCTAATATAATTTGAATTCTTTTAAGTTTATTTTACCAGTTCACGTCGATTTACGTTTACGGTCTATAGGAATTGGCGCAGGTACAAAGATAAATTATATAAAAAAATACATAATAATAACTAGTTAAAGAAAAACTAATCAAATTTATTTTACAAATTAAACATTTTTTTTTTTTTTTTTTGATATAAATATTACAAAAAAAATAAAATATTTTTTTGGCATTGGTTAGAAAGTGTTTGAAATTCGACCAACACATGTCCACTTAACAATTTGAAAAATGTCACCCTCTTTCTATAAATATATGGCAAATAGCTATTAAGCATAGAGTTATGATATTATACATTGTATCATTATAAATTACAATTAATTTTAAATTTTTATTAGATTACATTTAGACTTGAATAAATATTGATTAAATATTTATTAAATATCGTATCACAATAAAAAAAAAAAAAAAATAATAACCGATAATAATAATAACACCTATAAAATGTACAGATGATTGAGTCATACCGTAATCTACAATTTGATTATTTTCAAAGGCGGCTTCTCAGACCAAATTAATATTATGTAAACTACTAAACTACCAATACATGTAAAACGGTGCTCTGTCGCTCGTTTCATAGTACATCTAACGATTGTATATATTTTTATCCTATTCATGCTGTATGTATTAGTTATAAAATTTTTTTTTATTCATTATTAGTTTTTATTCATTTTTAGTTCAATATTAATTTAACTATTCTGCTATATCTATTATACTAGGTACGTATAATTTTTACGCCTAGTAATAAAACCAAATTTAATAGTTCAATAATTTTCGAAATAAATTTATTTGAGGTTAAAACATCTCGGATTCATAAATTAAAAAAAGATAAACTAATTTTAAAACTCAATAGGAAAAATACCAAAAACTTTAAAATAATTTAGCGGATTCTCTGATATCTGTTAAAATTTAAGTATAAATGTCGGTGATGCGATATCCATAGTAGGTAACTGACAATAAAAGTATTTTATATCTCATTACTAATCGATTTAAGTATCAAATATCCTAACTTAATGACTTATAAACAGCATTAAGCAATTTTATTAAAGAGTTATACAAACTAAAACATTATAAGATAGCGATACTCAAATAAGTTCAGACAAAGATTATTGGTGTAATATAAAACGACTATTAATTTATAAATTTTCGAGTATTAATATTTAAAGTGATTATCTGTGTATTCATAATAGTCCTCAACCATCAAATTATCTTGGGATACATAATTTTACTAATAATTAGAGATTTTAAATAACACAAAAATATTGTACTCGTACACCATATTTTATAAGCTGTAAAGTATCGATGTAATGTAAAATCGTAATCGAATTGATAGTTACATTATGATTTATGTGGTTATAGAAATAATTATACTAAGCAAGTGACAATGTCCAAACTTAAAAGAAATTTTAAAAAGAGCTATAATAATATTGTTTACTCATGTCTTACGCTGATATTGTTTTTACATAATGTTTTATGAAATATAAATAGGTTACTCATGGCGTAAAACTTGCTTCGATCTCTTCAATAATATTGTATGTTAACGTATTAAAATGTCGTTAATGTAATATTATACTTATATTCGTTTTTCCATCTATTTGAGCCTGATTTTAAACGTTTCATACTGAAAATGTCAAACTATATTTTACAATAATATATATAATATGTGTTTTCGTTAAATATTCGACCACAGTCAAACAAACTCGCCGTTAATTACATCGCATTCATCCATAAACGTGTTATAATTTAAAATACCAAGATAAATCCGTCTCGCAGTAGTTATCAATGAAGCTCCCCCACGGTATTATGTAAAGGACGCAGTTCCCGGTAATATGTATTATATAATTTAAAGTTATGACAGAAAACCGCTGATGAACGATAATAATTTCACTTCTTTACAGATGACGAGGATGGCACAATATTCTCATTATATCATTATAATTGTACGCAGCGATGCGACTACCGTAGGTAGTCATATACGAGACGGCGGCCACGTACTATCTAGGTATTTTGTGTCAAGCCTACTTACTCTATATATGGGCGTTAATATAGTTGTTCGAAGTTACTTTTTAAAACGCACTTTATTAGGTTTAAAACAATGTAGACCAAGGTAAAAAAAAATTAAAACGCAAGCACGTTTGTTGAGATAACACGAAAGCTAGGCCAGGAATGAATATATAATATTTATGTGTTATCGGTAGCGACCGGCGGAGAGGGGACGTCGTCACAACTGTACCACTGTGATTTATTTATTTATATTTCGTGAAAATTACGCATTATTAATTTTCTATTATAACGGCCGGGGATTGACGATCATCGATGAGGTGGCAACGTTTATTTTTCTGGAAAACTGCTAAAAGTGTTGGAACAAATAAAAAAATGAAAAAAACACTCCGTCAAAATCCATATATACATATATATGTAAATAAATTGTACGTGCCTCATGAGGTAATAATTATTATGTTTAATTCATTCTAATTGAGAATGATATTTATTTTTCAGTTTCGAAGTTAAGACACGGAAATGCGAGTGTCACTACGCTGTCGTTTCAATATCGTTCTATCGATTTTGGTCGAAATGAAAAAAAAAATATATAACAATATATTATTAATGTTTACAGGATTGCGCGAGCGTATTTAATTGACAAAGTGAGATTAGATTGGAATTATTACATTGGTATTGTGCTTACAGCGGTTTGCTTCACAGAGCACGAGTGGGTGTTTTTGTACAGTATAATAATATCGTCTGTATAGTGTAAACGAACATTCGATTTTCGTACACTTGTCCCATAAAATATTATTGAATTATTCGGTGAAGTTAGTTACGCTAGATTGGCCACGACTCAATTGAATAGAATTAAACATCATATAAAACCAAAAATTACAATACACAATTTAATTGTTCGTGAAATATACGCGTTGTAATATTTTACATATTACACTTAGTTTAAAAAGTTTATTTTGGCATTATAATACTATGTGTATTACAATTCATACAAATTATAATTATTTCATATGGGAAGTTGTATTTGAACATTTTAGATTTAAAAACATAGGTACGTAACACGATGTTAGTACTATAAAGTTTAAACAATATGAAATCCGTCGTTTTTATATTTTTCATTCCAAGTATTTTTAATTTTTATATAATTATATTGTACTTATTCATTTTGATTTTATATGAAAATTAATTTGATATTTTATATATTCACTTTTTTATGTATAAGATTATAATAATAAAAAAAAAAAAAAAAAATACCGAACCAAAATTAAGTAAAACTAATTACTTTTCAAACTTTCAGTCTTATAATATAAATTAAGAAACACAATAATTTGGTTCTATAAAATCCTTAATTAATTTGAATTTTTACGCTAAAAAAATTTTTTTAACGTTTGAATGATAATGATATTTTTATATTCTTGGAAACTTTTGGCAACTATACTAATCACAACAGGAAAAAATCCAACAAACTTACAGCGTTTAAAATTAGTTTAAATTAATTTAATAATAATTAGTCCAAAATACACAATTTTAATTTTTAATTTAAAAGTGTAAATCGAATAAGAACAAATATACATTATCGTAAATTATACATTTAGGAAATAATTATTTTTTCGTAATAAAAGTGTTAATCTATAAAAAAATTATATAAATATTTATTGACGATCGTATCATTAATACGATAATACATAATCATATGTTCATATCTTATTGTTATATTATAGTATTTGCCATTTGGTCTGTATATTTATCAAACGTATAAAACATATATTATAATAATTTATTAGATGCCTCAGAAGTTTAAATTACTTGCTATTCATTTACAAATTACGGCCAAGAGTGTTAGAAGTGGTTGTATGATTTATGAGTATAAATTATTACTGTTGTTTCTTTATCACAGAAATTATGTCAAGTATTAACGTATGATTTTAAGGATTAAATAATATTATGTTTATATTTTACAGAGATCGATGATGATTAACTTAACTAACCGCTGAGTCAGGAATATCATTAGATTAGCATTCATTTATCAATCGCATATGAAATTTTTCACTTTAACTAAAAAAATATAACACAACTATGATATAACGATTTAAATATGAATACAATTTTTTTCTTTTTATTTTTTTGATTTTCGTCACACGATCAATTTGTTTTTTCGTATTATAAAATATTCACTGTTTCACATCAGTCTTCGATCGGTGACGACTTTTATGGGAAAGCAGTACATTAAAAATAAAATGATCAATCATCCGGCCTCAACATCCGCCCTATACCAGCTACGTATATTATAAGTATAGCTGGTAAATAGAGTACATATACTACTTGGTTTTGGTATATATAAATTACTTTAGCTTAACACTTAACTTTCTTATTTGATTGCCAAGAACGTCAATAAATAATTCACATTTACGAGCATATTAATATAATATTTAAAATACAATCATTGGATTTTAGTGACAGAGAGAATAGTTAATTGCGTTAGTCGTTTAAATAAAGTAAATAACACAATACTGGTGAAACGAAATATCGATACTATAAAGATGTATAGCGTTCGTAATGTGTATAGTCTACACACAACTCAAACTATATTTGTGATTTTGTTTGGTAATGTTTAATGTTTCTTCTTGTTGTCGTTGGTCCCAAAATTACGAAACAAATAAAGAGTAAACATTATTCACTCGTAAAATATGATTACCACTAATCATGACGATATATTTTTATTGAATTAAATGTGTTGCATGTTAATCTAACTAGGATGGGTTGTATCGTATTATAATGATAATATCTTTTATTTTATGTTAGATTGTATGTAATATTAGTTTAACATTGGTATACACTGCAATTATTTCGTTTCAGTCTATGTGCATTTGTGTTTTGTTTGTCATCCTTGGAATCGTAATTTGTATTCATAAGTTAATTTAAAGAGTGTCATTAAAACACTGAGAACAATGTTTGTTTACATTGATTTTATACTAGTTCTATATGGGTCTTTAGTTTTATTGGTATAAAAATTTAAATACTATGTACCGTGTACCTATACGTCATAACAATATAATAATGTACATATTATGTTCACAGATTTACTTAATCTAAAAAAATTGGTATGTACAACTGAATATACTATTTATACGGAATATAACTTAAATAAGATTTATTAATTATTTGTTTTTATATATAACACTGTTGTGATACTAAATTAAATAATTTTGTTTAAAAGTATGCAACATAATAATATGTTGATGCGTCGGTTTTAATTGTCCTTGCGTGTTTAGTTTATAATATTTCAGATCTTATTACAGCTAATAAAATCGATGGACTGTACCCATTTGTTTTTTCACGTTATTTTGAAAAATTAAATGCCTCAATTTCTATGCATTATTAAATGTGACAAGTGTGAATTTAATTTGTGCACTAAATTAGATACATTTATATTTGAACGAATATTTTGGATAGCTGTTTCGTTTGTGGCTTTATTAATTCACTTAATACGTCTGATTCTACCTATGTGAGAAATAAAGTATAGAATGTACACCATTTGTCTTACTTAATTTGATCTATTAGTTTGAAGAAGATAAGTGTATCTGTAAGAAATTTGTAGACAGATCAGTCGGGTCCATTTTAATCTAGTGTGATAAAGTATGTGGTATAAGCATGATGTTATTTAGAAACATAAATGCCTTCTTCGTAAAACTCTCATCAAATGAAATATACCTGAAAAGTATTATTAAAACAAAATGAGGTACTTTTTAGTTAAACATATTGATAATGTGTTTGATTATTTACTTATTATTCAAATGATATTGTCATTAGCGGACGCAGGGGTAGGGTTTCAACTCCACATCCGAAATTCCATTTAACAAGACATATTATTAACTATTATAATAAATATATAAAATATAATAATATTGCTGAATATTTTTAACAGATATAAACTCAATTGTAGTATTGCGATACAATCGAGAATCTTAGTGTACATTTTTTTTTAATCGATAAAAATTGAATAACCTGTCAAACTCCATATATTTTATTTTTAGATGAATTGTGTATTTAATATATTTAAGACTGACTCTATAATATATTACTTCTAACTATTGAAAAATAATTTAGTAAGAAATAGTATAAATTTAAGCATGAAATTATTTTAATCTTACTTTAATTTGTATAATTTTATGTATGGTTTTTTAAAATAATTAGTTTATTTTTGAACTATTTATAAGCATTTAATTATTTGTTTGACATTTAAAATTTTTTTTTAATTTTTTTTTTTTTTAAGTTAAAAATATAATTTAAGTTTTATTGATAGTTGTTATGAAAACTAGTAAAAAATATTAAAGATAAATAAATAGGTACGATTTTTTTTATAAGCTTTAAAAGTTCAAATTTTGACAAAATTTGTCAACATTTCAAACTATTACAAATTATTTGTAGTTTAAAATTTATTAAATATTCAATTATTTATAACTAAAGCTCAAAAATTTAATATAATATCCTTCATAGGCAGTTTATTCAGAATCCAAACAAGTATGTATATAGATACATGAAGTTCAAATTCGATAAAATTAGGTATTTAAATAAAGAATAAAAATTTTAATTATTTTGTTGTAATTCAAAAATATTGTTAGTGGGAACTCAAAAACTTAAACGTATATTATTATATTTTGTGTATACAATTATATTAAAAATTAAAAAAAAAAAAAAACTGTTGATTAATTTTTAGATATTGTCTATATTTTAAACCACGAATCTATTCACAAGTAAAATGGTATTGACTTCAAATTTAATTACTATAATAAACTGTACAAATAAAATAAATGCGATATTTTCAACAAAAAATAATTAAATTTACTCTGTTATTTATAATGAAATTAATTACTACAATTGTAACATAAAATTTTTTTTCGTATGTATTGATTTCAATCATTAAATTTAAATTTGACATATCAATTATAGTGATACATAGACAAAGTACATTCGATATTTACTGCACGTATAGCAGAGTGGTTACTTACTCTCCTTCTTTTAAATTCTGTGTGAAGCAATGAATATGTTGATTTCAAAATAATATTTTTTTTTCTATCAATCATCAACTTTTGGGGCAGTGAAAATTTTCTGATTTTAAATTTTAAAAAGGCTGGGATGGCGAACATTTCTGTATCAGCGTGTTAAATAAAAATATTGGTTGGGTTTTATTTTTCGCCACGTGTCAACTAATTTGATGACTTTCCTTTTAAACTTAAAATATTCTTACATCCATGGCTTGAATGATAAACAATAAGTCAAACATTTTATTATTAAAAAAATGAAATACATTAAAATATTAAATAGTAAAGTTATAATAGGATATACGTTAAACATATTCTTAGTTTTTAAAAAATATTAAAATATTAAAATATAGAAGTGTAATACAAGCGTTTTTAATTAGAAATTTGTAACTGAATTTTACTGGTCAATGAATTAATCTTTGGACTGTAATTGGTTGATTCAAGTTGAACACGTCATGCTGTACTTAAATCTGTTTTAAGACTATTCCTTACAGTTAACTTAATTGAATTCATTAAAGAAAATAACTACTCGTATACATAATAAGTAGATCTAAATATTATTAATAAAGAAAATACTTCTTTGCTCTTAGAAGTAAATGCATTTGGAAGACTTTTTCACTCAATAATAATAAATTATATGTAAATTAATTAAGAATCTAAGAGGTTGGTTCTAGACGGTGAAATTGAGAAAATCTATTCAGATGCATTTTTTAATATTTTCATATATTTTGTAATTATTAAATTCATATCAAGCTAATTATCTTTAGAAAACTTTAAATTTATTACTCACTTTTTAAAATATTTAAAGTTTTTATTTTTTAGATATTAACAAAAAGCGTCTATTTTTTTTTTCAAAAATGTTGATATTTTCAAACACAGTTAAAACTGTTTAACATCGACCTTGGAGTTATTTATTTAGTTTGTTATAAATTTTAGTAAAATCTAAAAAAAACAACAAATCATTCAACCAATTTAAATCAGTAAGCCCAGATAATCTTGAGATTTATCAGACAAAAATAAACGTACTTCTTCCAGTAACTCAACAAATCGATAAAGAACTTGTCCACGACTGAACCAACAAACACTATTATATTATAAAAGAAGACCAGAATATTGCGACTCGATCTCTTCTAATAATTTTGCAAACTGTTGGTTGTTTAAAGTAAGAGATGTTATGAAATTGACGGTTTTTATTAAATTTTCCATTACTTTTTGGAACGATTTCGTGCAATCTTTTATACACAACACTTCTTGGTGTATAATACAGAGGAAGTTGATCTCTAGATTTTAGAGTGTACTTTGATTTAAAAATCAAACTAATTTACAATAAAAGTATATTATAATATCTATTGATTAAGTTATCAGTAAACTTATTTATTTACTTCTATTTTTTGTTATAGATTTTTAACCTAACATATTTTGTATTTCAACAATTTTATATTTTTTTTTGACAACATAATTTTAATAACTATATGAGTTTAGATATATCTCAAATTAATATTTAAACATTACATTTTGAGTATAACAATTGGCAAAACTCCTGTTTAATTATAAATTAGAGAACATTATGTACAGAAAGTTTGGCGTCTAACTTGTTGTCAAATTCACTTGTTGAGTATTAGGATGTCTTGCAAATCTTTGCGTGGAGCCTCTTTAAAATATTAATACATATTCAAAATTCTGACATTGTTAGTATTTAATTAATTTTCAACAATTTATAGTATATTAGAAGGTAACACCAATGTAAATATATTTATTTTTTTTTTTTTTGTGATCAGTTTTGGAATTATTTTAATTATATTATTTGTAATGGAATATCTTTTATGAAACTACGAGTATACTTTATAATTTTCAAAATCATAATAAATAATTATGATTATATATAGGGAACGAATTTATATGTAATTAAAATACAAAAATATGTAAATAAATATGGAGATTTAATTTCTAAAATTTTCTATAAAATATGTGATAAAAGGATTAGAATATATTGGAAAAATGTAATTAAAAAAAAATAAAATACATTAAATATAATTATCAAATTATCAAAATGATTTGTTGCAATGAATAATTACAATTTATTTTAAATCATCGAATGTTGAATGTCGCTTATTAGATCTCAAATATTTTTTAAAACGGCTAAATGATCATTTCACATCAACCGATGTAATTGGATGATATTTGAAGTACATAATATCTGAAGGCGATAATTCCAAATTTTTAGAAGGATGTATGCCACTCGTTATGTCATTGGTTATTTTAAAATTAATTTAGCTTGGATTTTTTCTGAAATAGCATGAATTTTTTTTGACATTATACAACAATATACCGATATATAGCTGTTTTTGTCCACTGCAACATTGATTGAAAATGCATGAATGATGACGTGATAAAATAGGTTTAAAAATATTTAAAAATTAGTGAAATATGTAAAAATATGTAAAATAAAAATTTCATCATTTTAATAAGAATGATTTAAATCATGAAAATTTCTTATCGAATCTTAAACATCTTGTTTTAATAAAAATATGCATTAACATATAAATCCGTTTCCTAATTATATTTTATAAAACAAAAATATTAAAATTTGGATATGGTGAAATGTGTAAATAACTTAATAAGATGGATAGATTCTAAGTTCTTTTTTTTGTTCATAAAATATTATAAATGTTTAAAAGCCTTAAAATAAATAAAAATACTTAGAATATTGCTCTATTATTTGATGTTTTTAAATCAGATACTTAGTAAAATACTTATTTGTTTGTAGAATATGAATTAGAACCATGTGTTGGATTTGGTCATACATTTTTATTTGTATTATGATGCATGTATTAATATAAATTTGATCGACAGTAAAATTGACTAAAAAAATGCGTGTCCTACTTTACAGCAATAAATTATCCTTAGTATACATAGGTATTATTAGGAAAATGTCAAAATTAGATGCAACATAATTTATTATTGCTTTGGACAAAAGCACATAATGATTGCTAACTGCAATGAACAAAAATCTAATTATAGTATAAATTGTTTTTTTCCTTCCGTACGTTCTTAATTGATAAAAACGTGATCCGTCAAGGATAAAAGAATTGTAATTTTCAAAATAAACTATATGTTTCTATGTAATATTCCATTCAATTTATAAACAATTTTCAAAAGAAAAGCAATTCAATTATATAATGCAGTTGCTTTCTTTTAAGTGCGTTTAAAATCAATACATTTTAAAATTAAACTCATAGTTTTGTTTAAAAATATTAAACAAAACATTATCTCTTAAAATAATTAATAATAATGCTTAAGTAACAATTATTTGACTTAAACTGAAAAAATGTTTTCAATAAATATATTGTAATTTTTTTTTTCAATTTATTGATAATTTATTTATGTATAAATATAGCATCAAACTAAAATTTAATATCAAAAATATGTATTATTATAGTTTGATAGTTTTTATTACATTATTTATATCCAATACTTAATTTATAAACTATCATTATGTTTACATATTTTTAAACTCTTGAACAATCATAAAAAAAAAAAAATAATATGTATTTATTTTACAAATTTAATCATATTAAAGTAAAATTGTGAAAAATTAATACATCGACGAAGAAAAAGGTAAAATTCTATTGCAATATGTATAATTATGGTTCATGTACAGGTTTGTTTGGCTAATTGTTGTTCTCTAATTCACTTTGAATAATGTAATATAGTCACGTATATTATAGTTGACATACTTATGGATGATCAATTGCTTAGATGAAATTGCAATATATTCTACTTGAAAGACAATTTTATCTTGTTATAAATTATAATGTATTATTGTACCTGCTGCCACTAGCTCCAATCAAGAAAGTTCTATATTATATACCTACAAACATGTTACGATATTAGCTATAGTGTATAGTTTCTAGGTATCAGGCATGTAATTGTATTGTTGTCGAGAGTCACTTAATTTCGTATAAATAATATACGAAAATTACAATATTATATTAGATTCTAGAACATAAATATGATTGACTCAAGTATATGTATTTCACATGATACTTGATTCTTGAGTACCTATGTATTATGCACATATATGTGTTTATTTTTAATTCTAGTAGGTATGTATAAGTATCTATTATATTGAATTATTTTCTAGGTTTTCGATGAAACTATTTCGTTTGATCGTCTGGTTGAACCTTAAACGTTTTAACAGTGAGTAACCTTATCCGGTCGGTTTTCGCTTTAACCATCCCATTTCACTGAAATATAGTTTCCGGCTACACTCAGTTAGGACCACAGTTAAGAAATTCTAATTTCCTCGACGTTAAAGCGTAGAAACGCGGTCAACAACAAGTCAACGGTTTTGTTGAAACGGATATTGAATAGCTTAACATTTCTAACCCATATATCTAGATGAACTGTGATAGTACGGATAGATACCTTCGTATGGGCATATGTAAACTCCGCCATAAGTCAGGTTAGGTTTTTTTAGCGTAATTTCCGCCAAGTAAAAAAAAAAAAAAAAAAACAGGTAACAGTATAAAATTAATATAAAGGAATTGGGAGGCGTGAAGTGATGCAAGTATCACTTGACAAATTTTTCAGAGTAATATATTATGTAACTCCGTTCCAAAAGTCTTGATAAATGCTTTGCAATTTTTGTTATTGCACCTCAATTTCGACGTGATATGTCGTCGCAACGGATATCGACGTATTCAATTTTGTGGAAAGACCTTAATATTGGCGGAGTTCCTGTATACCCATTAAAGGCGAGAAAATAAAACTAGTGGAGTTTATATTAGACATGTTCATAACTCTTTTATCCAAACCGTATACGGGGGAGTCTTACAATCGTCCCTTCACGTGTGCGTATGTTATGTACGTCTCCTAATCTAACCAAATATCGTTCGTGATAAATCAATACGTGTTTTTGGCCATGGCTATTCATTAATAAAATAATTAATTCAAAAGAAACTCGCGTTTAACTGAATTCCATAGACTCAAATAACAGAGGTTCTTCACGAACGCTTGGACAATACCTACTACACCGTCGCATTGCGCAGACAGCGTTCGGTCGGGCTCAAAACTGTACACTTACAGCGATCCTTCAGAAGACCCCGTGATCGTGTAACCGTGTCTGTTCACAAATCACAATGTGCTTACTTATTATGCTATGCTTTGACCACCAGGCCACTACATCGCTATAATGTACATTACGTACGGGCTATAGGGTTCACATCACGTATAATAATATTATTGTAGTTCACAAGTGCATGTTTAATGTTTTTCGACGTTTGACTAACTGTTGCAATGTCACGTGTAAAGATTAAAAATTATTAACTCAGCCGCTTTCGTAGTTTATTATTATTATTATTATTATTATTATTACTATTTTTTTTATTTCGTTTTCCCGTGTAACATAATTATAATGGTATTATAATATAATCGGTCACATTTGAAAACAAATCGTATTAATTGGTTTTAATAACGACGCATATAATTGGATCATTCTGCGGGTTCGCAACGCGATATTTGCATTAAAAATGAATCGCGTGTAAACGAATTTGAAGTTAGCCAACATATTGTCACGATTCGCTTCGCAAGTGAACGCATTGAAATAATAATAATAATAATAATAATAATAATAATGCGCTATTATAGCAATATAAATGAAACCCATTGCGGTAAATGTACACGTATTAAAACCGTTTGTCTGATGTACAGTATAGCGTTACAAACAGTTTATATTATAATATAATATAGGTGCACCGCCGCCGAATCGCCATACGGCAGTGCGATACTTGACATGCCAATTAACGAATAAACGATATCATATACGAACACGGCAATTGTGCGTGGGATCCAAATAAATTACGTTCTCGTTATACGAGCCAACAAAATTAAATCACCAGTCGTTCATAACACAGGTTAAGGTTTGTACCTATACTAGCCGGCGACGTACGGAGGGTTAAGGTACAATGTGCATAATATATAGCGGATAGTTATCGTCTCTTATACTCACACATGCGTTAAACCACTTAAAATAAAAAATCGAATTCGTTAACATTCAATTCGAACAAAATTAATATTTGCCAGATCTTTGTTTTCCACATTATCATTAGAACAGGTACATATTTAATTTGTGTTTGAAGGGCCATATTGTTTTAATATTTATAATTATTTACAGGATGATTTGCAGATTGCCTAGACTATCACGTCTCTATGATCTATGATCACAAGGCCGCACCCAGAGCAGATTTCAAGGAGGGGGGATGGTTATACAATTTTTTTTAGGAAGCGGTGTTGTATAAAACGATGAATAATTATTTATAAATGCTTTAAAGCAACTAAGCATAAATATTTAACCGATCATGCATGAATTTATAAGGTTTGTTAAAAATTATTTATATACGAATAGTACATAATATAAAATAAAATTCAATTTTACAGGACGAATTCAAAATTTCTAATTTTTCTTTAGATAAACGGTTGATTACTTCTTCATGATCGATATAAATGTATTTTATAATGCTAAACCGGTTAGTCCATTTTCAGCAATAGCGTTTCACAAATAGTTCTTAATTATATTTAGAGGAGAAAATGTCCTTTTGGGCGTTGCGGTTGACATCGTTAAAGTAATCAAAACTTTTAATAAAAATGAAATGTTCAGAAAAAAGTTTCGGCTACAGTTAGAACATGTTCAAGTTCTTCGGTAGGCCATTCCGAAATGGATTTATCTGATTATTTTATTTTCCAAAGATTTAATTCGATTACTAGTGAATCTAAGTCCAAAAAATCTAAGTACAAATTAAAATCAATTACGTTCATCTACGAATTCATTCATTTATTTGATAGTACAGTTTAACTTAGTTAACTCGAGGTTGAAAGGGCTGGGAATAAAGTCTGAGTTATCCGAGAATTCAAGTTAGTTATCCAAATAAAATTTCTATATATTTATTACAATATTTATCTAATAAAAAATATTTACTATTTATATAATGTTATGTATAATTAAAAAAAAAAAAAAAAGGTATGTATAAACAAAAATTAGATTAGAAAATTATTTTTTTTCATTTGAGTTTTGTTGTTGATCATAGCATTTGCAGTGAATCATTCTATTTTATTTAAATTTTAAAACTTTGAAAACTTTACCTCTGATCTCTGCTTTTTTTTTTTGGATAAATCATCTTAATTCATTTCAATGCATCTGTGCTTGTGTAATCGTGGGAATGCGAAATTTAATGTATTGTTGCTCCTATTTTTCATTCGATGATTAAGTATATCTTACAGACGACAAAATATTTGAGTCTGATAAATGTCTGCACACTGCCAAGCCGTTGTCCGTGTTGATAAAGTCATTGAAAAGAATATTTACATCTTACTTCACATCGTCCCAAATATTTATTGTAACCGTTTTTTTAATTTATTCATCTCTCATATTTTCTAAATTTGCGCTTAAAAAGCCAGTTTTATGGAAAAAATTTGCAATGGTGAAAACATTTGTGTTAAACAAGATTTGTTCACGTTATTTAAATAGGAAATTCTAGACACCGGGAAAACAGAGGTGTTGACGATTTCGAGTTAACCAAATGCGACTGTAATACATACGAAAATTATATAATTTTTTTACGAGTATGTTTAGCAAAATGTCATTTTAATTGATTTATAAAATAATTGAAAAATGGAATCGCTTTAGTACGGACATATTTTTTTTGTACAATCGGTATTTAATATTTATACAATCTTTTTTTACAAGTAATTATTTTTGTAGGGAATTTTTATTTTTTCTTATTCATCAAAAGATTTTTAGGAAATTCAGTTTATTCAAAAATTGATTTAAATGTATGGTCCACATTTTTACGTTAGTGTTCAAGCTTGTTTATTATTGCTTCTATGTGTTCTACTGCTTTAACTAAATTACATTTAATTGACAGTATAAATTTACACAGAGGCAATGTTATTGAAAATAAGTATTAGAGGTCACTAAGTTTATTACAAATTCACTGGTCAATATAGTTTTAAGGAACTGAAATGCTGTCAAAGATGTAGCAATATCTCTAATTCATTGTTATTCTTCTTAAATGTCAATAATAGGTTTAAAAAATTTCAAAAAATCACAATGATTATCTTATATAGACACAATACTTTTTATTTGTGACCATGTTTTCCTTGAAAATGTTTAGGTATGTTACAAATTACTGTACTGTTTTTACATTGGACATGATTAATGTTGGTTTATTTTGCTTGGAAAATTAATGATATAATACAAAAATAAATGGCATAGACTTAAATAAATGGTAAATATTTTGATATGATTCAATTTTCTCTTCCCCAATTATTTCCAATAATTTCGTCTCGTTAGATATATTCATAAATAAATATCCATTTTTTTTCGTTACTAGGTAAGTAAGTTACGACAGACAGTAGTTGGGGCAGGATAGGATTTCTATTTTCGAATACACACCGTAAATATTTTGATTAAGACAACCTTCCTTTAATATTGTCTTAAAAACTACAAAATTCATAACATTTAGTGGACAAATGAAATATGATAAACATGATTCTAGGGACTAATTTAGGTAACATTATATAATTTATTGAACATAATGCGTGTGCACAAACTTGGAATTAAAAATTTCATTAGATAAATCTATTATATCATTACAATAATTAGGTATTATTATATCATAATACTATATTAATGTTATATTATCACGTATGTAAAGATTAAATAAATATATTATCAGTGAATTTTGATTATAGAGAAATATCCGGTGACTTACGTATAGGGTAAAAAAATATATAACCATAAAATTTCACATCTCATTCCAAAAAAAAAATATAAAAGCCGTTTTTATACAGATTTCAAGGCGTATACTAGAATTATATATATATAATATATAACTGTTGAGTGATCAGAATTTTGTAACATGCATTTCTGATCATTCTATATAATAATATTATACAACAGTGATTTCCAACCGGATGGAGGGATTTTCTCCAGTGGGAATTTAGATACTGCACGAGGGGAATATAATGATGATATAATAAAGAGAATTTTGTAGTAAAAATCAGCAAAATTGAAAAAATTAAATTTATTTTCAGATGGTTGCCTCTGATAAAAATTTTACAAGTATTTAATAATAATTGACCTCTTTACAGGTATGAGGTAATCTAATATTAATAGATACAAAGTTTAATTCGAAGGACGTACGATTATCCGTTGGCCTCCAATAACGGATAATGGAATTCAAATATAATCTATGATAATATATTTTACATAATATTTAATAGAAAATTGTTTATAAAATTGTATTCAAAAATATAAATAATATTATTAGTTATTATTTTATGTTTATTTTTAAAATGACGAAAAAAAAAAATAGGTCATTAGTTCTATAATATTTAGTTATTTCGTATCTCTAAAACGAAAAGAGATCTTCAACACTGATATATTATAGTGTATATGACTGTTCGCAGCCGTAAAACATTTTAAATCACACTTAAAGGATAAAAGAGTAATTGTGCAACTTTTTAAATCGCCATAAAGCATCTATTAATAAAACTGTACTCGTAATTATTCACAAAATTATTTTTTCACACAGACCTTTTGTTTCTTTACTAAATATATATGATCGGTACCTGGCTGTAATATCTATCGTTGTTCAAAATATACTTATATAGATACATTTGAATACAATATTTTTATAATATACAATTTAAAACAAAACTAGGGATGACTAATTCGCTGATCGTGGAACGTCATTCATATTAAAAATATGTAGGTACTGTCGACAAATCCATACTTAAAAAAAAAAAAGCTTCAGATGCGACGGTGCAGCAAAATAACACTTAAGCACGGTCCGAACAATTTTAGACCGACATGCAAGTGTACGGCGGTTAAATTGCAAATTTGCACCCCCGAAATTACGTCTAAGGGTATATTGGTGTCGGTCAGTTACGATAATGCTATTTTTGTGGTCGAGTTGCCACGTAATATGTTGTACGAGTCAACATTTTTGACACGGTCACGAAACAAAGCTGCATGCATGTAGTTGCGCACTCGGTTGGCCAGGGATGCATTCGCATGGCTGGCGCTGACACCATATCTTGCGGTGCGTATTTATGCGGGTACCGAACTCTAAAGATTAAATTCGTTTCCATCTTTGTAGCTCATGGATTTATAACAACCCGCATTTTGTTAAAAAAAAAATCATTATTTTTATATGTGTTTATTTTTATTTTGTCATTTTTAAATACATTCTGATCCGAATTTTTATGATTTTAATTAATTTTTTTCCTTATCTAAATTCATGTTTTCAAACAAATGGGTTTTTTTTTTTTTTTTTTAATCATGTAATAGTAATATAATTTTATAAAGTACAATTGTACTTCATAAAATTTATTTTGTAGTTTATTTCCAAACTAGAATTTTTATCGTACGACCAATCCAATTTGTGTTGTACAAAATAATAAACAAGTCAAATATCTAACTCGAAATGGTATATATTGAAATCCAAAAGAAAAATCCGAGAGGGCGATGGATTGGTATTGAAGTAACCTTTGTCATGGTATGTCTATAAGGACTTTTATAGTTTCATAATATAACTTTTTTTTCTGAGATCTTACAATGTATGTTTTTAGGAATATATAAAAAAACTCATGCATCATTGTACATACATTGCTCCACTTAGAATTTAATACTTAAAATTAACATATTTAATGAAATATTTAAATTTTAATTATCTATTAGTGATCAAAGAAGTTGTAAAATATTCTTATATTACGTATGTAAAAATGTATATAAATTTAATCTGGTTCATTGAATCTTAGATTTTGACAACGGTTGATTGATAGCTGTTCTAAATTTGTATTATAAAGCGCAAAATCATAACCGAATTAATTTAAAAACCTAAAAAAAAAAAATTGAAAATGTTTATATGTTTTAAAATCACTTAAAATACGATGCATCAAATACGATTAGTGTTTAAACTATGACAGCTGTGATTATGTGTATCTTAGTTTTTACGTTTCAGAAAACTCAAGTCTCCTATAAATCCTTTATACACAATTCTATCAAGCTTGAAAACAAGAGTTCTTCATAAAGACATAACTGCACAAGTTTTCTGCGTCATATTATTTCCTTGGGGTATCTAAAACGTGGTATATCAAATATTTCACCCAAAATAATGTTTTGTATGACATTGCAATTAAAACTTTGATAACAAGAAAAAAGTAAATATTCATTATACATAGTATACAATTATTTTTATATACTCATTTTAGATAAATAATAAAATTTATTTATATGTAGATATCCAAAACCTTATTTTATAATATTTATTTTTTATTAGTAGTCTTATCATAGGATTTAACATTTATTTTTTCAATACATTTTTTAATTGAAATCGTGCACTGATATGGTCATATAGGTTTATTGTGCATTCTCAAATTTTACATGTACTTACAAACTTCAAAATGTAATTACAACTTACAATAAGCAGATTTTATATAAATATAACTATATAATAGTACAAATTAATCCAAGTATTAGTTTATGAAACTAAAAGAATATTAACACTAATGTAGAGAATCATAATATAAATCGTACGTTGTTCTATAGTTTGAGGTATATGAAATAGGTACTATTTATTTAAAAGTAATTATTCATAAAATATAAGAATATAGGATATTAGGATGTACTTGTCTACTTATTATACTCGTTTATGCATTGAAATAATTCATTATATATTTAATTCTAATATCATGAAATGATATCAAAATTTAAATTTGAAATACAAAATAAATCTCGTAATATTTATGATGTTTATGTAATTTGAAAAACATTCATTTAAACGTCAATTATTATTTTTAATTTAAAAACAGAAAATTTGTTTTTGCCTCTTCCGAGTAAAATTGAATAATATATTTTGAGTAAGATATTTATAATTATTTTTCACTGATAATTAATTTCACAATTTAAGTATTTATTTAAGTATACTAAACTATATTATACCATAGACTTTGTACTAAACTAAAATCATAAAATTGAAAAAGCAAAATTTATATAAATAATTTATATGACAAAATCTATGTTTCTAAATAAGTAATTAAAAGATACTCATAATATTTTTTTATAATTAAAGACTTTAGCGTTTGGGAACTATATTACACGCAGGACCATAATAATAATAATCATCAATAAAATATGATGTTAAAATAATTCGTTTTTTTCCTATTTTATAATTAAAGGGAATAATGCTATAAATTTAATGTTCAAACAATAATATTTTTACAACAATGTTCTGATTAAGTTGCGACCATTTATATGTTCAGGTTAGCTTTAAAATTTCAATGGATTGCTTAATACACATACAAAATACAACGCACTAATATGCTACGTAATTCAACGAAAATGGATGTACTGAATTATAATACAAAACGATAATTTATGATGTCGGCTGGCCTTTGTGTATTATGGTTTGCGGTGGTTTTGTTTATTTATTTTTTTTTTATTGCGTTTTATACATCACAATGTTCCATCATCATATTGAATTTATGGACCCATAAAAATACCAGAACTGCCAAAATGATTGTCAATAACTTTAAATTTTGTTTTAGGCCAGTTTCCGTTAATATCAACAAATATACTTAAAAGCGTGTTAAAATAAACCTGCCAAAATTCACAATTTCCTAGAATCATATATTACTTATAACATAAACTACTCGTATAACATAAAATCCAGATATTGTTCTATTACGTTTCGATATAATACTAAATATAATATCATTCAGATATTTTTATATTATATAAATATATTTTATTTTTTTTTGTAGAAGTGGGGTTACCGTGTCAATATTATTATTTTTCGTGGTATGTGTTTCGCCTAATGTAAAAAATATTATTATTTTATGGTTTTAATATTTCTTTATTTTATATACACAAACACAATACACTATAACGATTTTGAATTACCTCCTTGAATAGGCTACACCACATTACACATGAAAACTTTTTGCCAATAAAGATTCACCTTAGTCCAGTTTTTGGTGCAATTTTTTCAGTGAGGTTATAACCACTTACTTCTGAAATTCCGGTAATAAACTGAATAAAGATATAAATATCAATAAAACTAGAAACTCTACAAAAAAATCCTCAAACCTAAATAAAAAACAGTTGATAAACTTAACAATTTATAAAAATTATTAGTTTTTGTTATTTAATTTAATATACTCTTTTAATATAATATTTAATAGCCTAATAATCTAGTAGTTGATGTTAAAAATATAAGAGAAAACAATTTTACCTGCAGACACAATTAGAGTATGTTTCAAGACTCAGATTCTGTGTAACATTACGTATGAACAATAATGATTTTGATCCTTGACCTTTTTTGTTTTTGTAAATATTATACGTACCAATTATCAAAGCAACATAATAATGTAATATATTATTTTCTTAACAAGTATAGACGAGGTTCGTGAATGACTTTGACTTCAAAAAAATAAAATTCAAATTTATTATAGATTATAATAAATGAATAGGTTATAAAAATCGCGAAAATTAGCAAATTCCGTTATAGTTAGAAATTCGTAAAAAAATTGTTTTTATACATAAAATCTTAAAATTTAACACAAAGTTTTTAAAACTGTATGACTTATAGCGAAAAAAAATTCTACCAAAAAACCTTTAATTTTTTTATTTGTATTTAAAGTTTAAATTTTTATGACATTTGATATTCACCCATAAAATAATTATTTATATAAATTTAATTATTTTATTAACGTAAATATATGTTATTAAAATAATAAAATAAAATTTAATAAATGCGTTATTTTCAGAAAAATTAAATCAAACCTTATCATTCTACTATAAGTAAAATACATTACTTTAATATTTTTTTGAAAAATATATAAACAAGTGTGTTTAGTGATAAAAGTAGCCAAATCGTCTCTGCTTAGAATCTTTTTTGTATATAATGATATATTATCATTGAATTTAAATTTAGCGCATTAGTAGCGACCCACTCCAAACTTAATGTACAGTAGATCTGTATCCACTTGTCTAAAATTTCATCATATTATTATTATGTATAGTGGGCCATCAAAAAAAATTTTTTTTTTATTGAACTTAGGGTCATTAGCTGTTATAGGGGTTATAAACCATGGGTAGTGGTAAGGTTGGTACAGGGAGATTGTTTTTACGATTGTTATGGTTGTTACGGTGGTTCATAGCAAACACGTGTATGTGTGGCAAGGATTTTAACTACTACTAGTCTGGGTGGTCACCCATCCGGGTATTAGTAGCTATGACTGTTACTTACTACGTCGCATTCCGTGACTGGCATAGCAACGTGCCACACCAAGCCACTCATCAAAAATTAAATTATCTATATCTCTCCCATTTACGTGAAAATGTTAAATACATCTTGAAACAGCTTGATGAAATAAGCAGCAAATTGGTAACTTTTTTTATTTATATTTTCTTGTATCTATTAGCTAAGAGATTTTATTATTTATGGTTTTAAAAAAATTATTTTTTATACAAATTATAGGATTAATTGGAAGTTAATTAGATGTAAGCTTTAAATCAAAGAGTTAGTGTGAAAGCCAAATAGAGCGTAGAATATTTCACAAAAATGTTTTGCTTTTTCCTGAACAGTTTCTAAATACAGTTTATGATTAAAATAAAGATAATAATTTTCATAAAGATATTAAATACTTGAAAGTTCTTTAAACAATTTATTTTAACAAACAAATATAATTTTTTGTAAAATTTTCAATTATTAGTAATTGAACAATAAATATAATTAGAAAATTAAAAAAATATAGGTAATTAAGTTTCACAAAGTTCGATTTCATTTTATCTTCATGAATTCATACACCCATCAAACATACAGGAATACATTTAACATAATATCAGTTTAATTTGAATCTAAATATTTTAATTATTATAGAGCCACAACTTTGAAAAATACATTCATGATTCATAAGTGTTAAGTGATGTTTTGAATACGAATTAATTATTTACCGTTTAAGTAAAATGTGTATTATTTTTAAAAAACAAAGAAATTTAAGATTTTTTTAATGAAACTTTTGTATTTCTAAAACATTTAAATAACAATTTTTTCCTTGTAAAAATACTGATGTCACAAAAAAAAAAAACAACAAGAGGGTTATAAGATATAATAAGCTATAATAATATGAAGGATAACACAGAATATTACAATGTAGAAGTGGTAAAATGTGTTCAAACTAAATATAAAATTACAGTAAATGTCACTTCTAAGATTTCGCTACTATTGATAAATTATATTATATTGACTGCAAATTAGGAACATAAAGTGCATAAAAGGCTTATCTTTTATAGACCACTATGTCAGATCTCCAAAAACATATAGGTACTTATTTTAAATTTATTTTATTTTATTGTTAATTTGAATTTATAACATTGTGTAATATCAAAATATACTTATATATTATATTTACAGTATATATTTCATTATATCATTTATTTTTGTAAACTATCTTTTATCTAAAACAAATAAATAATAATTCAAAGTTATGTTATTGTTTTATAACGAAATATGAGTTATATTATAGTTTAGAAATATTAATAATAATATTAGTAATATAGTAAATTAGATAAATAAAAAAAATATGTATATATATGTCAATGAAAATATTTTAATATTAATTAAACGCATACAAAAATACATTGATTTACTAGTTAACAAGACATATTAACGATTAGAGCAATAATTTTTAGAAATTTGAACTTAATAAAATTTTTGCAAAACTCCATGATATTTTTAAAATAAATATTTGTTTTAATCGTTAATATAAAATTGTATTATACTTTATGGTATATACAATTTAGTATACAAGAATAAGCTTAACATATTTATTCATATATTTTTTAATTGTGCTTATTTTTAAATTCATTAAAATGTCTTATTTGTTTTCATTTTGTAATAACAAAGAGTTTTATTTACATTTTAATTTTTAACAAAAAAGACTATAGTATGGTTAAATGAACAGAATATCAATAATTATTTAAATTATTATTATAATAATAGCCTAAAAAAGTTTTTCACTAGATCGATCACAATAGCCAGTGAAAAGAATCATTTCATTCACTTATTGTCAGTCACTAAAAACGTTCTTTTCAAACGAGCCAAAAAAAAAAAAAGAAAAGTGCGAGGTATGTATATATATATATATTATATATAAAGTATATAAAACACTTCTTGAAAAACTTTTGTAATTTAAATATACTATTTACTGGTCGTTAAACCGTCACTAATCAAGTATATCTTTTCAATTTCTTGAAGTTTCGACGTTGTTTTGACTGAATATAAAGAGGCTGAGATTAGGTATAGGTATTCAAATGTGATGGGTTACTCTTTAAGTATGCGATGTGGTTCGAGGGCCAAGAGTAATGTCTGGACAGAGTACTCTTTAAAAAAGATATACAGCTCATTTGCAAGTGAAAAGAATGGCCGATGGGACTTGAATGTGGTTTTTTTGATTTACATAACTAACATGCAATATGCGGGACACCAAGATTTGCATAGGCAATTTGTCTCTTTACACTCGAAAACCGAATCCACTGGGACGAGAACTATATCCTAGTCGCATAAACAATACTCGAGTATAATTATTTTAATACAAAGACATAGGTCAATGTTTGTTGGCTATATACTATAGTGTCATGGGAATAACCAGAAAAATATCCATGACCGCGCAGAGTGCTTTACATTACGATCGAATAGGAATTAAATTACTTACGCTCAACATTAAATACACAACTCAATAATTATCTTATCAACTTAAATCTAAGAAACATATTTTTTATTAAAAATATTATTTCGTACTATGCACGTAGTAATAACATTATAAACTCCAGTGATAATGAACTATTTTCTATTATAAATCTAACCTAACCGATAGGCAAATTTGCTGATCAGGTAAATTTAAGGTAAATGGACATAATGCATCTATAGACTAAGAGAACTTTATAACAGAGCATATTATCATAGTATATAGAAGTTTGTTTGTAAAATTGACTTATTATAAATACAATTTTAACGAGCATAATATTTGTTTTCAACATTTTTTTTAAAATATTCATTATTGACATTTTGTAAATACATATAATTACTTTAATTCAATTGAATATTAATTAATTTAAAATAACCGTGATTATTCGTCGAATTTATTACACATTTAATGTTGAAATATTTGTCAAATACATTTTTAAATACAACTTACTATAATATAATTTAGTGATGTTATTTCAGAATTTTGAATAGAATGGAAACAAAAAAGTTGATTAAAATGTTATGAGACATTGCAAAATTTTTATAATTGATTGTTTTTTTTTTCATTAACATAAATAAAAAAAATATATACTGGTATATAATATTTAACGAAATTTGATAATTAATATTTTTAGTTTGAAAATATAAAAATATAAATTTTTCTTTTAATCAAAACGAAAATTAGTTGATAATTAAAAATAAGCAGTTAATATTTAAATAATTTTAGTGTTCAGTAAATATATAATATCTTGGTTACTGTTACCATCTAAAAATAATCAAAATTAAATAAAGAAAAGAAAGATTTATCATAAAAATGTCTAAAACCATCAAAATAAAGTAATTTTTTGTGGTAAAATACAGCGTAACAAAATAATAACAAAATCATAAAATAGAAATGTTAATTACGTCCCAAATGTATATTTATAAAAAATAAATTATAAAAAAAATAATATCCTCTATTGATTTTTGTTTTAAATCTCAAATTGAACTGCCATAATATGGTTAATCCAATATAAGATAAAGTACATTAGCTATGTTTTTAAAAAGAATGACGACTTGAGTGAAAGAGCGATCCAGTCATGAAACTTCGTGCTATTAAGTTTTAAACTAAAAACGCACTGTATCATTATGCAATATTCGTGTAGAAAACGCTATTCATTAACCGTGTATACAATATACGTTGATATAGGTACATGTTAAAGCCTGTCAATTAATTTCAAGACTGATAAACTCAGTGATTAGTATGTAAACCGTTCGTTCGCACTGTTCACAGTGTGGTTCGTGCAACCATCACCGTCCGTAATATTTTAAGTTATATTTCAATGGTCACTTTTAGACAAAACGATAATAATATCAATGACGCGTACGGCCTAGTAAAGTTGTCAATATGCTTTTTGAATGACGTCTGCAGGTTAGGGAAGATGTGAAATAACGTCGAGGAGATTAAAGCGTATACTTATACAATATTTTGGGTCGTCTATGCGATCTAATACATTTTCGGCTTTTAGTAAACCAAATGTGTGCCATAAACCGGCGTTGTGTGCGGGTGAAACAAAAACAGAATAATAAAATTTGTTTTACTGAAATATTCAATACAGTAAAAGCTAGTTCGTTGACGGTTAACACGTTTATCTTATATTATATTCTCATATACATTCACCATAAGTTTAATGTATCCTAATTTTGCGTCTCGTTTAAACATTTTTTGATCGAAAAATGGCTTAATAAAAATTGATGTGTATATAAGTGATTACGATTCTCAATAATGTTTGGAGTTCCATTTATTAAGTTTGTAAACCGCTTCTTTGAAAAGAATATAATATTTTATGTTTCGATGGTGTAAATCCATTTATTTTAATGTATAATTTTACCAAAATATTAGTCAACAATAATACCAAATATTTTTTTGTAGGCTATATGATAGCAAATTATAAAAATATAAGACAAAGCAGTGATTAGTTCAATTTGTTCAATTGTTTTTTTTTTATTTATTTTATTTTTTTTATTTTCACGTGGTTAATTATTTTTTATAGTCGTCCTAAAATTTTATGGGGTTTTCAAATGTCTAAATGTAAGCCATTTTATTTTATTGACGATATCCAAAAATGCATATCTTTATTTTTTTTTGTAAGCTCAAAAACACAATTCGTTTTGCACTCTTGAACTTTAGTAGTAAGATAAAATATAAAAACGTAAAAAATAAACTATATTACCTTACATAATATCGTACCTGTTTTAGTTTCAGTTTGAAATTCGATATTCGTTATATTTAGTACTCAAATTTATATTATTTTTATATTTCAAAAAGCCATAGATTTCAGTTGAAATTAAGTGTTTGTATTGTGTTTTTCGAATTCTTAAAAAAATTCCAGATTAGACTACTTAAAAACTGTAGTTTTCAAATTTCAAATTTAATCTTAAGGTACTCATTATAATTTTCAATTTAAAATAACTCAAAATTATAATTTTTATTTTTTAACTCATTATAATATCGCTATAAAAGCATAATTAGTAATGACTATGATTTTGTAAAATTTATTTGCGTTTGGGTCATATTTTGCACTTGTGAGTTACAGTCACAATTTCAATATAATCAAATGGATAATATTACATTAATTGATAGCTATGTATTTTACTTTCGGCCTTTATGTCTTGTAATTTCTTTTCATGATTATTTATAATTAGGTCACTGTTTTATGTTTCGTTTCGTTTAATTTTATTTTTATCATACGTTTATCACTAAAACAAAAATATATACCTGCTAATCGAAAATAGTTAATTTTAAAAGTATACATACACTTTAGAAAATACATGTACGAGTATACAGATTACAGTATGTTACAAAAAACATATTATTCAAAAAATATTTTAATGAAGAGAAAAAAAAAATTATTCGAAAACTATTAGATTTAGTTTGCATATATTAGAGTTAATTGTAAGCTACAAAAGTACAAATAATAAGTGCGAATAAGTTTTTTGTCGGTATAGATATATTAATTGTATATTCATACTACGAAACACAATTATTCAATTTGTATAATCGAGTTTTCAAACAACCCTTGACCAATGGTCGTGCAATACCTTCCGTTCATAATGCGGGTAATTTATGGCATAAACCTTTTGTCTCCGTTTGTTTTGCATCTGTAATTAATTTTGTTAATTATCCAAGTGTCTATACTGCTTAATGCGAGTAAAATAATATTAGAAATCAATCGTCATTCGACAGTACAACGAATGTTCTGTCCAACATTCAATTTTAAAAAGTTAATATTATAAAATATGTTTTGTATTATAATGTATGGCACTGTAAACGTGTAACTAAATTAAATAATATTAATAATATTATTATATATATTTTATTATTTTATTATTAATTTAATAAGTTATCCATCTAAATTTATTAAATTATTTAAAAATGTAATAAATGAATAAATATATTTAATATAATTCTATTAAATATAAAAATAAAACTAGAATATTATACTATTTATTGATTATAAATAGCCAATAGGCAATACTTTATTTAATTTACTTACTTATTTTAAATAAGTAAATATTTAAACGAATACAACATAAAATTAAAAATTTATTTTTAGCCTTTACAAATTAATTTTTATAAAGGGTTAGTTTATATTATATGAAAAATGTTGTAGGCACTAAAGTTTCAAATCAAAATACTAAACGAGTTATGATTTTTTTTTTCAATTATAATAATGACGTACATGCGTTTTTTATTACTCAAATTAGGTTAAATCTACAAAAATTAAAACTATTTGTTAACTAAACTTTTTATAGTATAAAGTAATATTAAAATTTCAAAATAAGTATTACTCATCTCGATGTTTGCTTAATTAAAACAATTAGAAATTAATATTTAAATTATTTAATTTCAATTTTTAACAGCTATAGATAAATAATTTTGGTTTACCTTTTAACTTATTTAATATTTTGCCAAATTACCTAATAAACACATTTAATTTTTTCAGCATGGAACTTTTTAAATAATTTATCATTTACACGTTAATTAAAACGGTTATTTATTTAAATTTAACTAGAAGTGCGCCAATATAAAGTTTAAAAAATAAACGGTACTGGTTCTTCTGAGATAACTATTGAGATAATGAGAGGATCAAAGTAATTAATGAATTTAAAATTAATATAGAATTTTTAAAATATAGACGATTATCTAAAATTAAAAAAAATATATGTTACGAACTTTATAATAAATAATACTAATAAATCTTGATGAACTAACCCTAAATTTCTGTTAGGAAAATACTTTGTATAATAGTTCAGTTTGTAAAAAATAAATTGAATATCTAGGATTCGATATTTCATATATTAATCAACAAATTAACAGCATCATCGTTTATAGTGTTAACATTTTTTTTTCACTTTATTTGTAAACTATATTTATTTATTATAATAAACTATCTTGTCATTTATTTATTTATTTTTTGTTATTGTTATTTAATAATTAATCCTATTATAGTGGTTTAAGCTATGAATATTTAAATTATAAAAATGTGTTCATTTAAATTTTAAAATTTAATTTAGAGTATAAAAAAATATTATTAATAATTGTAATAGTTGTAATATTTTTCCATAATAAAAAATATTATATTATTATTTAACTTTAATGTTTGATAAAAACCTAGCATGAAATTTCATACTATGGAATTTGCTTAAAAAATGTTTGTTATGTATTTGTGTAGTCTACATTTTAATTTCTATAAGTTTAGTAAAATTATATTAGTTCATGTTAGGCGAATTTTATACTTAGCCCCTACATCAAGAAATATACCGATATTGTTTATTATACGTTTAACGTTTTAAATAGGTTAAAGTTTCAACAACGACAGATAGTATGTGTAAAAATTTATGTAGGCTATACTTCGAGGAGTTAAATGTAATGCCAATAGACTTAATATAAATAGTATAAGAACTTTTCAATCACTTGATGCTAATAAATTTTATATTACCATTTAAAAAAACAATCACTTGTAAATTTGCTACAAACTATTACAATTCTTTATATAATTTTTTAAAGAGAACAAATTAATATTAACTATAAATATAACAATGTTAAATAATATTGTATACAATTAATTATTTGTATATTTAAATATTATTTATTTATTTTTTCTAATTGTAAATCTACACAATAACTTGTTATTAATTCATGTTTTTTTTTTTTTTTTTTTTTGTGATTTGTAACTCTCTATTTTAGTCACAAGCATAGCTCATAAAATATTGATGATAAAATTATATAGTTATATAATTGTAAAATATATAATTTGCTTAAATTATGATAATAATAGTAATAAAAAAAAAAAAAAATAATTTTTGTTTAACAATTTTTATTATTAGTTGTCAGGTGAACAAATATTTTTTTATTTGAAACAACCCTGAAAACTTGGAAACGAATAATTTGTGATATATAATTAAATGTACGCTTAACAAAATGTGAATTTTAACAAAAGATTTATACTAAAATATACGTATATAAATTTTGACCTAATTTCATTTTTAAATCCGTCTATAAGCTGTTTTAATCGCCATATCGTACGCCAATGATTAGCTATTGTCGTCGAATGCCAAACTTCTAAAATTGTAATCAAAAGTCATTAGATGAACTCTTGTGATAACGTTTTTATGATGTTGTATAGACTTGTCGCAAAGACTATTTGAATTAGTTTATCAAAGGTTTAACATTAATTAAAAGTTAAAACAGGAAAACCTCCAATGCTCTAGTCTTAGACTAAAATATGTTACCTATCAGAAAGAGAGAATTTCTAATCCACTGTATTGTATTATTATTTTGAAATTAATATTTAATGGCCTAGCATATTTGAACATGGTTTGTTTAATATTTATTAACGTAAATAAAATAAACAGATATTGAGGGTGTATGAGAAAACGGGGTCTAAAACGAATAATTTTAGCGTACCATCAATATTCTTGAAAATATTTTGTAGTGACAATCAAAAACAAGTAAACATATTTTGCTCTCGTTTTTATTAATTCGGGTGTTCGTCGAAACCACTGAGGGTGAAAACCATGTAAGTTAGATGGGGCACAATAACAAGGTTGTTTCCTTTACGATATCAGGTATACGTAAGTCAGAAACCCTAAGGGTAGTAATTGCAGGCATGTGGGAGACAAGGTTTGGTGTTAGGCGACGACTGCGTCGAGGGTTGATGTCGTGCATATTCATATGCCACCGTGATATGCAATTTACGTAGTTTTTGTTATTTTAGTAAATATAATTATCGACTTGATTTAGATTAAATTTGACTCCCGAAACCCTTCTACAGGGATCCTTCGTCGAATGGGGCTTTTCTCCAGTGTCATCCTCCTGCGTTGCCACCGCCAGGGTAAAGTTTTGAGTATTTTCTTGCGTTTATACTGGTGTATGATATAAAGGTAGGTAACCTTCGCAATATTATTATATTAAAACAACTAACCCCCGACAGCGCAATATGAGACCGGCGGGCATGGAGTTACAGGAGGACTGATGGAATTAAAATTTAATTTCCTGGATTCCCATGTGAGAGGTGGTGAGGGGTAAAAATAGAAAAACTGACATGCACACCGGGAGGAGATAAGGGCCGAACAGCAGGAGACATTTCCGATGAAATTTACGAGCTCACGTTTGCGAATATCTTTAGTCACGTAAATAATGAAACTGTGGTTATGTGGTGGTGGTAACCTCAGTGCAAACACTCGGTTCTCTCGGTTGGTGGTTGGTGGTCGGTATAGGTTGACGTCGTTGTTTTAGCGTGCACCACCGACCCGCTGAAAATGTGCCACGGCCACTGCCACCATCGCTTATGTGGGGTGTGATCATATTCGTAAAAATACCGCTAGAATATAAACATTTTTTTTTTTTTTTTTTTTGGTGGCTGGGTGGTGTAGAGTTGATTGTTGTGTTCATATTTCATCTTTATTTCGATACATCAGGTGTTTAATTTTTCTATCGACGGTAGTGATGAGTGGTAAGAGATTGACCGTCCAAAATGATCTTATTTATAGTGCTATAAAAATTAGGTCGGTGTGAGAATCACACCGATGACGAAAAACGAAATAATATGAAAGAATGAAAAAAAAATGTATTACTCATCAACATATTTTTATTAATGTGTAAGCTTAAGGAATACTCAGAGAACTATAGTATATAAAAAAATGTTAGTGTGGTGTAAATGCAAGAAAATGTAAAAAATGAAGTTATCAAGTTAATAGTTTCAAACATTTAAAGATTGTATTTGAAATAATATTAAAAAAGCAATATTTCAACAAAAATATTCCAGCAAGGCATTTTTTCATTGAATTTGTTCAGTTTTATAATACATTTATTTATTATTTATTTTTATTAACTGATGTTGGTTAACGAAGAAGAAAATAATTTACAACAATTAAATGGTTTGCTAAGAAAAACAAATATATTAATGCTAGCTTAAACTCTTAATAATAAATATTGTGAATATTTTAATTTTTAGATTTTATTAAAGGCGTTATAATTGGATCTAAAAAAATAAGAACTAATTAAATAGTACTTGGCTATTATTTTAAACTATTATAAACTGGATATTAGTACGAAACACCATTTTGATAAATACCTAGCGTGCAATTTTTGTTTTGTTTCTAATAGCTTAGAATACTATATTGTACCCAAAACCATACATGCATTTGACCAATACTATAATAACACGATACAAGGTTATTGGATTATAGAGACATAATATACACAACGTTATATCGCGTTTAGTTTTTAGTTCAAAGTTAACGAACATCTTTATTATATATATATATATATATATATATACGTATATTAAGTATATATTATATTAAGTTATATAATTTTTCAGTACGCTGAACTTCTAAACGGTTGTACCGATGATTTTGATGGATATTGTTGTGTGTGTTTGAATGAGTCTTTGGAAAGTTAAGATTTATAATTGGAACCGCGGTAGCGCTAAAATTTGGTTTTAGGGAATTATGTCTTAAGGCAGCAGATCATTCAGAAATTATTAATAATAATAATTTTTAAGTATTACCGTGATTATATTATAGTCGTAACTTTTATAGAATAATTTTTAAAGAACAATGTTTTGTCTTTGTGGGTGAGGAGAAAATATTTATCGAAGTACACGAAACTCAAAAATTGTCCTCACAAGACGGTTAAAAAGAATGGCAGAAGATCAATTTATCAATTATTGACGGGCAATACAACTATTTTGCCACCAACAATTATCGATGTTGTCTTTATTAATTTAAAAATTCAACAGCCATTGTCCCGGTAATGGGATGTCTTTCAAATCGATCGACATTGTTATCGATACTAATGAAGCAGTAAACTACTCTGTCGAGTTCTCGAATTCGCTCGATTTACCGGGAACGCCACCACATAATTTGCGATTAAAAATTGGTTCATCAAACATTTCTTTTCGGAATTTGAATGCGCCTAAGCTATGCAATATGGCACATACATTTTCATAAAAAAATTACAGCCGATGTTCTTGAAGTTGCCATTTTGAAAGGAAAATTTCAAGGTGAAGTTATTCTTCTGCCACAGATTCCAATGATCTCTTCAGATTTATTCATTCAATTCTGACGTATGCAATTTCCAATTCGCTTAGCAGTTGCAATGACTATTGATATGTCTTAAGATTAAAAAAATTTTGGGCTAGATCTAGAAAATTCGTACGTTTTACCGGGCCAATTATATTTTACGTGTTTTAGCGCGGACAAACCATCAAGTTTGTTCGTTTATACTCAACAGAGATTGATGAAAAAAATTGTTCATCAAATCACATCATAATAAAAACAAAAGAAATTTTATTTCTATTATTATTATTAAGATTCAACATTTATTTTCATATTTTACTTTTTAACATTAATAGTAATAATATGTCTGACAAGGAAATTATTTGAATTCCTTCTTTGTTCTCTATTATTTAATCAAAATGAAAATTGTCCAAATTGGCATCATATCATATTATTGGTAAGGTGTCAAATTTCTCTGAAATTAAAATCACGGACGCATTTCATATGGATAACGAAATTGATATTAAATCTATGATGATTAAAAATTAGTTATTTGTCTTTGATATTTATCATTATTTTTTATGTTATATATTTTTTTGTAATTACATTATCGATTACAATTTAATATTAAATATTAATTTTTATTTTTTCTTATTTTTTTATTTTGTCACAAATTATGATATATTTTAATACGAGTAGTGTGTGATAAAAATAATACAAAGGTCGAGAAATATGCACTATACTACTCGACAAATGCACTTAGTGAATTTCTATGTGTGTCAGTGTGTCACATACGTACCTAATGGATTCTAAAATTATAAATCAACCATTGATCATTAGTGTGTTTAATTAAAGACAATATAGTTATTATTTGTGTCGTTTAAATATCTTAATGTACGTTATCATATATACATTATATATTAATATATTGATTTCAAATAAATATAAAATCACTTCAAATTTCAAAATATTTTTAATTATAGTCAGTATGTTTAAAATAATTTAAACAATTGAAGTAATTAATGTGACATTTATTTGATCCACAAAAATTTTAACTTTTGATTTCGAGTTGTCCAAACAAAAACAGCATGCGTGTCACGATTCAATGTGAATCGCTCACGTTATAACTTATAAGTTAGCTAATAGTATTTTTTTTCAATTCCAAACACTTAATTAACAGTTCTAACTACGTAAGTTTTTATATAAAATTATATATTTTAAAATGATCTCGGTACACGTTTTCAATAACATATTTTATTTCTACATGAAATCAAAATCATTTGATATTCTAAACGACTATACCGGTTATTTACTTTTAAAGTTTATACATTTCTTTATACCAAAATAATATTCTTAAATAGTCAAAAATAAATTGATTTATATGTATTTTAAATGTATAGAACTTAATTTAATATAATATAAATTTAATATTTAATTTTCAAAAACATTGATAATAGACTTTCCGAACTAAAGAAATCATTATTTTTCTAAATAAATATTATAAAAAATGTATAAATTATGTTATTAAGTTTTTGGTACTTTTTATTTAAACTATTCTACAGAAGGTACTAAATGTACAAACTTTAATCCAATGAGCCACAGTACACTAATACTATATTATTATAGCTGATTATGTGTAGTTAATAATAAAAGATTATATCTATTTAATTTAATTATTGTAATGCATGAATAATGTAGTACAAAAATAGTGAAAATTAAAACAATGTACTTGTAAGTTTATATTATGCAATAAACAATAAACATATTATAATTTGAATGTGTAATTATTATGTTTTGTATAGATATTATTTATTAATTTATTAACTCTAATTTTTACGAGAAATTTCACACTGTAGTCATAAAACTGATTTTATTTAATAAAAATATTATCATTTATTTTATATGAAATAGGGTATTAAATAGTTCACTACAATACCAACGCAAAATAATGTAGTATCGTTATTATATCTCATGCACTAGGTCGTTTTCTGTTCAAACTTAAGCGCGCGATTTTTAATAATATATGCTATTATTATTCTTCATTTACATGCAAATTCAGTTCATTATTGTCTTATTTAATATTATGATGCTAAAATTTTGCAATTGAAATTCATAGCAAGTACCTACATTTAATTAAAAGTTATTATACAAAATGTCTTTTTGTTATCGTCATGCATTAGTCTATTCTCATTCGTCATTACTAAAATAGTCACAACATTGGTAATAGTATTTGTAATGCTTCAAATATTATTATTAAATAAATAATGAATATTAATTCTTGTTACAGTTAAAAATAACCAGGGATAGCTACTTTACTGTTTTGTAATAATTCAATTTCGTTCAACCTTCACACATTTTTCAAAGCTGTCTTTGTTTTATATCAATAAAATTAAATAGGTACTTAGGTAATTTTATTTACACGTTTACTTCGCAAATTAGATTCATTCCATTTTTCCACATCTTTACCACAGTTTACAATACTCTATGTGATGTCATGTTAATATTTTTTTTTCTATTACACTCGTTAAATCATAATATTGTTATTTCTCTGTGTTGATTATTATAGACAACAGTAAAATATTACAAAATCAGTCGGGATTTTAATTTAAAAAAATAAATAAATTCTTTACGATTCAATTACATGCACGAGAGAAGGATCTGCATTTTTTCTTTATTTTGAAATGTAATTACTGTGGATTGAAAAAATTAAAAATATTCAGCTAAAATATTAAATTGAATTGAAATATTAAAAACAAAAAAAATACGGAAGTCATTGAGTAGAACATTGTTACAATGTTACGATCGTTACGATGGTGTTCGATTTGAATTGTTCTATTGAAATCAGCATCGTTCGTATTGTTGAAAAATTAAACATTGTTTGATTGTCAATATATTTTTTTCATATGCATGCGATTGCGTAATATATTCTCCTGTACGTTAACAATACACGTTTAATATGCATTCACACTTATGGGTATTTACAATTAACGCAGTGCCATGGCAAAAATCTAAGAACACAAGGAGCTGCCTATATAATAATAGTTACATGGCTTAACGTGTATTTATATATGAAATATAAATATTTAATTTTATATTTTCTGATTTATTTTAAATTAATTGAGAAAACATACTTATATCGAACACACATTTAATAAGGGACGCTTTCTTTGGCTGGCACATTAAATTCTTCTATCATATTTTTACCGTCTGTGATTTTAATATTTAACTACATCATGGAGGTAAATTTTATACCTAATTCTAATATAACATATTATAATATGTTTTAATCGTCATATTTTTTAATTTATTGATCGCTATATGAAACATAATATCGACTCGATATATTTTTGTTTTTATTAAGTTATGTACTATTAAAATATGTGAATAAACAAACAAATAAATTAATATTTGAATAATTAATTTTGTAAGTGATGTGACATGATTTATTTTTCATTAATGTTTTTAAATAATAATTTATTGTAAAGTTATGCATATTAATTTACGTATTAGATTATGTGCATAGTTTAAAACTATATTCGTTTTTTTTTTTTTTGTTCACCTTGTAATTTTTTTTATACATTGATGGTTGTTACTTATTTAATTTGAATATGAACTACTTTTTAAGTATATGAATATATTTTTCTATTTTATCTTTCAATTTTTTTCATAGGATATAATTAAATTATAAAATTTGATTCACAATATTGCAAATTTACATTATATGGTTTGGATCTCAGCTAGGTACTTAAGGAACTATTTCTATAGTAATCTTTCAGTAAAACAACTTAAAATGGATTTTCTAAGTTAAATTAAAACTAGATACTTGGAAATTTCCAGTTATCCTTACAACGAATAGAAATAATACTTTTCTTTGTACTTGTTTTTGAAAAGTTTTGAGGTTTATTTATTAATTATCAAAACAAACAAATATATCTATAATTTATTTGTGCTTACATAAGTTGTAGATATTATGAAAGTTAAGATTTGATTTTTTTTTTTATGGAATAAAAGTGTCTAGTTCATTATTGAAAAATAAATGTACGGAAAGTGTATAAATTGAAAATTTTAATAAACTATTTAAATATATTTTTCTCAACAAATCATTAAATGTATTTTAAAATTTTTAGTTTAATGAACTGTAAATAGATAACTGCGAATTCAGTTTATTATTTAATTTTGTAAAAAATAAATGTAAATAACATAAAAATAGTATAGAACAATAATATTTTTAAATACAAATAAAATCTTAATATATACGTATTAAAATATGAAAATTCTGAAATATTATAAGATTGTTGAATATTTCTCTAAATGTATTTTAATGATTTGATGTTAATATATTTTGATACTACTTAACGTTTCACTAAGATGTATTCATATTGAACATCTGAAAAAAGGTTTATATTATGCCCATGAAAACTTTAAGCAAATGTTTGATGTGCAGTATATTTATGTATATACTTTTATTGTTAATAAAAATAAATAATAGTAATAATTATTACGTACCCAATTTAATATATTATTTTTTTTTTCAGTGTACACACGCAAAGCGTACAATCATAATATAATTTTTTAGAGATTATAATTGATAATTATTTAATTCTTGTAGTTGAAAATGTATGATAAAATTGATCATTTTATATAATATACTATACAATTAACGTAAAAATATAATACGATAATAATTAACATTTAAAAATTATGAAGAACAAACAATTTATTCTTTCATATTATTAGTATATTATATGGGTATTTTTTTATTTTATTTTTTTTTAAAAAAAGATAAGATCGAACATAATATAATATATTATTGTGTTCGATAAGAAAATTATAGAAAAATATCGATCGGTGATCAAAATAAATAATAATACATCCATCAATAGGTAATAGATAAGTGATGCAGTTGAAAGAAATATTTTGATTAAACAAAATACTTTTACTATTAAAATAGTTTTGGTTATAGAATTTTTTTTTAATGTTTCTATATCAATAATTGCGACCAGATAAAATATCTAATTAGAAAATGTTGAATTTTTTAAAGAAAAATTCGTACATACAGATTGTTGTTGATTTTATTTGCGTATTACAAAATAATTTAATATAATTAAATTTAAAATAAATTAATAATTATTTTTAGTCTGTAACTAAGTACCGAGGGCTTAGTAAAAAAATTTTAATTAAATTATAGTGATCCACTATTAATTTAATTTTCTGTTCTATTAGTAGATATATAAATTGAACTGATTTTATAACCATGTTAATGAATTATTCAATTACCAATTTTAAATTACCTTCAGCAAATAAAATTATATCAAATAAGAAGGCATATTCAATTAATTTACATGTAAATGATTAATAGGCAATATAAATATGTATATTTTTTAAATAAAATTATTTAGAATGATTTACCAAACATGCTTCAATATTTTTCCTCAGCATCATATTTTTTAAATTTATTAATAAATGTTTCAAATTTTGATTTTTAAATTTTGAATAAACTTAAAAATCATATTTTTAAATTTTTAAGATTCGTCTACTACTTCTACTACTTAAGGAGTGTCCTGAGGTAATATAAACTATTGTTTTCAAATGAAAACTCTTGTTTTTTATTTAAAATTATTTAGTGAATAGTTAATTAAAAAAAAAAAAAAAACTTGATGTGCCTAATTTAAAATGTTAAATAGTAGTTTTTTTGTTATTAAATTATTTATATTATAAAGACTATAGTTCTTAAAAATAATTTTTAAAAATATAAAATATATTTAAAATTAGATTTTCTATTTATAATGCTTGAATCATTTATATGAGTTATAAATAAATTATAAATAAATATTGATAGATTTATATAAATTACTAATAATTTTAATGTTTAAATTGCTATCTTCAAAATCTATTATCACAGATATCTATTAATTATCCTTAGTAAACATAAAGTTTAATAATTTCAAAACCACTCGTTTAAATTATTATTTTGGTAAGTTAATATTTTAAGAAAATTAAATCATCTAAATATTTAACAGTAGAAAAGAGGGAAAACAGAATACATCATAGGATACTCTTTAAATAGTACAAAAAATTTTATGAATTTGAAAAATAATCTTGAAGTATATTTAAAAAATCAAATTTTGAATAACTGCATTACTAAATAAGAAAACAAAGAGAATAAGAGAGTGAATTGTTTGCTGAATCATTTTATATTTTTTAAACGTTCATAAAAAAAAAAAAATAATAATAATAATAGATAAATAAATATAATAGTCAATACGCAAGACATAGTAAAAAATGAAATCAAATAGGTAAGTTATAAAATTATTTTGCGTAAAAAAAATAGTTCATATTAATTACACAGTATTATTGTGTTTGATCAGTACTCACTTTTTATTTGTTTATCAAACATAGAAAAAAATTTAATTTTAAACTAAATAAAATTAGAATTTATTTGATTAAATAAAACTCACGTTATGGAAAAAAAAATAAATATAACACTGAGTTATAAAATAAAATACAGATAATATTATATTATATTTTATATACAAATTAAAATAATGAAAAAAATTTAAACTACAGTTTAAATTTTATCATTAATTATGTAAATTGTAATTTGATGTATATTGTTTGCTAATGACCTAGGCAGTCGATGCGTATTGAAACAAAAACCAAATTGGCATAATGTTACAACGATTAAATTGTCATTATATAGCAGTTATAAAAAGGGGTTTAAATTATATAATAATAAAGTTGATTGTGTACGAGCACACTGATTGCGAGCTTAAATAATTTTAATTTTGATTAATATCGTAAATTATGGGTTTATATACGTATTATATACATAAATAGGTACCTAGTTTATTTAAAAGTATTAAAATGAAATGTATTATATACTCGTAAACATATTTTTTTACATCATTAAAACATTGAGTAAATCAAAATATTTAAATATATTTATAGTTATTTTATAATAACAATTGCAATTATATTACTCAAGAGTTAGAAAAACTAAAAAAGTTTATTGTTTATAAACTTGAGTATTAAAGGGACTAAATAAACATTGAGATTATATCAATAAAACAAGTATTGTTTAGGTTTTGTTTGGCCAGAGTTAAATTCAATTAAATTCGTTTACATTTTGGCTAAAACGGGGCCCTGGATTTATTTTTTTGTCTATAATGCTTCGATGAACCTAGGCCATTACTTTAAATCCCGAAACCAAATTACTAACAAGAAATTGTACCAACATAGTGGTAAAAACAATTTATAATCATCAATATCATACGATATATTATTTACAAATACAAAAAATGCATTATACTATATTAATGTTAAGCAAACATATTATTGAGTGTTAAACTGTAAATATATCAAATACACTAATATACATACGAGTATTTTAATTTGCGTTTAGTATTGTATAAAATTTTAAATAAAACAGCAAACGAATGTTAAATATAAGTTGTTTATTTCAAAGTAAGTATTTGAAATTAATTTTATTTTAGACACAAATATTTTCCAATTCAATACGTACTCAATATTTAATTTCTAATTAATCGGTTGAATTAATGATAAAAAGAAAAATGGTAAGTGTCGTAATGGTAAATATTGACTGTTAGAATATCAATTGGTATTGAAATATTTTTTTTACTAAACATTTTCGTAATTTAATCCATTCAAGAATAAACTATTGTGATTAATTATCTTGTATCTTATTAAAATATTAAAAACACTATTTGTTCACATATAAAGTTTAATATTCAACTAGATTTAGATGAATAATTAATTTATTAGTTATATTTACCCACATTAAACTTATTGAAACGTATAAGATAATTCATAGTATAGAAAGCCACTACAACGGTGGCGGTGAGATAGTGCAAATAGTTTTTACATCACCCTTATTTATAGCCATAAAAGTTTTAAATCAAAATAATGTACCGCAGGAATTTAAAGGCAAACCTCTGATTTAATGTAGTGTATTAGGTACAAAAATAAATAAGCCTTGGAAGGATCTGGTAAAGAGGGACTAATGGATTCTCTACATTTACTTTCTCAATCTTTGTATCAAATTAAAATTTTAATTGTTTCGAAAAAATCAACTCACTTTATCACTTGATTTAATGAATTATAAAAAGAGTATTATTAATTTTAAGTATTTAAACTATATTCTTGGAAAAGTCTTAAAGGATAACTAATAAGCATTACGATAAAAAGTGATGATATTTCACTTTCAGATTATAATACTTTATGTTTTACTGTTATGCACTTGTTCATTGATTTTATGGTACTCTTAAAAAAAATATATATTCTTTTATTTGCGAACTTTAATACATTGTATAAATGTAAGATTCTAAATGTGTGTCAAATATACCCTGGATAAGTTGAAGCAAAAAATATGAGTATAACAACAATTGGAGGCTCGAATCTCATAAAGATAATAAAAAGTAACTTTAAGCACATTTTATCTTTTATTAAATAACTTGAATAAAAATATACACATTAAAAAGTAAATATTTTATTTTTCGTAGGATTGAAAGTCATTTTACAATTTTACAAAATTCAACGATCATGAAAGAAATTAAATATTAGGTATGTAAGAAATAGCGTTAACCGTACTGCTGTAGTGAACATTTTTCAGAACATAACAACTATTGTTAGTTTCGACTTGGCTATACGATTACGTTGAATATATATTTATGTTCACTGCGAAACTGTGTGCAATCAAAGTGTTTAAATTAAATACATAAATAACTGTAATTTCTATTACGTAATTTTGAAATCATTTAAATAGTTGTATAAGCATTGATTTTACTACAATGAAATCTTTTTTATACACAATTCAATATCAGTAAAGCTTAATATCAAATATTTAAAGAACATACAAATTCTTGTTATAATTGTATTTTTTTCATACATATTAGACATTATAATAATTTTATTATAAAGGTACTATCTTATTATGATAATATAACATCATAAGATTTAATAATTTAAAGTTTAATATCGTTTTATAAAAGGTTAAAATATTATTTTATTTTATGTTTAATGTATTATTTAAATTATTAGTACTTATGCAAATACATTTTTAAAGTAGAAGGCGGTTTTAATGACACTAAAGAGATTTGTACAATGTTTTATTTGATCTGAAATGCGTTTACCGATCAAACTTTCTTTTTACAAGTGTGTGATAAGTGCATTTTTTTTTTTTATTGGTCACAACATTTTTATTTTAAGTTATTTTATTTATACCTTAACCAATATTTTATGAACGAATATTATGAAGTAATACTTTAAAAATATTGGAATAAAAAATTTGAAGTAATTTATTAAAAATAAGATTAAAAACCATTATCATAAATCATTATTACACGAGTATAATTATTAATATTAATAAATATATATATATATACATATATTATGTTTATAATCAAACATCAATGGTATACTAAAAGCGAACTTGGAATTCAGGTTACTGGATAATATTGTAATGATCCGCTTTTGTTCAATTTTCTCAAAAGATGAAAACTCAACTGAATTTTTAATATACATAACTGTTGTTAGTTTACAGATAAACACATAAATTACGGGACACGGTTATCCACTTAAATACTAATTTTATGATAAATGTTTCATTCATGTGAATAGTAATAGACATATTACATGTTTGTTTAGGTTATACATAATCTAAATTATTATTGTATAAGTTGTTAATTTATATTGAATATAACATCAAACAATATTATGCATACACTCATGGTTGTATTTTGTGTTCGACAAATGAATGAAATGTATTAATTTTTAACACAAGTTTAGTGTTCATTTTTTGCTTAAAATATTTTACTGTTAAATCGATCGATTAGTAATTATTTATATATTTTTTTCATTAGTTTGACAAAATAATGAAACGGATATACCGAATATTCCATAGACGTGTTTCTAGTGTTTTGTCTAAAGAATGAATACAACGTAAACAGTGATTTTTATTATGATTCATTACATATATACGATACAAACGAAAACGCATAGAAAAACATAAAAGCTTTATGTGGTATTATAATGTGTAAGAAAAAGTATAGACATTTTTCGTTAGGAACCATACTATTGTGTAACTCGTACTGTTAATAAAGGTCTCTATTATTCTCAGATGATTCGACAAATAAAAGAAATATTGACCATTCGTCAATTTTTTTTTTTTAAGGCCTTCAAAAATAGTTTCTAGTTTTTTTCGTGATATTCGATTTTGTTTTTTTTTTTTTTTTTTTTTTAAATAGAAAAAAATAATAAAAAACTCTTGATGGTGTTTTTGAAATATTGTTATACAATATACACCTACTATGGTTATTGCTATAGTTTTTAATAACTTTCAGTTAGTAAACTCAACTTTTAAAATGCAAATGTACAATTAATAATTTTGGATAGGAGTAAAGTCGCGTAGCCGATGGAATTATATTTTATTTCAACACGTTTTAATCTTATGTTTATTACACTTTGTATGTCATACCATATATAATATTAGTTAACAGTGTATCATGTTATCCATAAGTGATAAATATTTTTACATAACTTACTTTTTACAATCTTAAGATTACATTTTAAGAATAATTATTCGAATAATAATATCCATGAAAAATATATACCCCTCGTTTACATCATGATAACCTTTGTAGTTAGTAATTAATAAATAAAATATAATATTTTTATTTTACATTTTTCAACCCCGGTTTTTAATGTATATTTAAATATTTAGATAACCTAAAAATAATAATTCAACTAGGGGTAAAAACCTTAAAGACAATTTACTAAATTTACCATAAATGATGTTTTTTTAAACTTATAACATATTCAATCGAAATATTTGATGACAGACGTAGTATCAGACAATTAACATAAAAAATAGGATTTTATTATCATTGCACTTATAAAAATTTAGAAATTATAATGTATACTCACTGGTTTACAGGCGGAATGTTTTGTGAATTGTGCATTACTCTTAGAGGAAACTCAGTTGTATATTATTCATGTTGTGAAATATTCATATATCACGCCTAAAGTTAAGGCATTTATACTTCAAAATAGGAAAAAAATGAATGAATTTGTTTATTTTGTTAATATTTTAATGCGTTAAAAAGTGTAAAAACACATTATCTTACATAACACTCTTATTAAATATATTAAAGTTTGATTTAAAATAATTATAGTTTTAAGTTCTTCTCCTTATATTAATAAAATCAAAATTTTTTTTTAAATTCAGTTAAAGTTGTAAAACCTTTAATTTTTAGTATAGGTATTGATTAAATAGATAAATTGATGATGCAATTTCATATAGTGTCACATTATTTATAAGAAGATATTGCATTTAAAAAGTAAGACTTTCAATAAAATAATATATGAAGAATTTTGATTTGACTTTACAAATTCGGTGTTTAAGTTCTTGTATGTGTATTCTCAGCAAATGTGTAATTTGTGATTTTAATTTGTCTATTTCAGAATAATTGTTAAAATAAATGAAAATAATAAAAAGATAAATCTGAATTATTTACAATTGATGAATAGAATTAATTTAAACATTTTACAAGATAACATACAAACCTCGTGCTAATAATTCTGTTGAGGGGGGTTTAATGCTTTTTTTCCCATGTTTAATCTTTTTAAATGGCTGGGCATAAAAATATTTATACAAGCACTGCAAAAAATAAGAAAGTTTAAGCCGTTGTAAAATTTTACAATATATGAAAGTCAAAAAATTAAGATAAATATTAAAAAAAATCTCGCAGAAGGTACTTAACGTATTTGCAGTGACTTTGCATAAATAAGCGTTTTAAACTATTTACATGATTTTAATTATAATATATTTTTATTTGTGTTTAATTAATTTTACTTTTATTAGGCATTTATACATATCATATATAATTTTATAAGGTTTTTATAATTTTTCATTCATATTATATTAGTATTTTTCATAATATCTTTAATTAAATATAATTTTAGTGGGTTTTATACATTTATGATTTTGTATAATTTTCATTTTACACATTATATAATAATTATCGTACACATAATTGCGGGATGCATATTTTGCGTTCATGTTTTGTGGAGCTCATAACTTAAAGAACACTGTGTAATGACTGCTATACATTATGTATTAAAATATCTTGTTATACATTTGAAATTCTAGATAATTATTAATTTTATGTGATCGTTGAAGACGATTTTAAATTGATAATATTTCAAGAATATAAAATTAAACAACAACTTTTGGGGACTGGGTATTTTCTTATAGTTTTCAAGTGTTTAAAAATAAAGATATGTAAAATGACAGAAATAAATATTTTTGTATTAAAAAAGAAGCTATTAGGATAATAGAATATTGTAAGGTATAATTTTTTTTTTTTTTAGTAAATGTGTTCTATTATAGTAAATATTTAACTAAAAATTCCATTTATACACTTGTGATTTGTATTTATTTATATATTTTGTCTTGTATCATATATAACTTAATGTACACACTATGCTTAATATAATATAAAAATTTATATTCTATGATGTTTTTTTTATGAATTAATATTTAAAAATTGTTTTAATTTACAATTACCAAAATTATTTGGGTATTATTTCGGAAAATTCCACATCTATAGATGAATGAATGCCATGTATAATGTATATTTATATATATGTATAATTATAATAAATTGTAATTAATAATTATTAATAATTTAAATACGTTGAGTATTTTACGTTAATGTTACAAACTTTTGAAAAGCGTATCAAAAACCAAGGTTCATATAATATGATAGGTATAATAGGTAGTAAATATTTGGTATTCTAAAAATGTACTTAATATAACATTCTTAAATTTAAGTATAATCTGAGAAGTGAAAATTTAAAATTATGAATAAGCTTATGCAATTTAGGAACAAAATTACATTTTAAAATTTATATTAAATCGACTTTTACGTAACTCTAAAGCAACTAGATTGTATTCGATTTAAATATAAGTGACTGAGAATTTTTTTTTAATTCTCAAATGTAGAACTTAATGAAGGCATGGAAGGTGTAATTTTAGAATATGTTTAAAACAAACAATATTTATTTGTTATGTTGTACTACTATTAACAGAAATATTACTAATAAACGATATGTGGTTTAATTTGGAATAATTTATGAATAAAGTTTGTAGATATTTGAAGTCACATAAATGACTTATTTCGAAGCTTATTTTCCTATATTTTCAAAGAAGTAAAATGTATTATTAAAATAATATAATTATTACTTACTCGTTACATACATCCATTTAAAGTTTAAATAATTATAATTAATAGAGGTTATACTAACTATGAAGTTCAAAGTATAAAGTGTTTAAATAAAGTTTTTGTACGTGTTTATAAAACGTTTTCAAAGAAATACTTTTGATATTAGATATACTATATGCATAGTTAGTGTAACGCATATCCAAATTTAGCATTTATAGTATAACTATTTAGTTTTATAGTTTTGTAAAATTTTTTAAATTATGAGGCATATTATTATAATGGCATGTATTCCTCATATATTATTTTCATGTGCTCAGTTATTTTGCTATAAGTAAAAATAATTTCTTAAATATTATTAATTTTGATTAATTATTTCATTGAAAAATGAACATATTACTTACATTTCTACATATATAATGACATAAATAACTATTATTATATTTATTAAAATGTCAATATCTGTGTTTTTATTTATAATTTGTTTTTTATTACAATCATCGTTAATTCATTAAAATATTATTATTTAGAAGTCATTTTCGTGTTATTTATTTTTATGGGAGTAAAATACTTTAATGCAATAATACGAATGTTTATTGTTTAATAATAAATTAATTTTAAAATTTACGAATTCAATGAGTTTTAATTTATACATTTTAATGATGTCCAAAGTGAATATGATTTTTTGATTAGGTGAAAAAATACATCTAGATTTTTATTCCATCAGAACTCTTTAAACGGCTTATAATCAACTCATTCTGGAGTTTTTTATTTTTACAAAAATTTACATTAGTCGCTTGGTGGCCTGTTATGTCTTACATGAGAATAATATTACAATAAATATATTATTATTCCTTAATCGTATTTTTTTGACAGTAAATTTTTGAAAAAAAAAATTGATTTATGTAATTTACATTAATTATATAGGTATAGGTGTATTACAAATTTAGTTTGGATGATCTATTTAATATATATTCATCCCACGTATAATTTACTGTATATTGTAGTATATTATAATTTATGATTATCCTATTATTTTAAGCTAATCACGATGTTATTGAAAAGTTAGATAAATTAATATAATTTACATAATATAAGTACAATAACTTATAAAACCATAATATTGAGGAGTAATATAATAATTTTCACAAAAAAATTTGATAAATATATTCGTGAGAAGGTATAAATGATAATTCAAAATAATACTTTCAAACAATTTTTATTCAGTGTGCTTTTTCGAACTATTATTAAAAACAGTGTTTCCTAATTTTGGGAGGGGGGCGTGTAAACATTGCCGGGGAAGTGTATATATTAATTTATTATAATTCATATTTTATAATTACTATAAACAATAATAAAAGTAGCCATTCCGAATATTAAATAGTTTTCTTCTATTATATATAGGAAAAAAATGATAATTTTTTTTTAAATTTATTGTAGGGGTCACGAGATTTTTGAAAATCTACAAAGGGAGCGTAAAATATAGTAGAGGTTGGGAACCATAGATTTAAAAGGGCTAATTTGTGCTTTTGTGACTCATCCAGTAGAAAGTTTATGTATTTTTCATGGATATTTGTATAATCTTTTGATATCATTCAGCTCTATTCATGATCTTTTAGGCATAGATTTTCAAAAGTAGGGGTTTTGGAATAACCGAAGTATATAATAATTAAAATTGAACACATCGATTTATTAAAGATCATTCATTAGCCTTAAATTCAAATAAACGTAAAAATATTTATTGAAAACGTTAATTAAATATTGATTTCATGTAAACCTATTTTAGATATGGACGATTTTAATAAAAGAGAATAGAATACAGTATTGAGCATGAGTTATAATTAAAAATATTAAGTACTCTATACATTTTTACCGAATAGTATAATATATGCAAATTACATTATACCATAAATATATACTTTTATATAGTATATCGTATTATTACTATAAATGTTTAATCATGCATGGCTATTATTAAATACTAAATGTTATTAATTTTATTTTTTGCTACCTTTGAAGAAAAAAAAATATTTTTTTAATTTATTCATTACAAAATATCTAGCGTATAAAATTAAAACGTAGTTAATCGGAGTAGATGTAAAATTATGCTTTAAACAATAATTAAAGATTTTTCTCGATTGTCTATTTATTCTATATTATATATTTGGGCATAAAACTTAAAAACTATAGATAATTAAAAAAAATAAATAAATATGTTAAACGTTTAAAATATCGAAAATCATTAACTATTGAAGTATTATTGAAATGTTTAAAATAAACTGATAAACGTTATATAATATTGCATAAATGCTTGAAGAAAGTTATTGTTGAACGAAACGTAATATGTATTTCATTATACTCAATCAGGTGTGTATTATCTGCAATTGAATTATTCGTTAACAGTGATATAAATTAAACTTTAATTTTCAATGAAATGTGCATTGACTATAAGTTACGAATGTGCGTGTAAAAATTATCAAGACTACATATTATTTGACGTTAATTTAATATGGAGAAATATTGAACCCGAGTATACGGTTAATAACCAACATCATGCCATAAACGGTATTAGTAATTGCTAACTCTTTCTCTCTAAACTCGCATAAAGGTCGGCAGTGGTTTTGAACCGGACATAGGATCCTTATTACGTATAATAGCCGAGAGGGTGGGGAATAAAAAATTCCAGCGATCCGCCGCACAACGCTCGAATTCGCGAACTAGAACCCAAGTTAATGTTCGTTAGTTAAATTATCAAAAGCACACTATACGAGTTACGACTTCACCGAGCACTACAAACCAAACGCTGTACAGACCAATACCCATTCCCAAGTGGTGTTTCGATAAAGCCTCGCTGCAGACAGTTCGTTATCCGCTTGTTCTATACTCATACGTATATAATTCAACGGCGATGGAAATCGTACAATAATAATATAATATAATATTATGTGTGTGTATGAAGTACGTACGTACATGCATTATACATGCAATTTTAATTCTATTAAAATTACCGGGTAACGCGCATGAGACTTCGTATAATATTATGTATAATACCTAGTACTCGAATATCCGCCGACCTCCTTACAAATAATTTATCATATTATATGTAGACATGTTTAATATTAATAATATTGCATATAGGTATGCCGTTAAGGTCGTCAGAATGTGAAATAGTATTAGATTTTTTTTTTTTTTTTTTTTCATAGCTGTGCTTCAATTTTCATATTCACGTAACTATGTGAGTATTTACAACGTACGCGAAGTATATATGGTTCCTTTGATCCTTCACTACAATGATTATTTTTAAATTTAATTCGTGTTATTATTTTTATTATTATTATCATCATCATGCCGTCTACACTTTATTGTTCATACGGTATAGAACATAATATAGATAGTATAGCATCATACGTTTTATTAAAAACTAACCTTTACATAATAATCCTGTGGAATTTTTCATTCTAATTGATATTAATGAATAATGAGTATAATGGCTTACCAAAGAATAACGTTTATTTTATTAAAATTCGAATTATTCTTTGAGAATGTAAAATACATAGTATTAAAAAAACATAATAAGATTTCAATAAATATTATGCTGTTTTATTAACTAGCTATTTAAATATATTTGTTCGCAATAAACGTACTATTGAGTAAATATGCTGCTGTTTGAGAATAAATAGTTTTTATATTTTATATTATATATATTTAGATTAACTCGTATTTCATGTAAATTGATTTAAAAATAGCGGAAGTTTATAAAACGATATGTACCGCCCATTAAGCTAAACGGTTTTCTACAATATAAACACACTTTAGTCTAGTTATGGGTATTTTATTTAACCAAGAAATGTGATTTATTTCTCATATATTACCCGCAAAGCAATCTAATAAATGCAATTTTTCCGAACATAAATATCGATAAATGGTTAATATTTTAAAAGATAAAATTTACAATTTATATATGTTTAAAAAACATGATACTATATTTGTTTATTATTGGTAAACAAAAAAAAAAAAAAAAAAAACTAAAAAAAAAAGTGTTCATTAATCATAGATAAACGTCACTCGATACGTATTTACAGAGTATTAAAATGTCGATTTAAAAATGTTTAAGAAATAGCAAATAAGCATTATATATTTCATTTTGTACAGGACAATATTTTCCTACGGGGTTTATTATTTTATGATATACATAATATAACAATAATATATTGCCTCAAATACTGTCTTGTCGATTTACAGCGGTTAACGGTACGATGGCACATTACATGACAACGAATAAATGTAATTAAAGCGGAACGCATTTATATAGTTATCAATACGACTTGGAATAACAACGGTCTTGTGTAATTGTACTCCATTATCGTAGACGGCCTTCGACGATAATAATATTATGGAATAATAATATGTTATGTTAATATAATACGGGTGTATAGTACAATAATCGTGATCTTTTATGTTCGCCTTTTAATGATGGACAATTATTATAAATAGTTCCCCTCCAACACGCGTGCGTCGACTTATTATATTTTCGTGGGTATACGCTTATTAATTTATTTCATCGGCGACCGCGTTAAGTGACGACTTGATGTCCCATACTCACGGTATTATACGACTTCTGACGACTGTACGTTCCAATGAATTGTTACGCGCTGTGCCATACACTGAATATTCCTCTAATCGAAAATTCACTTTATTCTCCACCCCACTGGTAGACAAAACCGATCGCACGTTCTGATGTAACTCCCGCCGAACGTCAAAAGTCGAGTTAACATCGCGTTTAAGTGCAGCTATCCAAGACGGGTCTCCTGAGATTTGTTTTTAGTTTACTTACTTCAGAAATCATCGATCGAAATTTCACCAAAAAGTCACGTAAAACCACGTACACACACAAACCCACGTGACGAGTGCTGATACGCCAACCGGAATCCACACGCGCGTATTATTTGATTTCCTGTTCTGACCGTTATAACTTCCATAATTTCTTGTCTTGTTCTCATATATTAAATGTTACCAAATACGATTGCGAGTAATATGTTGACCGAAATGATAGGTAAACACGTGGCGGTAATCGTACGTCGTTTCATGTTATTGCTTACTAATATGTATACTATACGTGAACCTATTTATATATTTATAAATATATATATATATGTACTATATATTTTCTAAGAACGACCGACTTAAAAGTATATACTTGAAACTATTCTACCGTATGATAATTTTATTGAAATTTCGTGCCGTCCATCCACTCTCAGCCTCTGTGATGTCTTTGTAGTAGACAGGATGCCATGTTTTCAATTGGAAATCATAACAGTTCAAAGTTTAATGGGACACAATATTCCCTTTGGGGGAATGCGAATACATAAATAATTCCATTCAAAGTGATTTGTTTGGAAATATATTTGTTTAAATCCCGAGACTCTTGTATTAAAAATACAACGATGCGTCTCACATACGCGTAGATATAAATTAAAGACAATTTTCTCTCACAAATTTGGTTTATTTTAATGATTGTAGGATCGATGTGCGGATATAAAGTTATTTAATAATATCCATTTATTTAACAGTATGAGTAGGATATTGAAGAAATTATGTATACGTCTAACGATGACTTTCATACAATATTATGATTAATTAATTGGTAATGTATACTACGAATTTTTGTTAACATAACTGTAGGTTAATTCAAAATCTAAAAGTAGAGTTTATAAACATTTTAGAACTTTAAGAGTTTAATATATCTGAGAAACAGTATAATACATAGAGGTATGAGACCCTAAGATACTTTAGTATGGTTCAGCCCCATTAAAAGTGACTCGAGTGTAAATTACAACCTCGTTACAATGTCTTATAAGAATTTTTGAAATTTTAAATCTCATAAGTCATAGGTTATTCGAATGTATAGCATTCGATCACTTTCCGGTCATACGTTATGTCCGAAAAAATTGAAAATATCACCGATGTTGCAATGTACAAAATAAAAGTCTGATATATAATATTATGCAATGAAAAATAATTGAGAATATAATAAAAGACAGTCTATTAAGTTTGTAAAAATAATGATAGAAAAATAGTATACAAAATGAAATCACCTAATTAAAATTATTTAGGTATTTATATATTTATAAAACACCTTCCAAATAATATTTTAATAATAGCTAGATTTCAGAATATCATTTACCAAATATTATTATAAGGTTTTGCGTTTTGTTAACTTTGTATGAAATATAATGTCTGTAAGTGTTAAAATAAACATTAAAGTTATTAAATCTAAATCAAATATTAATGAAAAGCCGAACGATATTATTCCAAGAATTTTAAATGATTAATTTAAAACGTAATTCTTTATAGTGGGTCTTTACTCTAAACACAATATTAAAGTAGGAACACATTTTGATGGGACCATGTCATAATCATGGAATAAAAATACCCATAAATCAATAAAAAAACATTGGCTTAATGGCTGGCTATAAAGTTTATTATGATAAAAAGATACCTATTATATGATATTATGTAAAGTAAGTGGATGGTTAAATTTATCAACTTTAAAACAAAAATAAATTTTATCGGACATATTTTTAATGATTCGTTGAATTTTATTATACACCGAATGTTTAATGCTTTCGAAAATTCATAGAATCATGCTAGAGTTATAGATCTAAACATTCCAGCTGAGTTTTATTTAACTTAATTTCGATTTGAATGGTCGCGATTTATTTAGAAAAAGACAGAAATCTATATCAATGTACAATATACGAACGTAATATTAACTTGTGGGCTGTGCTTATGCGGATTTTAAAACTTAAATATTTTCAATAATTTAACTTAAAATATGTGATTGATAAAACTCGTGGTTCATTGGCTATTGTATAGCTGGCAAATAATTCGTTTTATTTCGATAAATGTATTCAAATTTAACTTATATCTTTACAAAAACATCTATTTGTTCAAGTTAAATAATTCGTTTTTGTTTCCCCTGAATCACGCAAAGTGCCTATTTGTAATGTTCCCGAGATGTGTCTTAATGTTCTTATGTTCTTAATTAGGTATGACATAATGAACAGTATATTTTAAACGAGAATAGTGAATAACTGTATTCTATTTTCTTGGATTCCTCCTGGTTGTATTCAAGGATCTTAAAACACAATGGGATTCAAACGTGGTACCTATTCAAAAGTTGGATAAAATCAAATATATTAATGATGCCAAAGACACGTGTTTCAGAGAATTCATTATAATGTTACTCCTTTATATTATATTGAGTGGTGTAAATTGCGTTTTCAAACATTTGTTTTTATCTTTTATCCTACGACGTCATCGTTTAATCATCATAAAAAATAACAATCCGTATTACTATTACTGTTGTTGTTATTATTGTTATTATTATTTTCGTCGTTGTAGTTATAAACGAGACCGACTGGTTATACTAATGGACAGCGTGCGCGCGGGCGCGAAAATAATAACGTGCGCATTATACGGTGGCGGTGGCGCCTAGGCCGGGAAAATTAAATCAGGCGCCATGACCTACACGTTCCTGCAGTGACGAGGTCTGAAAAGACGACGAGCGCGTGCTCGGAGTGTTGTGGGAGAGAACAATAATTTGTCAATCCAATTGCCGGCCCATTTAAGTCGACAATTGTCATAATTAAAACAACCGTCGGTTTTGATTAAACAAGTACGTTCGAGTCGAGTAAGTTTTTTCCTGCCGGCCGGGTTCCGCCTTTATTTTATCGTGCTCGAACAATAAACATCAACGCGACAAGATAACGGCCCTCCTCCTCCGCCACTACCGCAGCTGATCAACGAGTTTCCTCTGCCTTCCGCCCTCCCCCTACCCAATCATCTATTTTCACTACACCGCCAATGTTGTTTACCGCGCCACGTCTTCGTATAGTTATGTTTTCTTGGCGACTGTTTAATGGAAGGGAATGGAGTATAATCAAGCCTTCGACCATAAATTGGACACACGAGAAGCGAAGAAACGAGCCAACCGTTCGGCCGACGACGGCGGCGCGACGTTTGCCGGTCGCATTTAAATGGAACCGTCTCGAGTCTTTACGACGAGTGTTGGGTGGGTGGGTGTGTGGGTGGTCGACGACGTTACGCGCAAAGGTCGCGGATGACATGTTTCGCCTCTTTATTCTGTGTTTAATTATCTCGAAACGCGATATCCGCCTCGATGACTTTTGAACTACCCCTGGTGTCTCGTAGGGGTGTTTGGAAACAAAGGGGTCAAAAGGAGATTTTAGCCGTAGCCACGACCACGTTTTTTTTTCTGTATCAATCGCAGTGGTGTGCCGCACTTTCGTTACGTGCAATCTACTCCTTCATGACGACTGTATTCAATGATAAAAATCGAACCAGTTCCAAAAAACGATTATTTATTACAAGATACCTTATACCTTATACATGATAACCCAAAAAACGTAACTAAAGTATTTTTAAAATAAATAGATATAATGATGGTCCATTTAAAATAATTTCAATAAATCAGCGGAATGAGATTATTTATAAATTATAATAATAGATAGGTAACAGAGTTAAAATAAAATAGAAGTAGGAATAAAAATTTAAAAAAAAATCTTGTTATTTTTTGTGAAAATATTTAGAGTTTTAAAATATACTATTAAAAATCATTTGTGTAAATTTATACAATAGACTCAGGGCCGGCGAGAACATTTGTGGGCCCCGGGGCTGATCAATTCCGGGCCCCTTTACTTATAGTTATTTCATATTTGACTAAGAATACTAAGATATACATAACACTTTAATACAGTAGTCTAACCGATTAGACAATTAGACAGATCGAACTCGCATTGAATGCGCGTATGTTTTGTTATATTTGTGCGTACTGTTTCGTACTGTGTTGCGTATGTGATAAATGATAATATAGTAGCTACATGTAGCTGTTTAATTTTGAGCGATCGGACGCGAATGTTTACGGCTTAACTTGTAATTCTAAATTATATAACATATAATTTGTATAAAAATAATTTTTCTACTCAAAAAATTAGTAAAATTGACCTCCCGGGTCTATAGGGCCTGTACGACTGTGCCTAAATATGCCCCAGAAAACGGGCCCGCCTGGAGGCTCGGGCCCCGGGGCTCCGACCCCACCTGCCCCACCCTCTCGCCGGCCCTGGCAATAGTTAAAAATAAATTACCTGAGAATTACTTATGAGTTTGTTAAGAACACAAATTCGGTTTATTTTTTCAAATATTTAATTTTTCTTATAATATATATTAAGCTATTTATTTTAAAATGTGTATCCATTTATATGAATTTTGTTTTCTCTATTAGCTCCTTTTTACCGTTGCGGTGTTACTACTAAAACTACGTCGATAATGCCTATATGGACATTACTTGATAGCTGAGTATTATACATTTTAATTAACTGTAAAAATATAAATATTTTTTATTGATTTTGTTATTTTATTCATTTTCAATATATTTTTCTTCAAATACTTTTTGACAATAGTAAGTTTATTCAAATAATTGCTGATTGTTTTTCTAATATCTAAAATCTAGGTTGTATTTAATACTGACAAACGTAATATTTTAGCAATATTATAAGTTTCCATCTTATTCGTTTATAAATTATATCTAGATTGTAAAAGGTGTTAATCATATAACATGATTTATGTATATGTATATATATATTTATATACATGAATTTAAATATTAAAAATTATCAATACCAACAAATGTATTAAATAAAATAATATATACAATGAACAAAATGTTAAGCTGAATTCAATACGTCTTGAACAAATATATTTAACAAGACTGGATTTATTATTATTATTATTCTTAATTTCAAAATATTCTTGGTATAAAATCTAAATATGATAATTTATTGTTTGTTATTGCAAAAAGTTATACTATACATTGTTGTTTTTAGTGTATACTATACAATGCAACGACGTACCCTCTCACTAATTATTTAAAGATAGAATATTTATTTTCTTCAATTCGCAATATTTAAAACTTAAATAGTGTACAAGTCCAATAATAAAGCTTTATAAAAAAAAGTGTGTAAAATATTTAATTGTAATACAATTTAAGTTAATAATTATAAAACTATAATTTACTACATCTTCTAAGAATAATTGTACTTATTTAAATAGAATCGTTATCATTTTGATTAACAAAAAAGTTTTAAGCTATTGTATTATTTTGTGAAATAATTAAAAAAATATTTTTTTTGTGTATAGTTGATTGGAAAACAGTTAATTATTATGATCCTATATTATTATACAACTCAAATGATTAATAATTAGTTGAGCGATGAACTTCAAAAACGTTATAATTTTTATGACTTGGGTGTTAAATAATAAATTGAATAGTAGTATCGTAAATCCTTATAGTTTGTAAAAAAAATACTAAAATAAATACAGAACTAAATGAACTTGTATTAAAATATAAAATTATTTGTAATATGTGAAGAGATACTTAGCTACGTATGTACTTGTTTTAAATAAATTAAGTGTGTATTTAATATAAATAAAAATAAAACAAGTAAAAGTTACATATATTTACTAATTAACTAGTCAATATTTTTAAAATTGATTTAAGTTTTTAAGATAGACTCTTAGTAGAAAGTTTTCATTGCTATTAAAGTTTTGAGTACCTACTAAGTATACTAGTACTCTAACAACCACTACATTTTGCCTCAAAAACCATTGAATATTTATGCTGTTCTTCAAACTAAATTTATAATATTCTGGTAATAACTTTTAAAATTGTAAGCTCTAATATTTTTGACAAATGACGTAAAAAAACATACCACAGCATAGGTTTTAACATTATTGTAATAATATTTAATTTAACACCATACATTATATTTCGAAAACACCTATATTTTTTTAGCCATATAATATTGATTGAATGTTAAAATTTTTTTTTTTTTTTCGTTAGTCAAATATGTAAATAAATAATGATAAAAAAAAAAATCACAGATTGCCAATGAATAAACATTACATAACTATTTATATCCACTTACCTGAAAAATAGCATGGTGCAACAATATAACAGTATTATAATATAGGTTATGACTATTAGGTTTCATTTTAAGCAAATATAATTTTGTTTTTCGATTATTATCAGAATTTTTTTTTATTCAATCAAATAAACATTCGTTCTAAAGTTATTCAGGTATATTTAGAGATAAAATCTTTTTGTATTTATTACATAAGAAAACACTGTATGGCTGCTATGTTTTGGATTCTGAGAAAGTGAGTTATATTCGTTATAGAATGTGGTGGCTTGTAAAATACACGGAGAGACCATGTCTTAAAAAGAACGGGTTAAAGCGATCTGTTTTTTTTTTTTTTTTTTACTAAACTTAACTTTTATAATATTTATAACTTCAATATTAGCTTTGTGCACTATAGTAGTCAGTCGTCATTTATGGTCATCCATCAAACGTCGGATGCAATATTTTCGTATAGAATTTTACACGAAAATATTATTTCATCTCATCGAAATACTTTGTAGTTAATTTTTACACGAATACCATTACAAATTTACTTAATAATTAAATTAAATTTAATGATTTACAATAATTTTTTAATCTTGAAGCAATTAAATCAACTTGGCGATACATTTAATGATAATAATATAAATTATATACATAAACTTTACTATAAAAACGTTACAAAGTGTTATAGCTTATTATTATATTATTATTTTTTTTTTTTAATAAGATACATTCAAAGTATTTAAAATATTTTAAAATCATTAATATTCATAAGACAAAACATAAATTACAGAATATTTATATACTGTATATAAAGGTTTTTTTTTTCTGGCCAACTTAACGTTATTTATTTGACATAATATTATATGATACATTGTATTTATAAAAATAAAAATAAATAATACAATTTTATTTTCAAACAAAGATTATGTATTTGTCTCAAAATATATTTTTGGCGAAGCAATAACATTTCATAGAAATAAATTTGTTCAAACAATAATTAGTTGATCTGATGTTTTATTGTTAACGTACTATGTACACAATATCGATATTAATTGAAATTGTACAATATTTTGTTACTTGTTTTTAATAAACAATAACTTTTATGTTATTTCATTATTTTAATTAATTAAATTAACATTCATATTCATCTCGAAACTTGTAAAACATCTCAGCTATACAATATCAGATTGTTATTTCTATTTTGCGAACTACAGAATGAATTATATACAATTAATGATGATAAATGATTTTTATATGAATGTAAAAGAATAAAAGGTAGGTACTATTTATTTCAAAAAATGATATAAAGATTCTCGTTGAAAGACCATCTTGATTATATAATTATATTTAAGAATATTTTATCAATGTTCTTTTATAATAATCTTCACTATACAGTTTTTACTCAGACGCAGTTCTTCAAAAGTTTTGAGTGGCACTAAATTTCGATACTGATTCTTGTTAGAATTTTTATAGCTCATACATAAATATTATCCAAGTTTTCTGTTAAATATAATGTGCAGTATCATTAAATCACTATTCAAAAAAAAAAAAAAAAAAATGAAATCTTTTTGGACATGTTTGATCAATTATTAATAAATTAAACATATTTATTGTTCACTTTTTTTTTTTTTTTTGTTGGAAATCAATTTCAATATTTTCGATATTTCCTAATATCAATCAGTATTTGAATTTGATTGTATTTTATTTATGGTATTGTATCTCATAGTTTTATATTGCAAATAAATTCAAGGATTTAAAAATTCGGTTGATTTTTGTTTACACTACTTTTTTATTTTATTTCTTCATACGATATGATTTTACAATAAAATTTAACTCAATAATTTATTTATTGAAATACATTTTTTTTTGTTTTCTTAACTCATTGTTGTTTTTTTAACACGACTCACATGTGTGTGAAACAATCAACAGGTAAACTCGAATAACAATACACCGTTATCACTTTGGCTGGTTATATAATGGGGTTTTATTATGATTTTTATTACCTATTTGTTTTTTTTCTTTTTAAACAATAATTAACTTTGTTAAAATGATTTATGCTACATTCTATAGGAACCGTAAAGCACGTATTCATGTTGGATATTGATACGTGCCATAGATTTAGGTTAAAAATCAATTGATTACTGTGTATTTTTCACGCGTACTTGCATTAAATAACTGCATTGAACTGCGTACTGTTTGTGTCATTCAATACAATTGTAGTTATGTAAGATAAAAATTAATAACTTAAACTCAAAATGTCATTACATTTTGAAATGTTTCCAAAATGCACTGCAAACATTGCGAAATAATAAAATGTGTTGGACTTTATGAATACAAACTAATTCCTTGCATTAAAATTTCAGATTTCAGTCCAATATCTTAAAATTGTGTAATTCTAGTTTAAATAATAAAAAATATTAAATAAAAAAATATTCACTAATGATCTCGACACGTGCAATTCCTAAAGTATGATATTTGTATTTATTCAGTTTCAACGAATATAATATTATAATACGTATGGAAATAAATTTAAATATTTCGCGATGAATAATATGATTATCGGGTAGGTATAGCAAATATTATAAAAACAAATGTTTGTATATTTATTATTAGTATTGTAGTGTATACCAAATACAAATATACCTGTATAAAAAAATAAATACAACATATTTTTTACATTTATCATTATTTTATTTTTGAAACTTCAAATAACTGCATAAACGAATGTTGTTTTATATTAATAATTTTTACTGAATATTTATATGAATGTATCATATTGTGTATTATGTTATAATAATACCTTAACAGCTTAATGTTTCGTAGATGAGTAGTAGATACGCTTTTTCATAAAACACTTATCCATGTTTATCAGGTTCTTTTAAATAATTAGCTATTTTTTTTCATGATTATTCGATTTTTATTTTTTCCATAAGCGTTACTAATCTGGCAAAACAATGTAAAATCATATTAATTAAAAATTAAATGGTTCTATAAGCAATAAAATAAACTAAATAATAATAATAATTTCTTGATAATATTAATTGTCGTTGATACTACATGTAGTTCAGATTAATGAAAATGAATTAATAAGTAACTATGGTTATAAACGCATTTTTAATTTTTTCAACCACTTGTTCACTTATTATACTGAATTTAATTTGTTTAAATAATTTTCAAACCGAGTTTTGGACTAACATTGATAATGTGTCTTATGGTTTGCATATATCTACATTCGCTGTTTTGTGTTTCACTAGCTCCGATTTTTTTAGCATGCACTGGTATTTGCCTTTACCTTTCAGATACCGAAATAAGATGATTCACTGCAGGTATCTTGGGAAATCGAACCCTGAAATTCTAAGATGTGAATCGTTCATCAATTCATAATCTTTTACGCCTTTATTTCTTCAACATTTGTTTTTAAAATATTCTCTTTTGAATGTTTACAGTTTTTTTTATCCCAAACCTCCATTGACTTAAATCTATTAATTGGAACACTTCTGATATCAGAATATAAAGATTGGCAGGAATGGGTTGCATTTAAATTTGTATTTTATTTTGTGTGTATGTTTTTTCCATTGTAAGTTTATCGGAAGGTGCAATATTTTAAAGCACTGTTAATTAGTAGATTTTAGTACTTTTAAAGGTACCTACCTAATGTAATGTACATAGTTTTATTTAATTACGTATTTGCTTTTTTATAGTGAGCCTTTCTCATGCAGATGGTGCTACATTATTCAGCAACAGTAAATATAAAAGAACAGAATTAGTTAGGTGTATATGGTATCCACCATAGTTTCACTATGATCATAAGGAAGAGTGGTATGCGCTGCCTTTCGTATTTATGCTAGCCAATTTACTTACTATATTAAAAATAATTTTTATTTTGTTCTTAACCCCTTCAGAATGTTGTTTAAAGGTTAGGGTCTTAGTAAATTTATCTTAATTTTATGTAACTGGGCATCTCGTCATTAGGCATTTATTTATTTTCGGGGTACTACAATTACATTCAGGTTTAGTTTTGCTTCTTTGCTGTAAAGCTTAAAATAAATATCCACTAACTTATTGTATTATTTTAGTTACCGATTCTTAAAATACTAGTTTAAACAAAATATATCTTCATGGTCTCATTTTGCATGGTATCTAATTGAGTGAAAACATCGACTTGTATCACCAGGTTTACATAATCGGAGAATTATATATTAACTAGATAAATTTAATTTCTTTAAATTTTGTAAAATTTAAATAAAGAGTAATAAATAATTGTACCATATACCATAAATATATAATACTAATGTGAAATTTCATTCATGTAACTTAAGGTATATTTTTAATACTGATTAAATCACTATCGTTTATAGAGTAATAACTTTAGATTCTCAAAACCTTTCTTTTATATTGAAAAAATATTTTTAAAAGTTTATATTTTACAATTTTGAAGTTTTCAATTATTTAAATGTATATTGCTTCTTGGTTTATTTGAGATAACATTGCAAGATCTATTTATATAAAAAGTATGAGGTACCTATTACAATATTATAAAAAATAAGAAACAATATGAATTATATGTAAAATATGGCGAATAAATTTGAATAAGTAATTTGATTTAATTAATAATTCTTAATTATAAAACGAATTAAATTATCTAATTTATAAATTAATTTTGTCTTATATCTGTTAAAAATTAAAATAATATTTGAGAAAATGAGAAAAAAAACAAAACTATCATAGAAATATATGTTTAAAAACCATTAATTTTCTTTGATTGTTGGAACTCCTAATTAACTAATTTATAAGCTAATTGTATTATTGTTGTTGATATGATAAAAAAAAAAATATATATATATATATGACTTTAGGTTTTAAGTTTATATTACTATACATTTTTACAAAAAATAAAGTTGGACTATAAATGCCATATACTATTATTATAAATTGATGACAAAACATGTTATCGTCACTGTTTTTATTTATTTATTTATTTACATTGAATATAATGACATTAAAAAAAAAAAAAAAAAAAAAAAAATAAAAAATATGCTCAATATAGAAGTATAACATTGTCGAAGCATAATTTTATTTTTGTTTGACGTGTTGACATATTTACTATAATATGATGAAAAGTTAGTTTTTCTAGTGATGGACTTTGAATTGACTTTATTTGAAACAATGATATTATATTATAGGAGTATGTACAAACAAATTTCTTTATTTTCAAACGAATATTATGAATAATATATATGTTTATGTTGATATATTATAATATGTATATAAAAAGCTAATTTTAAATCAGAAATATTTATAATATATTGAAATATCAGGTAAAATTTTTATTTTAAATTTGAGACGTATTTTGTTTTAGAGCCTTTACTAGAAACTATGATTACTTACATTTTAAAAACGATGAAACTTTAAAGCAATAATAGAATGTATTTTGTGAAGTGCGCTATTAACTTTCAAAGTGTGAAATATGAAACTTTAAGTACCTACAATATTATTGGTGTTGTTTTACTCGTCACCAAAAACTCTGTCTTTAATCGTACATACATATGATATTTTACAACGATATCGTATAATATCATATCAAGAGTTTACCAGCTTATATAGTTTTTGAGGCAGTTATTTATCATTTTCACTGTAAAATGTACTCCTCCAACATTTAATTAATAAACTAGTTATGATTGAAAAGATATTTTCCGGATTCTTTGAGACTTCTCTAGTTTTGATTAAGCCACAAGTTGCTTCAGTCTAAACCGTAGTAAAATATTTGTTTTTACGAGAATCAAGAAAATCCATTAGTAAGATACAAAATAAGTAACATATTAATGTATTGTATAAATATTAAAATAATAATAATAATAATGTTTATTTTTATACTTGAAAGGTTTAAGAAAAAATTGCTTTTTAGAAATTATTTTAGATTTAATAAAAATATAGAATGTGTACGTAGTATGTTTTTCAAATATGTCTTACTTGATATAATAATATAATGACGCATTGATATAAAAGTAACCAACAAGTTATTGAAAAAAAATGCACTTATTAATTAAGATATTATAATGTATTAAATATCCAATTTATTGCATGTATAAAAGTATTTAAATTTATAATATTATTTTTAGTATATAGAATTTTTAATTTTAAAACTTAATAGAAAAATAATTAAAATTATCAAGCCATTGTTCTATAATGTGGAAATCATTTAATTAAATTCTTTATTTATATACTTTGATCAAATTGTAAATAATATAGTATAATTTTTAACTATAAATAAAAAAAAAAAAAAAAAAAAATGATAATAACAATAAGTATGTTGTATTTGTAACTAAGATTATGAAGCAAAATAATCTTACACAAAAGAACAAACACAAATTATATAATATATTTCGCGAATGATTTGTTGATTTGTTTTTCAATGTTCAAACTTGTGATATTATTTTATTCTAAGAGGTTGCGTCCCATGTAGATTTAATGACCTACAATACTCACTCACTTTACCCATCATAAAGTTTAACCATGGTATTATGTCTACTATACGACATGGCCTAAACATAATACATCACTGCGAAACCGGAACTTTGTGTGTGTGGGGAGGGGTTAATATAAAAAATGAATTTATTTTATTTATTATTTATTTTTTTATGCTTTTAAAATATGTATCTTCATTTACATATTTATTATTATTTATTACCTATATTAGTTGGTAAAATAAAAACAACAATGTACTATGCTGAAAAAGTCCGCCCCTAATTGCGAATTTCACATAACATAACAATCGATATTAAATAATTACCAATATTGTGTTCCATTATATATATTTATCTATTTCATCTGAAGTCCACAAAGTGTGAACTTATTTAATCAGACAAGGATTTTAGAGTGTTATAGAGTTCAAACCTTAGTTTATCATCAAGGCTAAGTCAATCAAAGTTAATCAGTTTCAGAGATACTTCAGCTTACATTATCGTGATCGTGTTATCAAAACGTTTTTAATAATATATAGATAAAATAGTTAGAAATTAAAATTTAGAATATCGTCTAATCGTATTAATCATTACTAAATACTGTAGTAACATTTTTTTTTTTTTTTTTTTAATCAACTTTATATTTCAATGAAATATTTGAAATATTTTCTAGTATAATATATTAGAGAAGCACTTAAACCTGTAGTCGCTGTAGTCGTATAACACAAGAATATTATTTTTGTTATTTATAAAATTCTTTACGATTTTATTTGAGTAGGTACTGATGCTTTTGCGTCTGCAACCCTTAAAATGTGATATAGCAAAAACAGATTTGAACGATACTTCAAATTGTGTTTTCTTTGCGAGTACTTATATTGAATTGAGTATAATACGAAATCAAGACTTATATAAAAAAAAAAAAAATCATCGAGAAAATGTTGAAAAATATAACCTTAATAATTATTTACTACATTATAAAAAATAATATGATGTTTTTATTGATGTTGGAATTATGTGATTTTTGTTATATCATAAATGCATGTGAATTTTGACCAAGCTAACTCAATTTTTTACTTTTATAATAAAATTACCACATTTTATTGAATGAAATTAAAAGTCCATTTTTTTTTTTTTTTACTACAAAGGTATTGGTATTATTTCTATTTGCTCTTCGCTCTTTTATAATTTATTAAATTAACATATAAAAATTATATTTTAAGATAATAAATATATTTTGATCGAAGAGTAAAGGAATAAAGTAAATACATTAATATTTTTAAGGCAAAGGTGTACAATTTTCATCCAGATTTTTTTTTTTTATGAGCCGTTTTATTTTCATTTCTATAGGTACGCTTAATGATATTTTTGCTGTAATAAACAATTTGGTTCTTAAAAATATTACACCATGCTACTTTACACGGTAAGACGAATGAAATTTTTTGTTTGGGAAGCGATTATTTGTAATCATAATTTTCTTTAGATATCATTATACCGAAAACTAAACAATTATTGTAAATGACACAAGTATATATACAGCTGAAAATTATTGGGCCTCTAGACTCTACCTACAAAACACATTATTCGATCCTTTATTTTTTAACCAAAATTAATTTTTTTAAATCTAATCAAATACTTGAATTTGTATTTTTATATTTTTACTGATGCTTAATAATAGTATAGGTGATATTTTTATTATACTGAAAATTATAAAAAGTTAATGTACAGTTTTATAAAAAGACTTTTTTTCCATTTTAAGTAAAAAAATGTATATTATGTTCTTTAAGCTGATGTTGTGTACTTAACTAATGATTATATAATATTAACTTTGATGTATTTTTATTTTTATTGCTTCTAAAAGTGGTTCTAATTTTCACTAGAGCATTTATTTTTGTGTCGTACAAACGCTGATTATAACTGGATGTTTTTAAAACCAATAAGTATGATCTATACTTATGAGTATATATCTATAAAGTCATTCTTGAATCTTTGGAGAATTAGAAGTTAATCATAAAAAAAAAAAAATAAAAAAAAAAATAATAAAAAAAAAATGAAAATGTGATTTCTTGACTTTTACAATTTTTGGAGATAATATAAATCTATCAACTTATTTATTTCACGTCACTATGAGTTTGATTTTTTTCTAAATTTAGCTTTGGTTTTCTTTAAAAAAAAGTATAGAAAGTACTCAAAAAAGGTTTTGATATTACGAGAAATGCTATTTATTTTGACATTTAATGATGTATCTACATTTTTTATCTATTTGTGTTTGCTATAGATATAAGTATATTAAAACCTCAGTTAAAACTAGAAATATAATATATTATTTTTTTAAAACTAGAGAATACATTTTGTTATTTATTAAATTTCTGTAAATGTATACTTTTTTTTGTCATAGATTACGTATAAACGGGGTTTCAATGAAAGGGTTATTTCAATGTGATTCTAATATTTCGTGGATTATCTACATAATCACCAGACGAATCATGTGCACAATGGACCTTTATGATCTGAGTGAATGTGCCTTTAAGGTCAAACGAACCCACACAATAATAACTTAATTAATCAATTTACTGCTTTAAAATAGTTTGTGTGTATATCCTGTCGGTGAAATTGTTGTTTTATATACAAATATTCATTGTTTGCTTTTATCAAATTTTCGATACTACAATTACAAGTAAAACTAAATAATAAAAAAAAAAAAAAAATGTATAACTTTTTTTTATAAATTATTGAATATTATTCAATTTTTTCACACTATTTGTTCAAAAGTACCATAAACTTACAATTTTATACGCCGCATCAAATATAACGTGCAAAAACCACACACGAAAAGCGTGTTCAATATTGTAGCCGGATTTGAGTCTAGTACATAGTAAAATTAATGTTGATCGAAAGCTTATTTTTTTACGAAAAAAATCGATAGTATCGACGTTACGAATTCGAACGAATCCGTTTGTTTTGTTTTCGATTTCAAAGACGCATGCGATTCGCTTGCGACAACGCGCCGATAGTAGAGTCGCAGAAAATTTTACGTAAAAATGTATCAAACGGATGCTGTATTTTTTTAGCGTTATGATTTTATGGTCGACGGAATGGTTTAATAACGTTATAAACGTTTTGGTCGCGAACGGCTCTTCATACGCGGCATCTGTCATCGCGGTCGACGCCGCCGTGGTAATAAAATAAATTCGGACCGTATAAAATATATAATTATACACCACTATAATCCTCGAAACGTATCACATATGCACGGCGGCGTGGTGGCTATGTACACGCGTAACACTGCAATCCTTCCGTTTGTGCGTCGTAATTGCTTACAGAACGTATCGATTCGGACAGATCTAATGTAATTGAGTCGTTATAAAACAGTTATTATTATTATTATTACTATTATTCTGTATTGTGCTATATGTATTATATTATAGTGTCGTTCGTATTATAGACGCCCTTGAGTGTAATGTACATCATAAACTCGTCTGTTGACTATTCCGTATATTACGGCGGAATATCGTTATTAACTTAATGACTGTATAACTACCACTAAACCATCGCGCTACCGATGTTACGAGCCGTAAAAATCGCAATGCCTCGTACACAATCTTCGATCTCCCAGGTCCCCGTTTAATGCACGATATTATTATATGCTATTATTTCGTTATTTATTATTCCGGCTGGCGGCACGCCCAGCACTCAAAAAGGTCGATTACATAATTATGTAATAAGCGGACAGGCAGAAGAAATTAAAAATACGCCACGCGATATTTTTCGACGTCCATCTCGCGACGCAACGTCAAACGAATGAACATCAAATTAGTAGTCACTGTTTAATTTTCATAATGCCATTGTTTAAACTTTTATTTCTGTTTCCGTTTTTGTCACTGTGCAGTTCATGCATTGTCTCGTTCCGGTTGTCGTTCCCAAAAATTTCTTACCGAGCATTATTTTTTTTATTTTTTTTTTTTTTTAATGTTTGCGATTTAAAGTATACGAAAGTGTAACTTTTTCCCCGACAACTATTTTTCAGTATCGTACAAATGGCTGATGTCATGTGAAACTTACTATAGCCCCGTATAACCGTATTACATCATCTGTGTAGGTCACGGGTCATCAATCCAAGGATTATGATAATGATAATGTTTTTTTTTTTTTTCATATAACGAACATTGTGACTTCATACTTAATGCCTATTCGTCACGGACAAAGTGGGGGTTGCTCTCTTGGAAATAGCAATTTTTCAACCCTCCTACTGTTTGATTGTTCGAGGTTTTTATTTGCAACGATTGACTGAGAGCTGTTTTGATTCGAATATATTTCTTCGTCAGAAACACGCAAGACGTTTACGAATCACTAATACGGTTGGAGTATCGAAATAAATTTCTTTCAGGCGACTTTCGCATACAGTCATAGTTTTTCTCCGTTTTTGTTTTTTTTTCTCGCTGTTTGTGTCTCGATAATGATTAAGTGGCTAAACCATGTTTTCCCATTTCCACTAAATCCTACATGATTCAATTTTTTTTTATTTAGAACAATAATGCCGACTACTTATTCCTTTGTTCAAGAACGCGTTCACCGCCGTTCGACGAAAATGTAAAACATTCATCGGCTTACACTCAACAATTGCTTCTTATTTGTTAAATTTAAAAAAATAAATACGAAGACATTTTTTCCGTCGATCAGAATAAAATCTATCAAATAATTTAAACTATGCAAAGCGGTACAAAATCACGCATAGTGTGTAACGCTAAAAGTCTTCCAATCGTTGTACGTATGCAATTATTTATACGTCGTAAAAGGGTTTACTGATTTAGTTGAAGAAAATTGGTTGTTTTATGAACTGAAAAATACGTGTACACTATTATATTATATTTTATACATTATACGTACATAATATAAGTTATTATCATACATATAAACAAATAAAACCTATATTTAATAAATGCATCTAGCTTAGTTCTTTGTAGTTAGGTACATTATGTATTACATAAAATTTCAATGTGATTCTAAACAAAACATTGTCCACATAATGACTGTTTTTTTTTTAAATTTGTATGTATTCAATTTTTTTTTAATTTTAGTAACAATCAATTAATGGTGTGTGTATTTGCATTCCTATAATGTCAATAATCGCATAAAATGTTTGTAGTATAGTATTTTATATTTGATGACAATAAGCTTTGAATAATATTTTAACAAATATAGTATTTATTTTATTATTTGTTTATTTATTTTTGATTGTTTAATTAATAATAATAATTATATTTGTGAATTTATGAGTAACATTTTATTTTGGAAGCCAAAAAAATATAAATCTTTGATTTGATTTGTCATAAAAAAATATTAAATTTGTTTAATTTAAAAATTATATATTTGATTTAATCATTATTTTATTTTGTTTATATAATTTAATATTAAATTTAAAATATACTCGATATTTATGATAATATATACCTTACTTACAACGAAATGTGTACTTTTTTTTTATGATATCTAAAGATGTTTATAATAAAACAATTTTTTCTTTGTTTTATAAGTTAATATTGAAGTTATTATAGACTTGTTCAATATTAGTCATAGATTATGTATAGAAAATTTTTAAAACCCGGAGAAAAGATTCAAATTGATTATAATAAAATGTTTTACTGATAGCTACCATTTTTTTGTTCTCTGCTGATATAATGTAGATATTGCTTCATTATACAGTATACTTGTTTTTTAAATTTCACCATAATAGTTCTATGCTTTGGGTTTTCGAACCATTTTTAGAAGTTATTAAAAAAATTTACTTTGATGTATGGTAAAGTGCTTAAAATTTTCAGTTTTAGACTTATGCATTTAAACATTTCAAAAACAATGATAAAAAAAACCAAATAAACTGTCCAAGTTTATGTAATGACAAAACCATCACTCTTGGTTTAAAGGCTTCAGCAAAACAATTTGTATTTTTACATAGTTATCGACAAGAGATGGTTTTAAATAATAAGTCAAAAGCATTTTCGATTTAAAATATTTGTGCAGCTAAAATTAGGTTTCTGAAAAAAAAAAAAAAAAACAAACAATTTTCGAGGGTGCTAAACTAAATTTGTTCACAGAGTGTTTTACAAAGAAGAAATTTAACATTTTTATAGTATATATATTTTTAAAACAAGTAAACATGTTTTTAGGCTTAAAAAATAGATGGAATATATATTTTTATACCTCAGAATCCATTATAGCCATACATTTTTTTAAGTATAAAAGAAGCAAAATAATTGTTTATAGAATAAGAATACGGAATAAGTGTATAATAATATTATGTTTCAATTTGAAAAAAAGTACTTTTAACGTGATTTTAGTCGTTCAATATTTTTCACTATTTTTTTTTAATTTCTTCGAAATATTACTCGCTGGCATTCAAGGATTTGTTTTTCAGTGGTTATTATCTTATCAGTAAATGTTAAAATTACAACCATTAGCACACCACTAACATTTAACTACGACTGATAAAATACAGACAGTTTATTTATTTTAATAGTAATTACCTACGTGATACCTGAATAATAGCTGACTTAACGGAGTTTATTGCAGGATGTCGGTTTCCGACCACTATTATGTAGAGTGCCCACACTAAAAACATTTCATATGAGGTACACGCACGTTGATTGTAATTATAAATGACATAGATTTTATACTAGTAAAGTTGTCTACCCACTAATATCCCTCGGGTGTTTATGTAAACATTTTCAGACAGTTTTCAGTGAATACATTATTTTCCTCTAACTCGTGCAGTATAAATACAAAGGAATGAAATGTCATTATTAAAAATAAATACATTTAACAAAAAAAAAAAAAAAAATAATAATAAATTATACTCGAAAATGAAAAAACAATATGTGATTTATAATTTTTTATCTTCAGAATTTTTTTTAAAATAAATCACTTATCCTAATTGAATTAATATTTTATAATTTTTGTTTATTTCCTGTTTTAGTTAAATGCATTTAATTTACTATGATAAAAATTAAAATAAGTAAAAACATATATAGATTAAAAAAAAAATAACTTCTGAATTATGTAATTATATTTAATTTGCAAATACCTTTATTTACCATAATATAACATAATTATTGTATCGTATTCCGTAGACTACATATTTGGCAGATTGTAAAGTTTCTCAAATAAACATAATATTGGATTAAACTAACTCTTTACTCATAATCATTTATAATACAATTTTTAATTGCAATTTATTGTAATAACTGCATTTAAAACTAATTTAGAAAATTAAAATTTCTTGTAGTAAAGTTAATTAAAATACATGTAGATTTAGATTCTGAGCTGAGTAAATAAATTTTACATAGATATTTGTAATTTTTATTTATATTTTTTATTTTATGTATGACGTGTTCGAAGACAATATTTATAGAAGGTAAATATTTTTTAATGTTTAACTTTGAGAATGGTAATTAGGTAACCTAATCTATGGTAGAAAATTGGATCTAGTTGCTAGGTACTTTGCCAATAATTAAGAAACACTGCTTGGAAATTTAAAGTTTATCTTTTCAAGAATCATAATTTTTTTAAAGACTTACATTGTCTATATAATCTTAGAAATGTATTGAGGATATTACAATATATTTTTTTAACTGAAAAATACTCTTTTTTAATTTTTTTTTTTTATTAAAAATCGTTAGAAAAATGATTTTCTTTTATATTACATATATATATATATATATATAAAGTTAAAATAAGTTATTTTTGAGTTGTTTAACTTTAAATAATAAGGAATAAAGATAAAAAAAAAAAAAATGATAAATAAATCTAAGTATTTAAAAATAGATTTTTTAGATTGGTTGTGATTATAAATTTTAAAAATCAATATTATGATAAATAAACGATAAAATGCAAGATATGTGAAATACTTAGTGTATCAACACATAACAATATAACAATATAACAATATAATATATACATTGTAATAACACATTGGAAAAATGTAGACGCTTTATAGAGTTGCAAATTATAGAACATAACGATAGTAAATATTAATAACTAAAATAAATTTATTCATAATTATTACTGTCAGCTGTAAACAACTCAGTCAATTAAAAAGTTAATCATATTTGTTTTTTAATTTTATCATATATATAATATAATATCCGTTTAATATTTTTTACAAATTAAAGCATTGGATCGTATTTTAAATCTAAAAATGGCTACTTGATTACATTATATGTATAAAACATTGGTTTTAATATGAATTTCTCTGTAATTTTATAAATTATAGCAAAATTAACTTCAAATTAATTTAATTTATTCGGAAATCGATAAACTAAAATGTAAACAATTCAAAAATAACGTAACACAAAAAACGTAGGAACGAGAATTCTAATTATTGTTCAGTTTCTGCATTGTATCTGCCAGTCAGGTGAAAAATTATATTTTAAAAATATAAAATATCCTCTAAAGTGTATTTAAGTGAACTATACCAAAACAGACGTGGGTGTAAAATATTCAAGAGACGTCCCGAGAAAATTGTGATTAACTAAAGCTATGCACGAGTCTAAGTGTCCCGAGACACTATTTACAGCGAATCAAAATAATGCCAAGTATCAGTTTATATAAACGTGCGCATGTTTGTTCCTTGTTTGCCGTGACGATAATGAGAAAATCGCATTTAGCGCAAGTGCGGATTCCCGGAGGAACGGGACCCATAACCCGTCCGGCACACAGCCATAAAACAATTTGAACGTTTTAATTTGAAAATTGTATCTACGTTTTAATGTGTTTTCGTTTATCTGCGTCTGTGGTCTAATATATTTTATTAGCGCGACGTTGAGCTATCATTGTCACAGTCGTAATGCAAATGCAAAGCGAGTGATGCACGTACACACCTCACGAAAACGGCTACACTCTAGCAGTCGTATTTTTGAACTGTGCGGCGCCGTGTGAGAAATGACGGCCGAAAAAGTGGAAGGGGGTTAAATAAAACAAAACATAACTCATAAGTGGATATAATACACTTGCCCTGGAGAACTATTATAAGAAAAAAACCGATTTACCGTGGATGAAAGTGCGAGGAGATTATTTGTAATGGAAAATAATTTACTCCCGGCGGATAGTGACAGTGTTTGCAAAGGCAACACCAGGCCTCGATTTCGAATTCAGAACACGCGTTGTTTTTTTTTTCTACTCGGTTTTTATTTTTTTCATGCTTTTAATCCATAAAAAAAAACATTCCCGGGTTCAAAGCGTCAACTTTTTCTCTCGCGAACTGTGTGAAAACAACACCACCAGAAATCTATACACCGAATTAGTGTGCGCATTCGTGTAAACAACAAACCGAATGCGTTATGATGGACGCATGAATAATACACGCAAACGCATAGTTGAGTATATAATATGTTTCCGTGTATTTGATTTTGTAAGTTTACATTGATTTTCGTTCGGCATAAATTTTTGGCACGGATGCTTTTGTCGCGTCCGATAAACGTTGACATTTTATCGGTATCAATAATAATAACAAATTAATCGATTGCTTTTCACTTTACACGTATATTATTAACGGTCAGCCTAATATTTATAAAATATCAAAACAGTAAATAATTATACAACGCACCCGACGATATGATTAAAGTATAATCTAACGATTGATACTCTGTACTCGATGGTGTTCGTTCTTGATATATTCAATAATGTATACAATCATTAAAAATAAATATTATAATCTGCACTATGTAGTTGATAGGTATGTTGAAAAATATTTTATACTGAAACTGTTTCAGTTGCATATTTTTTATTTTTTTTTCAAAACATGAATGCTTAAAATTTAGATCCATATTAATATGATATGGTTATAAAATTAATGGTGTCAAATGTCCTTAATTATTATTAATTTATTAAATTAAAAGTTTCAAGTATAGTAATTATAAAGTGTCGGAAGTTATAGAAGTTAAAATAAAGGTTGAGATAAGATAAACAAATAAAATTATTACTTGTTATTGCTTATAAATTATTTATGAGTTATATTACATAATTGTAAATCAGTAAACAGTTGGTACTTTTACTAATTTAATACAATTGATATTTACTAGAAATAGTTAAACTTATTGGATATAAAATAGAATACGTTTTTGGGACGTATTCAATCAGGCCATAATAAAATCATGACATTATCTATCAAATAATTTAGTTTTAGTAGAAAAATTGGCTTTTAGCTAGTTTCCAAAAACAAAGACATTAAATAATTAAGTATAAATTAATAGAGAATATGATTTATTACTATGAAATAAAAAAGATTAGAAATAAAATTAATAAATGTAATTCGCTTTTAAAAATATTAAGTATACATTAACATAATATATAAAATTAAAATTTATACATTTTTTTTTTTTATTTGTAAATAGTTAAAAACACAAGCAGTTTAAAACTCTTCATTGAATAGAATGGATTTTTAACTTGATATTTAACAATTGAAAGCTCATGGAAAAATATACGATTTCTTCACGTTCTTAGCCCTAGTTATTACATTACTAATATTAGAAGTAATGATTTAAAGTAGTATTTTAAATAAAATTACAGTCAATATCATTCAACAGATTAATTAAATTTAATATATCGAAGAAAGTATTTTATACCTTAGTCAATAATTATATTAATTTATACAATCGAATTTTTATGACGATAAACAATACAAATTATTAATTCAATTTAAAATGAATATCAATGATTTTTAGTTTATCCTTAAATATTATATTCGTTAAACTGAATCGTTTATCAAATAATGAGTGTATGGAGTTAGAAAAACTAATGAGTTAATTGAATTATTTAAATGAGTTATTTCAATAAATAAGCATTTTTATATTATGAGTATAATGAGTTAAAGCGTATTAATACAATTTTAATTTGAAATATTTGTTACTTAACATAAACAAAAAAACACGAATTGTCAAGTAGGTATTAAAATTATTTTATTTTTCATCGAGTAGTTCGATCAATCACTTGACGTGTATTATACGTATAATACGTATTTAATGCACATATTTGTATTTCGAATACATTATCTGGCAATAATAAAAAACAAAAAAGCTGAAAATTTAAAATATTTTTAGATAAGTAAGGTGTAAATAAAAAAATAAAAAAATATTTTAATTTTCACGTATGTATCTTTATGCAGGTGTCAGAGCTCAGACAAATACCAGTGCAAACGGCTGTGATCGAAACGAGCAGGCACGTACTACTTACAACGACCCACATCATAGTGTATAACGAAATTTTCGTTTTGTTTTCGTAACATCGGATTCGTGGAAAAATTCTGATTTAGATTTCGCACAAAATCCCTAATGGTCGTCGTTGTGTTTGTTTTTTTATTTTTTTGCCGTCGCAGTCTTCGTCCCTAAAACACATATCAGTTTTTATTCACACTCCGGGGACATCGGGCGAGTGATCTATGCCACTGGGACGCGACCGGGTCACCCGGTCATTTCCCTTTCTAACAATTGTCGGTACACGGAATATATAAAAAAACAAAAACAAAAACGAAATGAAAAAAAAAAAAAAAAAAAACAAAAAACAAAATGTAACCTCCCTACAGAATTCGCTGCCGTGTGACATACAGCTGCAGTGGCGTAAACGGGTCCCACCGGGAGAACATCGAACGGATCTTTCGTGGACTCTGGTGCGAGGAGGCGTCGGTCGTCGTCATCGTCGTCGTTGTCGTCGTCGGCCGCGTTTTTTATGTACGTGGAGGGGGAGGGGGAAAACGTGTACGTTAGGCATGCATGTGATATACAGCCGCCGTTTGACTTTTTTTCCGCGTCTATAGCGCGCGTGCACACAAACACGTGTGATAATAATAATATACTGCTTCGCTATCTACATGACATAACAATAATAACGATACTGTGTACTGTAATATATGGGGGCGCGAGCGTGTACTGTTCGACCGGTGTGCAGCCTCCCCCCCCCCCCCGTCTTGTAGCGTTGCGCATTAAATATTCACGGGCGCGTTTCGTGGGGGCGCGCGCGAATTCATAATTTTTTTTTTTCGTGCTCGTGTGGCACGCGTACCGTTTAACGGAACGTAGGTACCATCCCAACGGACGACAGCGACTACCTGCGATAGGTACGCGTATGTAGTAGGTATAGTAGGCGAGTCGTTACACGAGAGAAGATACGCGAGGTACTCCGACTCAAGAATACGTTATTGCGCCCTTATACGACGTGAACGTACATAAAATAGTACTTAGGTGTTTTATTATTTAGATACGTTTTGTCATGGGACTGTGCAGGCGCTAGTGTTTCCGGTTGTTTTCCTTATTTTTAAAGTACCTCCTTGGACTGTTGTCCTGCTCCTAATTTTTACACCAAACTCGCATGTATTTTACAATGATATTCACATCACGACATTCGGTAGAGCCAGTCTTCGTAGTGATATTGTCGATTAAGACACGAGACGACGTAAGTACGTCCTATTCAATCGCCGATGGGTTGGTTTCGACGAAGCACGTTGGAACAGGTATGTCGGTTGGGCACGTTCGGCGCGTGTAAACTCTGTTAAGCTCATTTTACTACCTGAAAAAAAAAAAAAAAAATTAGAACCGTTTAATATTACGCAGAGAACATCACTTTGAGGCGCTTCTAAGTATCCTCCAAAGATATTTGTATTTGCATTTACACATATATTTATTTATTCATATTTTATATTGAAAAAAAAAATTTTTGTTCACTGTCTTTCTAGTTTAATTAAAATTATATTTACTGTCATAATAATGAGAAACGGTTTTTATACGATGGAATATAGTAATTTTTTACTGTGCAATTATTGGATTATTATTATTTATTGGCTTTTAAATAAAAGCGTATGAATCGTATGAAATATGAATAAATAAATATAAATGGGATTTAAATTATCTTTTTTACCTTTTTTAGGGGAATAAATATAAGTGTAAAACTTATCGTATGTTTAGGGAAATTTACATAAGTGTAATGTGCAGTTCCGGCTCAAGGGGTAGTCGACATAGGCGCACGCCTGGGGCAGCATTTAAAATTTTAATATTATAAATAATTTTTATAGAGATTACATGACACAATACTTTCATATTCTTGTGTTGTAGTATAATATAAAAAAAATAAAACAATATGAGTTGCTTTGTAATAGTTTTTAACAAACAACACTTTTAATTTGTAAATAATTTAATAATATTGAGTTTATTTATCAATAAAAAATATCTAGTAAAATTTATTGTGAAGTTTTTGAAAATGGATATTGTTTAAATGAGACGTCCGTTACTCTACTCACATTATGTTGCGACTTTTGTGTCTTAAATCTAAAAATAGACATTTATAGCGTAATGTGTTGACAAATCATATCAGTTTATAACATTAAGTAACGACGATTGTTGATAATTATTATTTATTAATTTTTTTTTTTTACATATAAAAATTCAAACTGAATATTTCTAAATTAAGTGGTGCTGTTGCTTATAGGTGTATAATTGCAATATATTCTTTTAAATTATATAAACATTACAAATTACAAGGCGAAACTGATGAGCTATTCCTTTTGTTTTAAAGTAATTTGTATCAAACACTTAAACTTTTTTAAACCACTAATTTTTATCATAAAATTAGTTTACAGATTGTGTTATTTATGACGTGAAATAAAATAAAAAAATGATATAATAATATATTTTATATTATTTCCATTATTTCCTGTGTGAACATGTAAAAACTACAACAATTAAAATTAATACAAAAATAATCTTGAGAATATTATCGTACTAAATGGTACAATCAATTTACGTTGAAACAAATAAATCATGTTATTGTTAAAAAGATTTATTTAAATTTCCGTATTAATAATATGCATTTTTTGAAAATTTAACACAACACCCTTTATATTTCACAAATATTGAGTAAGTGTATAATTTTATTTTGTTTATTGTTAGATGAATTAGTTTTTAAATAAATGAAATAAATACTACTTACGTCACCATGTAAATAGTTTTTTTCTAAAGGGGAATTAAAAATATTTTAGGGGAGTTCACATTTGCTTAACACGTCACAGTAATGTATTTTATAGCATATGACGTACATCAGTCACTATTTATTGTTAAAAATTGTTCGTTGTTTCCTCAATCACACTTCTGTTACGTCAGCTCATTGAAAATCTACCGAGCGCAAGTATTTGGTCCACAGAACCGAACCGTCACCGTGTTCGTCTAGGTCATCGAAACGACTCGTGCACAATAAATACTACGTCAAATTGTTGTGTATTGTATACTTATCGACATTGTATAATACTCAACAAAATCCGATCAAACTGGAAATATAATATATATATATATTATAAAGGTACTTTGTACGTGTAACAGTAATAGTAATACGCATTTTATATGTAACTGTAGACGAAGTGGGTAGCGGCGTACCGTCAAAAACCGTCCGTTCCGTATAATATACTCTACGGTATATCGATTACGTTGGATAATAATAGTGAACAGTCTACGATATTAATAATACTCATGGAGTAGTGTTGGTAAATATATTATAATAGGTACCCATAATGCATGTATTGTATGCATTTCGGTTTTCACGTCATTATCATTATTCAACCACGTTTAAAAGTTTTCCATTAACCGAGTTTTGTTTTTATTATTTTTATTTTCATCTATGATTTCATACTGATTGATAAAACGACGATAATTATTTCGTTTTCAAAACTATTTGATCCAAATTATCGAGCACTTGGGTCTTATTTGGTAGAGTTCAAAATTCCAAATCATATTTGAATGACGAGTTCATTAAAATTTCTCATGTACCAATCGTAGTTAAACAATAATAATTAGTCGTTGAGTATAAGTACGAGTATGTGTAATATAATAGAGACATATTATTATAAAATCTCGTTATATGATAGCTGTGTAATTGGTATATTTCATTATTTTAATGGGCGTTATCACTGATAGATAAAAAAAGAACCACAGCTAATTGCATCGTTTTTCAAAATATAATACGTATTGGACATATTTATTAATATATAGTACACTTGATGATAAGGTTGCTAGGTATTTCAAAATTATAATTAAAATTAAATAATAATCAAACTATAATAAGTTATAAGTTAATAACTATTAAAAATATTTTAAATTAATCATAGTTGTTTAATGAATATACTGATAATTAGATGATTCAATATACGAATAATATATGTATCTGACTAAAAAGATTCATTTATGGAAGATAGTTCCTAAAAAAATTTTTATGACGAACTATTATAATATACCAAATAAAATAATAAACTGAAAATATTATCTTAAAAGATGTATAAATAGTCGTCAATTTACAACTGTATGAATATATTTCACTAAAGTAGTACTTTTAATATTTGAAGAGTAGTATTGTTCGCACAAATCCTCCTTCGCTTTCAGTTATCCAAGAAAAAGTAAAAGTACCTTTAATATTGATACTATGAAATATTATATGATAAGCATATAATATGTAATGGATCATATTACTACGAAATAATGCAGTTACCATTTAATTATCATCCACTAAGTTTGACTCATAATAATAACTAATAAATACTAAGAGTTCTGATTGGCTTTTATGTCTATATTTATGAGTGACATAATATTGTTTGAAAATTTAATATGAATTCAATTTTAGTTTATTGTTTTAAACAATGAAATAATTAAATTTTATTTTATTTTTTTTGTTTGTTTGTACTATTTCTATCTATTTCTGTTTCAGTCATCATAATAATATGCTTAATCAAATTGTATACTTCTTGATAATTTTGAAACAGTATTTATTGTAAATATTAAATAGAATAACACAATACATTCTTTGTCACTATACATCTAGATAAATTATATTATTCTGTTCAGAAAATCTAGACTTATCAAACATCTGTTAAACCAACCATAGTTTCTTTATAGAAATTTAAATACAAGTAATATTATGCAATTATCTGACTCATAAAAGTTTTTATAGTAATTTATGCATAAATTATAAGAAATATTTTACAATCATAGTACCTAATAACAAAACAGAAAACTCATTTTGGAATTGTTTAAGTTCACAAGCAGTTTATAATAGTTGTTCTTATAAAAAACTCAAATGTTTCGTTTTTTTTTTTTTTGTAAACAAACTATTATAATAAGCTGAAGTTAGCTATAAGTTAAATCTAAATCATCGTGTAACATGACAATGGAAATGACAAAATTTATGAATTACACAATAGGGATTATACATTATTTATTGTGAATATAACTCAAGTAATAGTTTAATGGCATTATATTAAATATTAATGAATATTTTTGATCAATAAACAAAACATTTAAATATAATATAATACCACGTTGGTAGTTACAAAAACTGTCATATCTACTTGAGACTTGTTGAATAAAATGCAAATCTTAATTTACTTTATTTCAAAAAAACTAGTTAGAATTTATTATTTATGTGACAGCATAATAATAATAGAACATTATTAGTAATAAAACATATCATGTCTCAGTTAAAAAAATTCATTTTCTAATGCTAAACAAATTTTGGTAAATATAAATTTTTTATATGAAAACAATTGATTCGATAAGATTATAATCAATCAATAGTACTATTTTTGATAGATTTAAAATCCGTAAAATACACAATAAATTTTATTTATATGAAGATTTTTTTAGTATTTTGATTTTTTTTTTTAGCGTTTTGTGTTTTGCGGAGGTACATGTAATACATCAGCTTGAAAATAATCACATGGGAAACAAACCACTCATAATAGTAAACAACTTGCCTACAATACCACTGAATAAATTTCCATTTCGTCAACAGTATAATATCATAATATCCAATGTATCTATAATAATTACTGATATACACACAGATGCGTAAATGGTTAATGTATACTGTTTAATGTTTGTGAGGCATAACCATATTTTATAACCGTAAATTCAAACATTATGCGCTAGTTAACAATGATTTTGATTGCGTGTTGGCGGTTTTCCCAATTAAATAATTTTTTGTTATTCGTGATAATTTAGATGTCTAACATTGCAATAATAATAATAATAATAATAATAATAAACAATTATTTGTTTATTTTATTTTTTTTTACTTGGAAACTCGAGATATACTTTTTAGTATAAATTATTATTATTGTTATAGCAAGTATACGCGATATAGATTATTTTTACATCGAATATTATTAACGACGGTTTTATAAAACGTGATTTATACATGGTAATATTTATATTTTTGAGATGGTAAAAAAAATATAACATAATATAACAACTCACCATGAATAGAAGAGAAAAATTATTAAACTGTATAGAACCAGTAATTTTCTTTCAGCGAAATAAAAACATTTCAAGAGTGTATTCAATAGTATAATTTGATTGAAACTAAGTATATAAGTCGACTTAAAATATTTTATAGTAATAATAATAATAATAATAATAATAAAAGAAAAATAACAAAAATTTTACATTAAAATAGAGTAATTTATACTAGGTATAAGTTGCGAAATTTCACATTTTATAACTTAATAACCGATTCATGAAATTTTAAATTTTGGTATTAGTTTCGAATGTTTCAATGCTACCAAGCTTTTTCTATTTAAATTTACATCTTTATTTGAATAATAATTACAATATCTATACAACATTTTGTACATTATGTAAATTAGTGAATAATATAATACAATAACAAAGAGGCGAATTGCTTGAGTAGAAAGTTGCTCAGTTGTGACACCATCTCTGGACCAGTTCCTTTATAATCGCCTTTCAGGATTACCAAGTAATTTACTTGATACCAGTTGAGTAATGAGAAGGGTTTCACAAGAAATTAGTTTAGAGTAGGTATAGACTATCGATGTAGTTATAGCAAATGTATTTATATTGAGCTTTGAATAAAGTGAGATGTTTGCGTATCGCTATAGAGCTTTTGTAATAATTTTCATATATAAAAATGTTTGAATGACCTGTGATAGAGAAGGTAGACGTTTGTAAAATAGTATTTATGAGAAGTTTTATTTTTATCGTATTAAACTTGAGTTTTTTTATGTTTGTCTTTCAAGTACACAGAAAAAAATTAGTTATTTAAAAAAAAAACGCCAATCAAATATTAAGTCTAAGTATTTTTTTTATTGTAAATATTTGTTGTACAACAGTTTTGTTTAATGAAACAGCAGTGCATTCCTATAATACAGGTTAGATAATGTTTGAGAAATTTCTTAGAGAACAGAAAAATCTTAATTTGTGATTATTTTGATCCGTTAATTCTTATTTTCATGTCAATAATATTTAAAGTAAAAATAAAATAATTTTTACAAGCAGTATATAATTAAATAGATTTTTATATTATGATCACCATTTATTATACTATACGTACTATGGAAAATTTTTGGAATATTTTTTCTTAAAGAATATATAGAAAGTAAAAAGCTTTAAAAATTAAAAAAATATATAGTTTATAATGATAGTCATAAATTATTAAAAACAATGATAAAAAAAAAATATAACTCCTTAATTAATACAATAAGATATGTAAGTAATATACTATAATATAATATATATTTATTTATACTTATATATTATTACCCATTTAAAAAAATTAAATTCAGCTAAAATTCTTAGAAATCACGTTAGTACGTAAAAAAGTATTTTGAAAAATGTTTTTCATTAATTTTTGTATACATTTATAATTTTTTTTAAATACATTTTCGATTCTTTTAATACTTTGAAATAAATTAATCTATAATAATATACAAAAAATACTATCCTATTTATTTAATTTTTAATAAATATTTAAATAGAACAAATAATAATTATTATAAGTAACAATAAATCATATTGCAAATGGTATAGGTATCTAAAAAAATATAAATACAATTTGAATATAATTCTGCATTTTGTTGAATGATATAGTAATTTGGTAGAATAAGTCCCAAAGAAAAAAGTTTTTTATTTAGGTTCTGTTTGAAAAGTAATTTAACTTTCGGACATTCGAAATTCATATTTTAAGAAACATATTTTTTTTAAAATGCCTTAAGCTAGATCATATTTCAATACGAAAAATATTTTTCCACTATTCTTCAAACGTCGTATTAAAAAATAATAAATAATCTACCTGTACAATTTATATTTTCCAGTTTGAATAATTGTAATACAAATTCCATTGACACAAAACATTAAATTTACAATTCTTAAAGCACTATTGACAAGTTTTATAAAATGACATTTCAACTTTTGCATTGAAAAATAAAAAAGTATTATTTTAGTTAAATGACATAAATTTATGGAATAAATATTATTTTTTTCCATATTATGGTCTATACATTTTTTTTTTTTTTTTTTTTTTAATCACTTATCATTAAACCTTAGTATTATCAAATTAAAATTACACATATACTTAATTGTTAAAAAATTTAACATATTTTACAATATTTTTTTATGTAATGCGATTAAAATTATTTTAACAGTGCAATATCGGAGCGTTCAGTGTTTACCTTGAATACGTAATTATTTACGATTACTAAATAGTTAAAAAAAAAAATAGTAGATCTTATAAATTATATTTGTAAGCTTTGTTATAAATTATAAAATTTAATTTTAATTGTATGACAATGTTTTATTGTCGTTGGATGTTCTTCTTGTAGTAAATATTTAACACACACGGAAATTATATTAATGATATAGAACTCGCGTTACTAAAGATTAATATAGTGTCAAGATGTTTGAAGAGGAAAATATATTTTTAAGAACATTTTATAACTTTTCTGTATAAGATTTTCTTTAGTAAAAAATTCACAACGTTTTACCTTTTCTTACATTGCTGCTATATTTATATTAGATAATATTCCACAAAAAAAAAAAAAAAATATTTGGAATATTATATTTTTTAATATGGTTAAAGCCATTATTACTGTTATGTTAAATTAAACGTCAACATTTCAGTTTTTTGTAAAGGAATATTTTAAACTCAGTTTTTAAATGTGTGTGATAAAATTTATCTAATATCCTAAAAAAAAAAAAAATGGTCTAATATTTACTGTAAATCTAAAATGTATAGACTAACACATTTTCTTTTAGGGATTTTGATTTGTTTGTCTGACAGAGGCGCAGTACACGTGACTTTCAATACTATCGTTGAAGTGACGATAATCTCTTACGGAAATAGCACAACAGATACAATCAAAGACAATCCGCGATGAAGGCTGAATATGTAATTTAGTCTTGTCGGAGGCCCACTATAGTTACGACGTTTTAATTTCCGATGCACACGCGTGCCCCCTCGGATCGGATGCGCTTCTTTCCGATCGATTTTGTGGTGTTCGCGCTCAAACCTGTCCGCTGCCCGTCCCCGGATTATTATCACCCGTGACTGCCGTTTTTGCACCGCAAGGCGCCCTGCTGTGTACCGTCACGGATAAAATACCTAATTAATTCCCCGAAGCATAATGCCGGAAGCGGATCTGCGGGCGGCGAAAAATGACGAGAGGCACGCGTCATCCCCGGCCCATCAAACGACCGCTATACCAGCATCCACTGTCAAGGAATGCGAGTTTTTACAATAAACTCGGAATAAAATTGTCACCACGGGATTGATAAATGATACAAAATGCGTTCGAGGTCTTCGCGCGTGCTCTGATGTTTCCTACGCGCTACCGTGTCGTTTATACGACTGCGGAGAATATCGTTTAATTGACGTATACAAACACCTATGCTCGAGCGTGAGTGTGACAAAAACAAACAAACGAATACAACATCCCTGCTTAAAATTTTCATTATTTTATATAAATTTAATATGTGTGTGTGTGTGTGATGACGTGCATATTATAATGCAATATGTACTCATGGGAGTAAAACAATCCTCTCTGTAGGTACTGTACAGTATAATGTGGTACTCGTATAATTGGATTTCATACGTAATGTGTAAAGACCAATTCCGTAATGGTTTTCAGATTTTCACTTTTTTACCGCAGTGACAATGATTATATCACGTTTATTCTCACTTCCATCACTGTTCTATACGTTTTCTTTGTATCTCATAATTTTCATATTTGTATTTATTTTTTTAATTTTAATAGTAGAATATTATGACCACACGGCGACTTGTATAGGCAATTTAGCTACATTTGTGGTCCAATAAAAATAAATGAATGCATCTGTGACCTATAATACTGGGATCAAAAAACAGACGTATACAACGAACTTCGAATTATAAAACATCAGTTCACCCCGTTACTCAGTACTAAATGAACGACATGCGGTGTTTTCGGGTTGGCTTCTAGGGTATGATATTTATGTATACATGAAATACCTCGCACAGTGTAATATTATACTCTTATAATTTATAATAGTAGTTCGTTGTGATTATACGTCGGTTAATTGGCTGAGAAGTAGACATATCTTCTACACAATACATAAAAATTTATGCACAATATAAAGTCTTAATTATCCAATACAGTACGTTTTCTTAACTTCCATAGTCCGTATGAAAGTTTTTATTTTTCCCAGATATAATATGGGCGTCGGTGATAGCGTTGAAATTATCAACGACGGTATGCATGCCAATAGCGATAACTTGTAGGTAAATATTTAGGGTAGAGTGACAATTTGAACTAATTATAGCTACTAAAAACAAAGATACCAGACAAAAGAAAAACATTTAATATTTATTTTATTTATTAAACAACTATAGACTTCATATATACCTTTAAAAGATATATTCATATGTCAATGCATTAATTTCATATTTTTTTTTCTAGTTTGTAAATATTGAACGAAAACATATACATCAAACACACGATGAACAATGGCGTATTGGCTGTGTAATACAGCCTAGGATTTAATAAACCAAGTTTCAATATTTCCTAGATTAGACCGCTTACATTCCCCGATCAGTATCATCAAACCGGTCAATAACATCATTGTACGTCATTACTAATGACTCATTAGTCAATCTACCGAATATCAGTTAAAATATCTATTTACAAATTTTGTAATATTAGATGATGAAAAAAAAAAAAACACTATTTATTTTACAATTCAGATAAATATATCCATATGAATTATCATTTTTTATATTATTATTTGTTAACAACTAAAGTTTATGCATGGGATAACTCAGTTTCAAATCGTTTTTCTGCTATCCACCGCCACTGCATTCCGATTGTATCTGCAGGTCAATTTTCTCGTTATCGATTACGACCGTTATATTATACCAATGGATGTCGACTATTTGAAACGCATCCGTCACAGAAACACTTTTGGTGGATCGTCGAGTGACGCAATCACGTAGAATTATACGAGAAATACTTGCCCGGCAACGATAAATTAATTTTATTTATCACACCGTACTCGGGTCAAAATATAACATTCGTATGTACTCGTACAGTGCGTGTGATAGTGGCATTCATGCGCACGATCTGTCAAATAAAATATATAATATAATATATTATACATACATTTGTAGCATCATTACCCTATTGTTATAATAATACACACCTAGCTGTAATTACGTTTTACTTAACTAACGGCAGTGAGTTAATAATAATTTAAAATGTAATTTAGTGCTCAAAATAATATGATGTCGGTAAACCGTTTGGCCAACAAACGAGATATTCTCTAGCGATATCAATCTGTCCATACGCGTTTTCACTAGTGCTCATAATTCATGTGTACACGCCTTCACGTATTCACGTGAAATTAAGGTACCTACAATTCATAAGAACCGTTGCTCAAAATTTTCAGTGAATTTATTATTTGTTATTCACCCATATCTGTGAATTATTATACTCAAGTATTTATACCTCGACTTACATAGCTCTCTATTTTTATTCGTAGAAGAAAGATGATTTTACTCAAACCATAAACATAGATAAGATTATTTCAATACACAATAACATAAAGTATAACTAAATCAAGTATGTTCAACAAACAATGATAACGGTTAATGTTTATTTTAGAAAAACCTGACAACATCGCGCAACATAAGACAATTTTATATAAATTGACAATATATAAATAAATCATATTGTGATAACAAATTATAAAAAATCAACAAAAAAAAAAATCCATGAACACGTACTTGTATGTTTGTATATACTGAAAAAAGTAAGACCTCAATTTTATCACCCGATTGCGTACCTTATTGTAAGTCATTCGTCTCCCGATGTCTATCGATAGGCTGATATTTTTCTTCTCATTATTATTATTGCGAGCTAACTATCGCTAATACTCTAAATCACAAAATATTATTCATTAAAAATTTTATTTTGTAAATATATTATAAACTTTTAAAGTCAAATAGTGAAATGGCTATACGGTTGTGTTATTACGCAAAATAATATAGTATATACTTATATATATATATATGTCTCATTAATTCAGTTATAATAACAGGTAGATAGATATAAAATATTATTGAAAGTTCAATTTACTTACAAACGTTCTGTTACCAGTGAAAAAACATATACGTATGTGTATATATATATATTTGTGAGTATTATTATTTTATAATAATTGCCGAGTGTCGGTTTTTTTTTTTTTTTTTTTCATCGACTTAAAACGAAAAAGTACATCATTATAATGACTGCAATAGCAACTATCTACTAAAAATACGAACCCCACATAAAAGTTGCTTATGAAAAATCGCAGGTGTAAAATCTAACAGCTTCAATGTTTCCGGTCAATGTTTTGTGGTTGTTTTTTTTTTTTTTTTTTTTTTGTCGACAGTCACTATAGAAATAATATTATATATTATTATCATTGCTTGTACTGATATTCTTTGCAAACCTGCTTTTTAGATCCTTAAATACCGATAACGAAAGACGTAGTGGGCGGTTAGCTTTACGGTCTGATGCGTTTGACCATTTTACGACGTCTCGAAATCGATTCCCACGTACGTATGCGTATTTGTATGTATGTGTGCGTGGGTGCGCGCGCGCTCAACAGCCGTTATGTGTGGTATTAAATGTACATATCTAGTCATCATTGTGGAGAGCAATCGACAGACTATTTTGTATGCAGTTTAGTAGCAGTGACTGAGCCTAACAAAACTATATATACACTGTCCAGTGGTCTTGGTGCTTTGCAAGGGGCGCGTGTGTCCGACCGATCGAATGGTAAAAAACAAAAATAATAATAAAACAAGAAAAAAGCTCTCGGTACCGTTTAATTTTATTTTGTTTCATGTTTCTCGAGAGAACAATAATAACGTAAAACGCACGAAAAAAGAACACGTCGTAGAAACAATTATTGCATTTCCGTCTTATTATTTATATTGCATATAATACGTATATATGTATTATAGTATATATATATATATTATATTGCTTTTTCCCATGGGACCAATTTTCTCGTTATATTTTCGAAACCCTTAACGCGTCCAATAAAAACTCGTCGCAACATCTAACGTATTTATCTTTTAGTGGAGGAAATAAAAAAAGGAGGAAAAAAGCTATTTTATTCTGTCAGACGTTGACGACAAATATGTAGTGTTGACAAGTAGGTATAAAACCGAAAATGAAATCATTTTAGCTTTTGAGTATTCAATAATCAAAATGTTCATAAAACCAAATCAATATTGACAATATTAGCGCGGTTTAACACTGCAAAAATGTGAGGATTATTAAGCTTATGTAGTATGTTCGTTTTTGTTAAGTATAAATAACTGTTAAATGTATAACCATTTTTGTTCAAAACGTATTATCATTATGGTTATGATTATAATAATTATTTTGTTTTTATTTTAAGTTAAATTTGTATAGATAATTTTAATTTATTTTTGTTTTGTTTGATTTACTACGTAAATATATATTTTTCGTTTACTTGTATTTAATATATTTTAATTTACATATATATTAGCTAGAATTACAGGTTTATATTATTTATAAAAATCAATTTTGTTACATCAATATCCATTGGTGTAGTATTATGTATTATTGATTAATGGTTATTATGATTCATGATAATCTGTGTATATCAAAGCAAATGTAAAAGATTATAATGAAGAGAATAAGTATTAAAGTATAGTACTAGTATTTAACCAAATAAATATGAATACATATTATGATAGCGGTTTATTTAGAATTACATTTCATATTTAGTTTGATATAACTAAACTACTGCTTGCACTCAACGACTTACAGTTAAACAACATAATTTATGATTAATAAAGAAAATTTAGTGCGATTTCCATACCTAAATCTTCAGCTAAATATCCTGCGTATCGCCCAATTATTGTGCTATCTTTGGTTTTTTGAATATTAACAAAATTCATACTAAGAAATCAGTTAAACTTGTACCTCGAGTCCAATTGTTAAATGTTTGATAATTTATTCGGGTTTGGACGTGAAATATTGGTAACACAGAATGTCTTCCCAAGTTTAGTGGTCCTATTTATAACTTTTGCAATCGTGCAATCATTTCGACTGCATTTGTTGATGTTAAAAATGCATACGATGCTATACGTATTCTAACATTTTACACCTTATCTCCGGGATCTTAATGTCCCTGATACTTTTTTAATTATATAAATTCCTTATTTTATGTACGCTATTTATACCTGTTTTCTTCATCTGTTTCGAATTATACTCGCTCATCTTGCAAGGGAATCCCGTAAGGTAGTCATCTCAGTCCCATGCTAATTAATGTTTATATGATTCCCATAATTAAAGGTTAAAATATATCTCGCGAATTTTCATGCCTGTTTTATGCGGATAATATCATCGTATTCCCCGTGAATTAATCGTTGAATCCACTATCGTTCATTTAAATTCGACATTAAACTTTTTGAAAAATAAGTTGTTTTCTAATACAAATCAAGCAATGGTCTCTACTAGTGAACGATACTTAGATTCCCTTCCTATTCATATTAACCGTAAGTCCATAGCTCTATCGAGCAATATTACATACCAGCTAGGACTCACGCTAAACCCGAAACTCAGATTTACTTACCATTTTAATTATATTAAACCTTCGATTTCTACATGGTCTAATTTACTTAAGTGGATATCAGATGGGTCGCTCACTCGTTCTTACTTCTAGTGGTATTTAAATCTTTCATTCGGTAAAAAATTGATTTTGGTTCTTTTTGTTCGCATCCACTTCTCGGACTCAACAAAACAATTTTAACGCCCGGTTAACTTCTTTTCCCCGCACAGTCATCGGAGCAGTGTGATCTACATCTAACTTAAGAGTCATTAGCTTTGTTTTGATCTATGCTGCCAATTTTACTTTTGTCCTTAAAGTGAAAATATCACTCTTTTATTTTTACTCATAAGATTTTACAATAGAGTTTCTATAGGTTCTAGGCCATACTAGAATTTCGGGCTACTAAGTAGCTAATATTCTTGCAACTCCCGTAAAATATTATTCAAAATCACTTACTAGACGAATCCTACTTTTCAACCTATTAATTTTGCGATCATCGATTGCACCTGACTTTACTACTTAATACAGATTTGTAACCTCTGTAATCTTATCTTATTCATAGTTTTATAAGCAGCCTCTATACTAAATCTTACAACGTTAATTTTTCATTACTCACATTATGACACAATTTACTTCTTGCTCATGTCTTTTATCTTTCCTTAAATGACTCTTCTCTTTGTATCTACTTGCATTGTTGAAGAAGCTATTTGCGACTTCACTCACATTGTTGCTAACTGACTTTCATTCTTTAGTATCCGTTTAAGATTATTTCATTTATTTTGTGATAAAAATATCATCTCAATGAACACTTAAGCTGTTTTAAATTCCTTTTCTAGACTTGTTGTTATTAATATATTAAAAACTTTTGAATTTTCTGGATTATTAATTTAATTTTATGTAATTATATTTTTAGTTTTTTTTTTTTTTTTTTTTGATATATATACGATGTATTATTTGTAATATTGTTTGTTATTATTATTATTATTTTTTGTATATAATATATTACAGTTGTATTCGTTAAAATGTATTAATTTAGTTATTGAAAAATATTTAAAAAAAAAAAAAAATACTTAAATTAATTTACACCTGAGATGATTTAATGTTAAACTAAAAGTAAATGTGAAACTTCATATAATTATTTTCATAATAGTGATGGATTATTTACGTTTTAATTTATTGTTTTCAGTTAAAATTTTATACAATTTTGATTTAATAGTTCAATCTCAAATAAACCGATAACGATATGAAAATAAAACTTTAAAATGAAAAATATATTAGCTTAAATAATTTGTATTCAAATTGAAATAGCTTATTTATGATGCGGGCTATAATAAATGATGCATTATAAGTAAGTAGATAATTAATGTTTGGTATAAATAACTATTTAACTTGTCCGGTCATACAGCTTCGTTTTGATTAATTCATCAAATTTCAGATCTTAATAAGTTTCTAACAAATATCAATTATTCAAACATATATATTTGTGTAGTTGTATTGCTTATGATTATAACAATGAATTCACAACGTGTAGATGTTGTCTAAGATGCTTAAAAATGTATTAATCATAGTATTTAGTAGGTATTTAAATTTAGTAGATTCTCATGAATATTGGTTAATATTTTTTGGAGAACTATAGTTGTTCGAGTAATTTATTTAGAGCAAATGCTATAGGGAATAATGTTAAAAAATATATGGCATTAGAAGTTGTTAAAATTCTAATGCCATATATTCGCTGACATTGTATTATAAATAATAACTATGTGGAATGTACATATACTTGATATATTTATTGCATGACTATACATTTTACCACCTTTCGTTTTTATAAATTAAACAAATTTTATTGAGTTATACAGTAAAATATCGTTAATTTTTTGAATTATTTAGTATGGATTTAAAAATTTCATAAAGTAAATTTAATAATCTTCAAAACTAAATACTAATACAATTAACTGATAAATTTGATTTTGTGTGATAATATTCATTTTTTTCGTGTCGCAATATTAAAAAAGTAACACACATACTAGTCATACTACAAGTGAAAATGTTTTTAAATAGTTTATATCTTATAATTTTACGTGTAATAGTTAATTTTATAATATTAACTATTATTATATACAACATAAATGTATATATCTATCCTAATGGCATTTGATATTGAAGGGTTAACTACTAAACAAGGTTTAATTTTTTAAATAATTTTTTTATTAATACTTACAATTGAATTTTTTTTATTTCATGATAATTTAAGTGTTTATATTTTTATTGTCATGGAAATTTAAAAAAAAAAAAAAAAAAAACTATTGAATATTATTTTAAAACTTATTAGTACAAAATTAATGAAAAATAACTGAATAGAAAAATGTAAATACTATTTATATTCATATTGAATAAAAAGAGTAGCATTTTTTCAATATCATTTTTTTTTTTTTTAAGTCATTATTTAAAATATATATTTAAAAATTTATTAGTTTTGCTTGTTTTTATTATTTAAAAGTTAATTTTTTTATATCATCATTTTTATTAAATTAATAAAAAATTTATGATAAAATCGTTATAGAATATAATGCATAGAATTGATATAATATAGATGTACATATTTGCCACTTACAAAAAACTCGGATAAACTAGTAAATTATAATATTCAAGAATAATTTAAATTACTTTAATTACATATATTAGATATATTTATGACAATTATATTAAATTAATGAAACATTATTTTGAAAAAAAAATAATCATTTTATTTTGGTATATTTATATATATAAACATAAAAATAAAATTTATAAAATTATAATAAAGGTTCGATTTTGTGGATTATAATTTGGCAGGTGAATATACCTATTTGAGATATGTAAACCATGTTTTACATAAAAAAATAACTGGACACATCATGAAATGTACCTACAACAAATGTATAGATGATAAAATCGTACGTGTTGGTTTAAGGATGTCCTAAAGGCTAGAACTATGGAGTGGATCTCTTGACACGACATTGCAGAGGCCATACTGAGACCTCTCAATGTCAGTTTTATATTCGTTCTAACAACCAAGAAACTTTTTTTCAAAAATGGTAAAAAATTTATAAATTATGTTTTATTAAAAAAAAAAATGATTCATATGAATACATAAAGTAAATAGGTATGTAAGTATTTTATGTTTATTAAAATATTAAGAATTAGTAAAAGATTAATAATTGTTAAATAAAAATAAATATGAAAGCTTTCGTGTGTTTTAAAATACGATATTTGAATTTATAAAATGATAATTTAAACTAGGATATTTCGAAAATATTATCAGTATTATAGTCATGTCACTTAGCTGAACTAGGAATTCGTGTATGTTTATTCTGTATTTAACTTAAAATTATTATAAAATCCTTTCAAAGTTTGTAATTATAATATAAAATGATTTAATATACAATATAATATTTAAAGTAATACAATCATTTGGTTTTTTTTTCGATTCATCATCGTATTTAACCATTGAGATCGTTATAATATTGTTATAAAATATTTTGCATAAATATAATAACGCAAATAATATTTACAATATTTATACATGATGTATTAAAATATATATACTTATTTACTCGTATTATTATAATTATCTGAGATCATTTATTTCTGTAAAAATAACCATTTAATTATAATTTTGTGTCTGCTATTTTTAATGCTTATACGAATTTGTGAGAAAATACTCATGGTTTAAAGCTTTTTAAAAATACATAAAATAACTAATATTTTTTTTCTATTTACACAAGATAAAGTAATTTCATAATCACTAAAAATGTGTAAAAAAAAAAAAACCCATTATCAGAATATTAATAAATCACTAATTTAATTGCCCTTTTAAATGAATAAAATATTGTTAAAAATTAAAAATATCTATGCTTATAAATTGAAAATTAATATTTTTGGCAATTAATATAAAATAATACGCTTGTTAATTATTATTAACATCATAATACATTTAAAATAATAATCTATATTTACCATTATGATACACAATAGTTTATGTTTTAAATTTATTTTGATTCTTTTATGTTTTTTTTTTGTTTTTTTGAAGTTGTCCTAATTTTCTTTGCTATAAATTGGTTTGATTGACTATAACTTTTAGACACATTTTTTTAATAAAGTGCCATGGATGGATGCATGGATGGATTTGGTTAATACGTTTAGAAAACCTATGGTTAAACCTTTTTGTTTTGTTGTTTATTCGTTTGTTATCGTTTAAGGTGCTTAAATAAACCTTAATAATTATTATAAACACATATTATTACAATACTACACACAGTCCCCATATTCTAAAAATATGATTTTTTTTTTCGGAGGTATTATTTTCACGGATATTATTTCTTTGGCTATTTTTTTCATTCAAATATTAATTCGACAAGTATTTTTCTTTCTGGTATTATTTTTGTATGTGTTTATTCCATGAAAATTGTATTTTCCTATGTATTTATTGGTAACCGTTTTTATAAATATAAAAAATGATCTAATTAGGCGTCTACAATAATCATTATTTTAAATAATGCACAGAGATGATTAGAAAAATATCGCTATACTATGTTGATCATTAAAACTTAACTTTAATCACTTATAACAATTTAAATAATTATTTGTAATTACATTTTTATTTATCAGAGAACTCAAAAAACATATTCTGTGTTTATATATACGTAAGTTAATTTTATGTTGATATTAAATTAAAAACTAATTTAAAAAAAAAAAAATAATAATAATAAAAATTGTTAAATATCTATTTTTTTTTTTTTTTTATACAATTTTACTATGCAATGACATACATATTTTTAAACTTATTACAAATTATTAGAAACTAAGATCCTCTGTTTTATATAATTATAATTTCATATAATATTTATTTACTTGGATATGTTATGGCTTATTCAATTATTCGTTTGACGTGTATTTCGAATTCTGATCGATATCATACTATTTCACTTAAGTGTAAGATTTATCAAGTAACTGAAGTGATTGTCAGTTATCATTAAATTAAATTAATTAACCTTGAATATAAAAAGTATTAAAAACGCAGATAAAGGTTTTTGATTGCTTGAATTACGTAGATAATATTACTAGACATATTAATATTTTATGATCAAAAGTAATTTATGCTCACAACTGTATTACATGCATTTGTTTAAATTATTTTCGTTGATATGTATTTGTCAATAACATACAAGGAAAAATGTATTATATGGTGAGGAACTTACTAAAGATTTACAACGTTTAAAAAAAATTGTTGTTATTTTTAGGTGTTTTAAAAACAATAGTGTTGTTAATACGACAATTTAATGTTCATACATAATATGTAATTTTATAATTATTGTTCCCACATACATTAGACACATAAAATTACAAAGAATTTATTGTCCTCTCTTTTCAAATATAAGTAGTTGTGTATTCAATTGTATTCAATGATCCTAAAAACTTCAGGGTTTATTCAAAAATTAACTGTATATTTTATCCATATAAAGTAATACTTGAAGTATATTGTAATAAATTATACTGAATATGCATACATATTCTAGATACCTAGCGGGTATCTACAGAACGTCCTTAATTTAATAAATTTCTGTACGTACATGTTTAGAGAAGAAAAAAATGATTATATATTGTATGGGATAAAAAAATAATAATATGTAAATTTGAATTTATCGGTATATGATTTCATTTTAATAAATTATTACTTTTATGAATATTGAGCGTCTTTTATTTTTCATAAAAAATGTGAATCAATGATTATTATACGTGAAACTTTTAATAAATTTGATTTTTGTTTTTGTTTCCGTCAAGTTTATACATTGATATAAAATTATCATTTAATTTGTGCTGTTAACAATTTCGGATATTATTATTGAATTTATTTTTTCTATATAAAGACCATAGTCTTATACCTTTTTAAATGTATGTAACGTAATAATTAAAAGTATTAATAATTTACTTTTATAAATAAAAAGCTTATTACTATCTCACATTTTTTTTATTGAAAGGATGATATTGATTTAATGGTTATAAAAGTAACGAGTACAATAGGTTTAAACTTAAAATGTATCGATTTCATTAACAGATGAAAATTTAATTTACTATTCATTTGTAAACGTATTTCAAAATTGTTTTATTCAATTAATTAAAACATAGGTAGTTACATTTTTTTCTTGATTGACAGTTTAAAATTAATTATTTTTAATGGTTCTAAAATGTATTAGATTCACTTTAAAAAATTAATTTACATGGCATATAAAATAAATAATAATATCGAACATCATATTATTATAGTTACTTTAATATATTTTTAATTCTTTAATCTTTAGTAGATTAAAGTATATATTCTTTTTAAAAAATAAATTTAATAATCGAACAGATAATTTACATATTTTGAGTTTTATTAACTTTGAAATTAATCGAAAAAATAAAAGGTATGAGTGTTTATTTTATTTTTATCGCTCTTTCTTTAAGATAATATGCTTATCTCTCTGATTAATAAAATATTAAAAAATGGCGATTTTATTAAATTTTGACTCATATTTTTTTCTTTAATTCGTATGATAATTGATCTTACTGTAATGTATGATAGTATTTTTATAGTAACTCATAAGGTATAATTTGTGTTTAATACTTTATCAAAATTATTTTTTTATTTTATACTTGTGAATTTATTCCTTGGAGCTATATTGCACAGCAATAAAATAAAATAGAGAGTATATAGCAAACAAGACATCATCAATCTATAAAAACTATTTGAGAAAACAGCAATATATCTAAAAAACTAAACAAAATCCTGTCACAACAATAATATTGAAATTGGAATCGAAAACATTACTTAAAAAACGTATTAATAAAAATTAATCTGGTTATTAAAAATCAATGTGTATATAAAAATAAATCAGTAGTAAACATAACTTCTTACTTGATATTTTCTCCGCTGAATGGAATAATATAAAAGTATTGAATCATAGATATGTTTTAAAATAAAATTATGATTAAAATATAATTTACAAACGAGATTGTTATAGTAACTTTTTTATAATGATTATTATGCATCGTTTGGTAGGGTTAACTTTATGAAAAATCTAACTGTAAAAAAAAAAAAAAAACTCTATTCAGATTTGGTGTGTCTATTTTTATTTTATTTTGTTGTAGCTATGGTAAAGCAATTATATTAATTATCAATTGCTTATGAGAGCTTACTTATTGTAACGCAAAATTATCAAAAGCATAAGACGAATATTTCAAAAAATATAACTAACATTATGCAAGTAATAATTATAGTTAATTAATCTCTGAATTTGAAACTAAAAAGATAAAGTTCAATATAAAAATCTGTATTATTTATTTTTTTTTTCATGAATAATAGTCTAAAATCTTATGTATAATACAAAATAATTATCATTTTAAACATAATTATTATTTTGAAATTAAATTATCTTTTTTGATTAACATCCTAAATAATAATTTATTATTTTTAGTCGTTAATAATATTGTATACCTAATATAGTTATTTATAGAAAAATATTCAAGAGTATGTATTTAATATTAATAGATATTTTACACAAGAAAAAATTTCTATTTTTATGCAAAAATTGTGTTTGATATTATAATAAAATATATATCTGTGTAAATCCAATTAAATCAAATTTTGTAGAAAAAATTTTTTTGGATAAATAGATTAGACTTCACTCATATTATATTTTAACAATATTCATATCAATTGACTTATTCATTACAGGCATAAAACGTATATAAATTTCGAAATGATTTCCAAATTAATTCATTGTCTATGTCGATGTTAATAAATTGTGTAATTACTTACATGTGATATACGTAATATACTATATTCAAGTTATATTAATTATAGTCTTTGAACTTGAATATTATATATATATATATATATATATATATAAATAGAATATAATGATTTGAAATACAGATACTGAAATTATATATATTTTGAATTGTAATCTGTAGTATCCTTAAATTGATAAATAAATGTATAGACATTACATATATTAATTTCAATGTAGGTACCATAATAATTATTATCAGAGCACAAATTATAGGTTAAAGTGCTCAATATTTTGTTCATTTAGCGTATTGCATATTTACAAGTCAATCAACTGTGTATTACTAATTGTTTTTTTTTGGTATTTGAATGAATTATTATTAATAGGTTATGTTATGATAAATATACAATTATACGAAAATTGTTTAATCATATAAAAACATAAGTGGCTCATATATGCAATTATTAAATAACAAATATTAAAATCACTATTATATGATTTGTAACATATTTATTAGTAAATAGTGTATGAAAATGATGAAAACTGTTTAATAATAACATTATACACTCTTAGAGCCTATCAACTTAATATTTGATTAACACAACGGGCAAAATTAGCATACACCTTATAATATATAATAATTCATACCATTAACATATTAAATTTCAAATATTTTATGATAGTTACTTGTGTAAATATAAACCTCACATAATTTAATCCTTTCTTCTTATTACACGAGACTTAAGGTTTGTTGGTGGTCCGAAACGTTAGTTTAATAAGCATCAGATTAGCTTTTAATCAATTTATTTATATATATATACATATAGACAACTAATAGCAATTCAACGGAATATAATATGGTTGATACTCAAAAGACATAAAAAAAGTGTATAATTTGAGTTTCATTTCAAGTTTCTAAATATAATTCGAGTATCATAAATAAATATTGATATTATTTTTAGGTTTTTATTGAGTATCTATAATACCACAGACATATAGTTATTATTATGCTAGTTTAACGTTTTATTCATTAATCGTCTAATGATTTATAGTGACATTTTTTATTATTGTTATACCATTCACCGATTCTGTTATTATTACAATTTTACTGATTTCATAAAAATATGACCGATCAGTATATTTTTTTTTCATTGATAATTTTATCATAAGATAATAAATTTAAAAATTTAAAATTAATCTTGATTTTAATTTAAAAATTATAAATTATATGTAATAGTATATACATTTTAATTATATATTTTAAATCAAGCTTATGTAAATTGTAATTTAGCTACAATACAATTAGGTGCCAATTATTTTCACAAAATTTATTTTGAGCATCAGGATTTGAATTAGAACTTTTTTTTTTTAACAAACATTTAAAGCATATTAAATACAGAACTAGTTAAAAAAAATATAAAAAAAATATTAGGAATTAATCTATATGAAAAAATAACTTCACATAGTTTACTCTTGAATTATTTTCAATCATTCGTATTTTACTATATACTGTATATTTTATATATGTCTAGCGATTATTACTCATAAACAATTGATTAACATACTAATATTATGGTAAAACGCACAATATTAAAACGTATTATTAGAAATAATTAAATATGAATTAAAAATTTATAAAATATAATAATGCTTTAGATTTTGTCGAAGTTGAGCGAAAGGAATTTATTGCGATCTTATAAATAGTGTGTGCATTTATTTATTTATTTATTTATTTATTTATTTATTGTATTTCATCACGTTTTGGAACAGTCAATTCACTTTAATAATCAACTTTGAGGGTCTTCGATCGATTAAGTACATAGTGGGGTTAAATTACCAGCACATTTCTATATAATTGGGAAAATACAATAAAAATAGACGGGAAACCCTAAATTAACCATGCGTTTTAAATAAAAATGCATACTTTTTTTCAATTTTAATAACTTAATTCAGGAAAATAAATCGACGCTGCAGGATTTTTAGATGTCTTACTATAAAACAATACAACAATACAAAAATTAGTTTTAGTTTAATTGTTTACTCGTAGTAATATAAACATAATATAAAATATTCTTTGACGCTGGATTACTATCTTAGATTCAAATTTTCGTTCGCATACAAGTATTCATCATTTAAATAAAATAAAGCTCATCTATTCATCCATTTGTCTATTATAACTTGCTGTGTTCTACTCAATAACGATTTTTATTTGAAGACTACTATACACTATAGTAAATAATATGTAATTATTTTTATAAACATAATATTTATAAATACTTATATATTATTTATTCATATAGATAATGGTCAAGGAAAAATATAATAATACAAATTAAATTAATATTTAATGATATTTATTTTTTTCAAGATACTGTGTCTTAATGTTTCTTTTTCCTAAGAGAGACAAATTCCTTATTCTATTTATTAGTATAATACGATTTGAAAGTACTAGCTATTACTTGGAAGTTGATGATAACAGGTATAAAATATCCAAGAAAGCTTTTTAAAAAAAAGTTCACTTTTTAAAGACGGAAAAGTGTACCGATTTCAAAGAAAATATTGCACTTAGTAATTTAGTCCATTATGCCCTGTCACAAGTTTAACATGCAATTACTACTCTATAATAATAGATTCAGGCTTGCACGTGTAATACGACATTGATCTTTCGACAAATTTATACGTACTTCACACCATCAATCCATTCAAAACATTATTAATTATTCTATTGAGTCACTATATAATATGTCAGTGCATGTACTTGGTTTCAGCTCTATGAATAACATGAGTACATGACCCGGTTGTAATTGTATTATGTAAAATATTGTCGGCGACTTGCCCATAATATTGTCTCGGAATCTCATTCAATAATTTCATTCAGATTTGAAATGCATTTTTATTAGTTTCTAGAATCGATTATATAATTATTGATGTTTCGTTTACCGGGATCAGAAATAAAAACCAACTTATATAAGTCTGTATAAATTGTTGCTAAAGCTTCATTCAATACTATTTTAATTAAAAATCTATTATAAAAACATTTTAATCAAACAATTAAAAAAAAAAAAAAAAATGTCATATTAAAACACGGTTAACCACATACCATAAAAAAAAAAAAAAATCAGTGCGTTGAAAATATCCAAATTCAGTTTTCGTTATCCAGACAAACATTCTGTTTAAAACTATTTATTTCAAATTTTATCACAGTACATATACATATTAATATGCGGTAATAATATAATTTACGTACCGCCATGATATTCGAATACATTAAAACTAAAACCAAATCATATCAGACCTTTTTAATTTTTAAAAACTTATTTTCTAGCTGTGCATAATTTGTTAATTGAATTACATTTGGTATTTCGTATATAGTCCAGTGTTTGACGTTTTTATCTACTGTCAGTGAGGTAAAATATTATAAATTTTACGTTTTAATATTATGAAGCACATGATACTCTATTATTTTTTTACAGATAAACTAATGTTCTGACAATTAACTATATATTATACTGTCTGTAATATGGATCAGGCGGTATTATAAAATTAAAAACGATTAAACAATTTTTTTTAATAAATTTAAGTCACGTGACTTTTAATTATTTATTCTCGTAACAAGTCATAGTTATATTTTTATAGACAGCAGTCGAACGATGAACAGTATACGCCACGAGCAAAATGTTCGATTCGGAAACTCAGCTCCGAGAAAAATCTGTCTGCCGGCGGATAATCACACTAATTTATATTATTCTTGGGCTTACGAGCCAGCTAATATTTAAGCGTAATTGATGAAAAAAAAAAAAAAAAAAACATATTAAAAAATAATATTAACGACGGTAATAATTCGGTTAGGAGTGAAAAAAAAAAAAAAAAACAAACAAAACAATCCCACCGCCGCGTACAACAAGGTCGTCACCGCACGTAACGTTCGGTCGCCGCCGGCCGTCAGATGGCGGTTTCTGCTTTCGTCGCCGGTCCCGCCGTCGGCCAACGTCCCTTGAAACGCGTGTGAGTTCCAAGTGCGCCGCCTTTCTGCCCGGACCCTTTGAGCACGTTTTTTTTTATCCCTCTCGTCGTGCCATTCGATCGTCCGTTCCACCGGCCGTTGCCGTCTTCCGCGAGCGTGTGCGTTTTCACTTTTCCTGATATTCGATTTGCGCGATGCACACCGGCCTACAAATCACGCACAGCCAGCGGCAGTAACAATAATATAACTATTACCGTCTCTTATCGAGCACGACGACGATTCGAGTTCGGCCCGTCGTCTCTGCGGGTTCCCGAGCCTCGCGGAAATGAGCGTCTTTCGCGCCAACTCCGAGTGATAGTTAGGGAAGCTAGTAGGACAATTATTGAAAACGATCCGTACTCCGCACGAACCGCACACGACAATTATTATACGATTTAAATACCGCGGTAGTAGGTGACCATCGTCGTTAGGTTACAACGACTGTAGACGGCAGTGTTGTTTTCGATAATAAAGACTCGTCGATTTCACAGATATCCGCTCTAATTCCTCCGGTCCCCAGCTATGGCGGACCGGCGAGTGACGTGGTACGTGGCCGCGGTGTCAGCAATCATAATTTCCGTCGCTGCTGGAATAGGTGAGTACTATTACTGTGATGTAGAGAGACCACTCGACGACGGTTAATGGTGTGTATGAATAGCGAAGAAACCTAAAAACCCTCCGTGTAATGACGAAAAAATTCGTTCGCACAAGTGCATAGAAAAACGACAGATGACACTCCCCTCGTCACGGAATTCGTTAAAAGTTATTTCGAACAAATATTAATAATAATAATAATAATAATAATAATCATAATAATAGTTGTACTTTTATTTTTATTTTCTTGGTCTGTACGAAACAAGTCTGATATAACGTCCTTGTCTTAATAACTTAACTACAGGCGTAATTTTAAAGTTCGAATCGTACAATAAAATTCTGTTTTAATCGTCCGATAATAAAACGGTTTATCGAAAGGTAAACCGACCCGACCATAACAATATTAAGTAATTACAAACTATTTCCTAACAGATGTTCGATAATTATTGTAGCTGCATTTGTACAACATACCAACAATTATTGCGAATAATCTTCGTTGACAGATATAAGTAGTTACTTCGTTACATAGTTTGACTTATTAAATAATCATATATTTTCACGAGAAAAAGAAATAAATATGAGTTATTGTTTAGATAATGCACTGCTATTCAGTGTCTAAAAGTTCAACGCGTAATCCCATTGTGATGATGGCAGTTGAAATATTTGCCGAGTTGAAAGTTTCATTTATTCTTATGAAATATAATTTTGTTTTAACGTAGTTCTTATCTACAAAAAAAAATTTTTTTTGAAACTAATTTCAACTTAAATTTGAGTCAATTAACATTTTAATTAATATTTTCTTTGTTTAATTAATTTATTAGTCATAGCATTGAAAATAGTTTTCTAAATCATAATATTTGTCGACAAAAATAATAATGATTCAACGATGTGTTTATAATTAATTATCCGTTTATTTATGTTTATTAAATCCATTTATATTATACAAAGTCTAACCTTACTTTATTAATTGCACGTGATAACTTTTTTTTTTGCTGTTGTTTTTCTTCTTTTATGTAAGCATATGTGTCAAAACAAATAAAAATAGTTTAGCAATGATGCTTATCTAGTAAATTGTACGTATGAGAAACAAATTATAAACAATAGATTAAATTGGTATTAAACATTAAACTTTAAATCGAGAAAGAAATTGCATTCATGTTAAGTCTTATCTTTTTTTCCTATTTTTTTCCAAGACTCCAGGGACTATTTTCTCAACTGGAATTCAGGGATGTAAACGATTTGCGATTTAGATCCACTTTTTCTTTTTTAAATGTCTTTTATATCAATCGTTTTTTCACACCCTTTTATTTCAAACGTTTTGGTTTTACTAACCGGAATTTAATATTGATTTAATTTAATCAAAATAGTACGGGACATTTGGTACAAGAAAATCAATACAAGAATGGTTTTATTTTTAAATCGTTAATTTTTTTTTTTTTTCATATTCAATGTATAAAAACATGAAATGTTACGGCTTAGAATAGTTTTTCCGATGTGGCATACTTATTAATTTACTGATTATTAATAGTGAATAATAATCACTATAATAATTACTATTAATCTTTAATGGAACATTAAAATCACGTTATAATATTTTACGCTACACGGTGACAGCATTTGACAAACCATGTATGGATCGTAGAAGTTTTAATCATAACGAGTTTAGATGTAAAGCCGTTCAAAAAGGATTTAAAAAGAAAAACCCGATTACATCGGTCTTAAGCCTAATAAATACATAGCATAATACATAGGTAGAAAAGGTACAACTTATATGTTACCGAGATTATCACAAAAATCGATCGTTCTTTTTAGTCGAATGAACGGGCTTAGTATTGTCGTCGTGCGCGTTCCTCTGAACGTGGAGGTTGGTGTGTGCTCTACAATGTTAACGAATCGAAATTAAACGAAAACGATTTCGTCACGTACAGTCTATATTAATGTATGTACACAGTAATAAAAAAAAAAAAAAAAGATACAAATTTCATTAAAAGGCTGAATTGTATCTTTCGAGAAAAACTAATGTCCAATGACCGGTAATGCACTGTATTGTTATTTCTATGACGTGGTGAGAGAACGAACTCGAACGCAGCACCGGGGCACGCGACGACCGCCGCGATCTTGAACAGTTTAATATCCGACAAACTTGAGCGCATGACACGTGTCGGCTTGCCGAGATGGCGTTTATTATTATGAACGTGGTGTGAGCTTCTAAGGATGATAATAATAATAATAATTTTGTATTACACTGTACGGCGGTAGATGATAATGATTGACTCGGTGGCGCGTATGCACATGGTATGACGTATAATAATAATTAAAGACGAGACACGTGTTCGGCGGAGTTTTCGAAATCCGTCGGCGCACGACTTACAGTTTATGCGTTTTCTCGTACGTCGTTAGCGGATTTTTACTCTCGGTCGAGTCCGCGTGTCTGGATGACAAGACGCGTTTATTGAAACGCGCATAATACGGCCCGCTGCAGCGGAGCAAAACCGTCATCGCAAAGAGTTTCGTAGTCCCCGAAAACTTTGGCGCGACATTGTTCTACTCATTCGAACGAACGAACGAACGAATTGATAAACGAATGGTAATATCATAATAATAACGGCATTTCGGGTAATGAAAGCCTTTTGTTCTCGGGGGCCGGCAGTATATAGTTTCCGCGCGTCGTCTGCAACAAAACTACCGAAGAATATTACGGTTAGGTATATAAATATACGTATATACATATTATTATTATTATTATCACTGTTGTTGTGTACGAGTTTTGTTCCTCGGCGTCATAACTATATATTAGACGCACGTATTATTTAGTTTGAACACTCGTCGCCGCGGTGGATAAATAGTCACGAGGACGTTGGAGATCACGGAGACAAGGGGGTCGAGTACGGTGGTAAGTTTACAGAGCCACGGGACGAGTAAATGGTTTTTTTTTTTTTTTTATCATTGACATAAATATAAAAAAGCACGATAAATATGTGCCGGGAAAACGTCGTTTTCACGTGCGCGCACGGTAAACGGCAGAGTGATTTAAGAGACACTCTGGCGCACCACCCCGGCCGAACGGTTTTCCCGTCGACGGGGTCGGAAAACTTGTTACCTACTACTCTCCGACCGCGTACGACGACGACATATCGTACAAACGCACAGTACAACAATATCATCATAATTATTTTAGTTCACGTAGAGTGCGCGGGTCCGGGCTGCCACATGGGTTTATCACGCGTTCCGGTAGTAAAAATCTCTACCGATATGTTCGGCACGTTGTAATGTTATTTTAATGTTATTGCGTTCCCCGTGCAATAATTCTTGTTGAAATCGAACGGGGCCGCGAGCCGTTTTGCTAATTAGACGACCGCCGGCTATGCGTTTAACAGCCGTTATTGGTCCGGTCTAAAAGGCACGTTAATAATTACAATAATAATAATAATTAAAAAAAAAAAAAAAAATAAACAGTATATCTATTTGAATCTTTTAGTTTAATCCGTCCGTCCACGTATTATAGCTGTAGCGATGGTGGTTGTGACATGGAGGTATACGAGAGTAATTGTGGTGGTGGTGGCGGTGGTGGACATTGCCATTTCTTGTTTATAAGGGAATTATACCTGAATTATCGTGACGGTCGATCTTTAATTACATCAACCAAACTTATTATTATTATTATTATTATTTTTTTTTTTTTTTACTGTTATTATTTTTATCTTCAACTCTCTGACCCATATATACGTCGGTTTTAGTGTAAACAGCTGTCATCCACATAATTAATATAATTGAATGGGACGGGTTTTAAAAAGTACGCTTTATTTTTGTTTGATGTTCAATTACCACGAATTAAAAAAAAACTATTTTCATCAAATATATGTATACATACATATCTGACATACACGTAATGTACCTACATTGTACATCGGCGTGTATACACTTTATGCAACGCTTTTTTCAGTTTAACATAACCGAAACCTTAATTTAACGCAATCGCCGTTTGGGCGTATTAAGTTTACGTTCCTGTACATATAAAATCAATAAAAAAGGAACAGTTTGTTTTTAATTAAAATATCCATAAAAAATAAATAAGTACCTACGCATCATTTCTGTGAACCTTTCGTATACTTTGTAGCTAAAACGGTACTTAATCAAAAAAAAAAAAAAATTAAAAAAAATTAAAAATAAATAAATAATAATAATTTTCTTAATTGTTTTATAACTAAAATAATTATACACGAGTAATGAGGTAATGAGCACACGTACGTATAATCGGTATCCGGGAACCAGCGTTCGAACTTAATCAGTTATCAGTTGTTATCACGCACGATGGGGGGGGGAATAAAATATACGAGATATATGAAATACGTACGCGGTACAGCGCTCCGATACGTATAATGGAGTCTCCGGGGTGCTTTAAATTGTTGTTGTCTACATAGCATAAAATAAACACACATCTTACACGGAGAGTCGTCAATTATCATTCGTCATTACGACGTGCGCAGTACTATATCGTTTCGTTTCGTAATAATAATATATGATAGTGCATACCTACACCCTATACGTATAATAGCCGATACACAATAACGCCATGATATGATGCGATATTCAAATGTAAACCGTGACGACGAACACTGAATGATAAAAACGGACAAAAATGTGTGTACGCCGCCACAAAAACCGTCGAACGCGATCGATATTATATAATATCGTTGTTAGGTATAGGTATATTAATATTATCGGTTCGCATCCGCGTCGTCGTGTTAAACGTTTGTAATAACATTGTCACGACCGAGCGTATGTCACGCGGCATATCCGGACGGATGTGGCTTGTTATAATAATATACCTACCGTTCTGCGCCGTATTAACACCTGGCGATAAAATTAATCCGACGCAATACCGATAGCAATTACACGGGGTTCGCGGCCGGGTCCGCCGGGGCTTTGAACAACAACGATTTGTCCCCGGAATGAGCGCGCGAAGAACAAGCGATTGTAAACATAATAATAGTAATTATTGTTATTAAAAAGCGACCCCGTACGCGAGCGCCCGAACGTCGAACACAATAAAATCCAAAAATCCATTATTGCACGGCTGAATAACGGTCTTTATCAATCGGCGAAAACCAGACTATAAACACTCCGTTGCGTTAAACCCGCCCGGGCACTTAATAATAATAATAATAATAATAATAATATGCATTATGCGCTGAAAGTTGTACGCGTGAATATTAATATAATATTATGCGTAGGTTATACCTTCGTATATATACTTCAGTATTTGTCCGCGCTATACGTATATTATAATACACCGCCGAAAGATAAATTTCAAGGGACTTTATTATAATATAGCATAACACAGTGTAATGTACGAGCGAAATATTGTGCTGATGCGTCTCCGCCGCGGTTTAAACGCCATACCGAAATCAAAGACATAATAATATTATACAATATTATATTTTATCCACAGTACGGCATACAGTGTTGTGTTGTAAAAATAACGACCCGACTAAACCATCCATTAAGTCATATTGGTAATTTATATCATACGCGAGATAATATTATTACGTTCGTTATGATTAATTACTGCGTACGAACTTACTTAATATTATATGATATCAATGGTACTTCACTTTTTCTTTGTGCTGCCACCCCCCTCCCACTCCTACCACATACACAAATACACACATAATCACACCCATGCACTGTATTTGCAAAACCAAAACGTGACATTAGAGTTATTAAATTAATAATAAATAAAACCTAACACAAGTTTTCTTTATTTGATCAATTCGTTCGTTTAATTAAATCTAAAATAGAATCAAAAATCGATTTGAAAAGGCTTTTATTCAAAATATTCATTGCTAATTACCGTATTCATTATTGTAAACAGTACCTATTACATATTTTAAGTTCATAAAAAAAAATAATACAGTTTGTTGGATATTCAATAATACTTAGTCATAATAAACTTATTATAATCCCATTATATTTTTACTTGTCTCATATGACTACGATATTTAAAAGTATAACGATGACAATTACAAGAAAAAAAAATGATGATAAAACTTGCGATAAAGAAATGTTCAAAAATACGAATGTACGTCAAAAGTAACACATATTTATATTCTAGACACATTATTTACACAGTTTGTATCACAAGTCCGGAAATTGAAGAATATTAACATATATAAGGGAGGAATATATATTCTGACAACTTTTGTCGTCTCCGCCGTCGACTCTACCTATGACAGTTTCTAAAATGTATCACTTGAACAATAAAAATACATTCTATCATTTCTACGTGAAATCGGATTCAAAATAAAATACCTAGTTTAATGTTTATAATATGTAACCGTAATCTTAGTGTACATTTTATATATTTTTTTACTGGTAATGCAGTATTATTATACTCTTTTTATTATTCTTTACTATTTCCATAGCTTTGTTTACCATTAATTAAAACTGCGTTTTATATATTAAGTTTTACCTTTTCATGCGTTTGTTTTCCCAACAAATAATAAACGTATTTATAATGCTAATTCAATATTTGATCTTGGGTAGCATACAATGTTTAAAAAGTTACTACAAATAGTGATAAAATACTACATATCGTTAGTCTAAACATGAGTTACCCAATTATCGGTTTAAATCCTGATATAGTAGAAACTGTAAGGAACGTTGCTAATGTATAGAATGTTTCGTTATCTATTAATATGCATTGACTGTAATTGGTTTTGAATATTAAATATTAAGTATAATTAGTACTTCACGAGCTTAACTGTGAATTATTAATTACACGCAATGTATGGCGTATGTATAATCCTATTAAAATAAAAATATTTTGAACAAGAATAACAATCTTAATTATTGTTTTAAGAATTTCATAAAAGTAAAAAAAAAAAAAACTTTTTTCATAATTATAATTTTATTATATAGTCATTACTATTTACACTTGACAATTTTATTATTGGTTTATATTTTTCAAATGTCTTTCGTTCAGATAATCAAAAAGTTTGATGTCTGTAACTAATTATATAAATAAAAGTTTATACAGAACGATTTTTAATTTTTAAATATAATAATACGACGTATTATTTCGAATCAATGTCATAAACAAAAAAAAAAAAAAAAACAAAAAAGAAAAAGAACAAAAATTATAGTAATTAATACATTTTGCTGATAAGAAGTTAAACATTCAAGTGTTTTGTTTTATTAAGTCATTTCAGTCATAATATAGACAATTTAATTTTTTCACAAGTCATTCGCATCAAAATCAATTTATCAATTTATACTTGAAGATTATTAGTTTATATTTTTCATACATTTTCTTGTTTATATTATCAAAAAGGTTGAAGTTTTCATCATATTATTATATATATATAAAAAAAGTTTGAAAATGACATGACTCATTATTACGAATTAGTTTTATAAAATGATGATAATAATAATAATAGAAATTTACATGTTATCCATTAAAAATTTAAAACACAAGTGATTCGTTTTAATTTGTAAACAATTACAGCCGTATGAACAATAATTTTAAAAATATGACATATTTAATCGATAATAATGGTTTTTTTTTTCTTGCCGTATAGCGATGTTCATATTATGACGACATTGTTTTCTGTCAGTCGTTCATCCAATAAAAAGTAGCTTTAATTCATGACGTCTATTTTAAATTAATTTTACCCGTACAATGAATATAATCATAGAAAAATACATAATCATCATGGTTTTTATACTTATTTTGATGGAATGTTTTTTGAAAATATTCAACGAATCGTTTTTTACAATGTTCCCGATGCGCTGTTTTCGTTGATTATTTATTTATTTATTACGTGTGTTCTAAATATTCTAATAGTTAACGCCAAACGTTATTTGTATTCGCAGTGCGTACGCCGCGTCACGATTGTGTGAACAAGACGACAATAAAAAAATAAAATAAAAAACACATCGAGTTTTTTTTTGACTCCTTGTAATATGGGTATAATATCGTCGTCCGACAACGCAAAAATACCCTTCGGCGTGCGTCCGGTTATACGTGGTTATAAACGGCTACGACCTCGGTCACGCGTACTCGCACTCGCCACACATAATATAACATACAATACGCTGTGCTCAAGGGTTTCGTATGCTTAATTAAATGTAAATATGGTGGCGACAAGTATAAAGTTAGATCGCAAATGCAAACATCTTAGCCGGATATACACTGGTCGAGAGATACCCAGTCAATAGAAGTCAATTGACAGCCGACTAAATAATGCCGGCACCGTATTAGAATAAATTGTGTATGAAAATTCACATCTGTATTGTGCAAAATATATTATTGTATTATTATGTCGTGTCCGGCATGTGTGGTTTTTATTGCTCTAAAGAAAAAAAAAACCCGGAAATGGTGTTGCAGGTGCCCGAAACGACGATGAAAAATACAAGAAAAGATTGTTTTGTGTAAACTATTCGTAGATAAGTGTTACATAATAATAAAATATTATATCGTTTTATTATAGATATAACACTGAACTATATTATATTTATTCGTGTTGTAATGTCTACATTAAATCTGCCCAGTAGATCCATATACATTTTTTTTTTGCAAACGCTGTTGGATGCTTTATGATTCAGTTTCAATTTAATTGTTGATATCATAGTTTTTCGGTTTTTCATAATTTGTCGGTGTTTAACAATAATTGATTTAGATGTTTGGATTGTTTTATTCTGTTGAATTATTTATAATTTTATTAGATCACACATTATTTACACGTCATTCGTTTATTATGGCTAACCAATAGAAGTATAATACCGCTTATGCATCTGAATATAGTTGTATATAAAAAAAAAAGTAAATACAAATGGTAAAAACATAAAACACTAACATATTATATTCGTGAAAAAGTCAAGTACCTAATACGAGTATATATAATTATACGGTTTGTTTGTTTTTTTAAACCTAAAGGAATATAACACTCGCAAAATTTTTATTTTTCTGAAGACATTTTAAAGGAATATAATGTTTTTAACAGAACACTTATAGATTATTATCGATGAATCAATTGTTTTATTTAAATCAAAATCGGTAACGTTCGATTAATAATAATAAAAAAAAAAAAACAATAGCATACATCAGAAAGAAAAATAATTAAAATGAGGGTTATGCTACGATTGTGGGTGGGTTCACTGGTATTTCACTTAGACTTTTATAAGAGTCTAAGTCATACAAATTTTGAGGATAGGCTTGATAGTTGACTGTAGGCTCAAATTCATTTGATGCATGCAGATATCTCATTACTTTTGAGAACCACTTGTTTTTAGACCTGATTAGTTCATTTCTTGCTCGCTCCACAGCAGAATAGTCAGCTCTTCCTGACAAATATTCTTTTTGCATGTCATTTAATTTTTGTGAATCATTCATCAAGTTAAATTCAGCCTCTTGCAAATCGTATAAACTGCTTTTGACTTGATAGAAATCTTGATCTATTAATGCTTCCATCTGTGCATTAATGTTTTGTACATTGCAGCTTATGATAGCTACCACCTAAAATTTTAAATACATTTTATTTTTTTCAAATATTTTATATAATATTTGTGTGTTGTAATTGAATATCTATTTAATAATTCATGTTAAGTGAAATTTTACTAAAATGTAAGATAAATGTATTTGATAAGAATATTGTTTTAAGTTGATAAAATAAAACTAATCAGAAATTATAGTCACAATATTTTTTGATTAATATAGCTAAATTCATGAAATTGTTGACACTTTTCAAATTATTTTATTCTTAGAAGTTCATAAATCGTTTTAATTTAATTAATTATAATTATAAATGGAATACAATATTTGTAATTGGTAACCAATACTGTAACCAAATAATCTTAAAATCGTATAAACACTGTTATTATTTAAATATAATATTTCAATTTTAAATTTGGACCAAATTAGATATTTAAACAAAGTGTAAGGATTTAAATTTTTTTATTGTAGTTAAAAAATTGTATTTATAGATACTTGGAATTTTTAAAATATATTAGTATGTTTTATTTGAACAATAAGATCTACAATTTCAATGTTTTAAAAAAAAAAAAAATAGTTCAATAGACTGCATAAATTATAGTAAAATACATTTTTCAATAACATAAAATATTGGCTGATTGTCTGTAATCGCTTTTAAAAGCAATGATTTATCATTAAATATAAATTTAACGCATACATTACAAATAATTACTCCTCAACGAGGTGCACTTTAAACTTATATTCCAGCAGAGCGGTCATCTACTTTCCCCCGTTTTATTTTGTTTTAATACGTATTATGCACTTCTATAAATTGTAATTAAATTTGTTTTTCTATGTATATATTAAAAATGGTACATTATTTTAATTTATATACTACAAAGAATACATACCACTAAACTGGCGTACATCGACATTTTCTTAAAAGCCATTGCTGGTCGAGGTTCCACAGTTGAATTTTATATTTATGTTAATTTTAAATGAATAAAGCTATATGAATTCTACCAATATATATATACAGTTTATTTTATGTTTGATCTTTTAAATTTGTTGACGCAAGTGAAGTTTATATTATTTTACAAATAAAAAAATAGTTGCATGTATATTAAATATTTTGACTTGAGTAGTCATTTCATTGTTTATACAGGGTACAAAATATAATAACTTAAAACTTTTAATATTTTCAATGAATCCATATATATATATATATTCATTCCTAATAGTGTTTAATATTAGTCTAGAGTTATTATGTTATTTTAAAATAAAAGTTTAACATTTGAACTCAGTACATACAAATATGTATAAATATTTAGTTATATAATATGTTATAAAATATTTAATTTTAGTTTTATTATGAAAAATTAAACATAATTAAATTTTGTAATAATTTTTCATAACTTTTGAAATGGTACATCCTATATAGTATTATACGTATAATATAGTGATGGATGATTGAATGTTTTTTTTTTCTGAACTTAAACATTTTTGTTTAACTAGTCAAATATTAAAATTTAACAAGCATAAACGTCATTGTGCATTTATTTTAAACATGCATGACAATACAATAAATATTTGAAATATGAAATTATAGCTATGACGTGAAATTTTTGACAATCAAAAATCACATACGTATAATATATGAAAATTAAACGAATTATTTGTTTTTTAGTATATCGGAAATTTGAGTATAGTTTTACAGGATTTGAAGCAAAAAACATTCTTAATTTTCCAATAAGTCTTTAAATAGTTTTCAAATATTTTTAAAAACAAATTAAAAGTTCTTTAAATATTCCTTTTTGCTTAGATAAATGTTTTTTTTTTTTTTTAAATTAATAATAAAACATTATGCTGAACATATATTTAAAAATGCTATTAGTTTCATGATTATGTTTATATTTTATTTATTTATTTATTTATTTATTTTTTTTTGTTTAAGTAATAAAAGCGATTAAGAAGACCGCAATCCAGCTTAAAACTGTTTCATGTCCAATTTATAATTTAACTTTTTCAAACTTAAAACTGTACTTATAAAATGAAAACGCTGTATCAAATGTATATAAATTATGTTAACTAATTGGTCAAAATAATAGTATCCTCTGAATACATTTTTTTTCAATAGTGAAATATGCATTACAGTTTATAAATCTATTTAAACGATAGTTAGTTTAATGTGATTGATACCGGGTGATAAGATTAAAACTAATTACTAATAAGTTGTTAGCAATATTATTAGGAGTTAATATATATATATATATCGTTCTATGTATTTGAACAGAATACGTTAATTTGTAATATTTTATTGATTGGTTATTAATTTCCGTTTTTAATGTTATCATTATTTGTAAATATTAGACTTCAACTCACAATTCATAATTTTAAATGGGGATAGATTTGTATATAGGTGTAGACAATTTTGTATCAATAAAAAATTATTGAAAATTGTAAAAAGTACACTAAAAAATACTTTAAAGTAAAAATAAATAACAAGAAATGTATTTTTCTATTATTTTGAATTATGAAAAAGTTGTGACCTCAAAAATGATTTATTTTTTATTTTTATTTAACAAGTGCTGTTGTTGGATGGTCGCTTCATCAAATTAATTATTTATAATTTTATTCATTTGACATTCTCACGGTTATTGTACGACAAAAAAAGATACGTTTAATATGATGTGTTTTTTTCAAACCTAATCTAAGATATATTTCTTAAAGCAAATATTATAGATATTGAAAAATGCCTTTTTTTTTTACCTTACGATTATTCACGTTGTAGAACTAAACATTAAACTACCTATTTATTTGAAATATTAAAACTATCATCAAGTTAAAAACTACAAGTATGCTACTTGCCTAATATGTATAATATGTATTGTTTAAATAAAATCAAATCTTATCATACTTATAAATCAGATAATTTTAATTAAATTTTGCGCTCAATCTATGGTTATGTATTGGGAAAAATAATCTATATTTATTTTTTATATGCAAATAATATGACCAGTTATTATAGAATAGAATCCACACATGATAAATATATATATACGTATATATATGCATTCCATTCGTTAATTAGGAATTATTGGAAAACTTAAGGACGTATTTTCAACATAAAAATTGTATTAGAAAATACATACGTAATAGTAATTTTTTTTTTTTTTTTTGAGTTCTAAGAATTTAATTCAATTCATAAATTATAATAAATTTTGTATGATTTTATCACAATGTACCGGAAATAAAAAAAAAATTTTCTGTAGACAATATTAATGTTATGAAATACCTCTTATAAATACTGCTGTTAAATGCTCATGAATTAATTTAAATTATCATTGGCATTTTGGTATATATTATTATTGTTTGGTTTATAATGGTCAATATTTGAGTGAGTTTTACTCCAATGGTTTTCACTAACACTAATCTCAATGAATTGTTTAGTTTGTTGGCAAAAACTAAAAGTTTCGAGATGATCTTTCGGTTTCGGTACAATTATTTAAATGTGCTTTTTGTTGAAGTGTAATTTAATATTTAAAATACCTTATTCGATAAAAATGTATGTGTTAATAACAAGTGTACGTTTAACTTAAAATCAATAGTGCCAATAGTTTAATAAAATTACGATCATTATTTTAATACTATCAGATTTGTGACACTTCGCATAATATACCATTACTAACCTATCGTTATTATGTATCATTAAACCATTACCTTGGTTCTTTATAGCTTATTATAATAATTTTTCTCATATCAGTTACGTTCAAATATTGTAGCCATGAACACTATACAATGTATCACAGCAGTAATTGGACCACTTTATAATCATTGTCATTTTTTCATTTTTTCACTCAAGACAGTATATCAACTTTTTTTTTTTTGTCCTGTCTTCATAGTGCTATTATAATGTTGAATACATATCATTAGTTATGTGTTTCGTTTTAATTATAACTTATTAATTTTTATCAAATATTATAAACAGTTTATATTAACTCTTACCCTCATTTATTGTACTATGCTAATTTATTTATTTATTTATAGAATACACCCCACTTCATAAGCCCATTAAGCCTTATCTAACCAATGTTTTTCTTAGTATTAATATGATATTTACATAAATCTCCAAAAACAAAAAAAATATTTATATAATAAACATACCGTTAGTATAATATGGCATGAAACATTTATTGATTAGCTAAAATCATAATAACTTTTTTTTCATAATTACACTAATTGTTACTTAAATTATTTATTTAATCATATCTTAAAGTTTAGAAATTTTTTATTTAAAATGCTTAAGAGTGGAAAATAAAATATATACATATTTAATAATATAGTTCTACGTATGGTATGATGATTGAATAATATGTTTTATTGTTCTAGGAATGATAATATTGTTAGTTCTATACTTTGAGTTGATTTTATGATTAGGTGCTTTCATTAAATTATTTTTAGATAGGAAAATCAAAGCTGTTATACAAATTGTTTTTTTGATTTATAACACTTAAGATTAAATTAAATAAGTAGTACATTTTATCTAAAATAATTCCAATTATGTTGCTCTGTATTATTTTTAGATTGTGAAATTTTGTTGTATCAGAACCACCACACGAAATATTAATTATAATACTAGGGGGTAATCATTGTTAATTAATTTGTGTGCTAAACTTTTCATCAATGTTTAAAGATAAATTGTTTTCTAGTATTCAATGTTGCATGATTCGTATATTTTTTTGAATTGTTTAAAATACTTTAATCCAAGAATCACTCATAATAACTAGCACAGTATTGTTTCAGAATTAGTTAATTTTCCATTTAAAGATAAAACATTTTAATCATGATTATGAATTTTAAACAAGATTGGAAACAGTTAAGTGTATAGTGGGACACAGCATATTATTATTATTTTTTTTTTTTTTATTAGTTAGGGTATTTTTATTTAAAAAAAATTAAAAACGTAAAGATAAATGTGATTTTACAAGATTTAAGGTCATTAAATAATTTTTTATATTTTTTTAATTTTTTAGTTATATGGTCTAAATATACTGTTGAGTATTTATTATTATTATCTAATACTTCATATAATTAGAACTATAATTTCATGTGTCTACTATCCCCGCTTTACATGCCAGTTTCTAGTTATATCGAACGTAATAAAAATAAAATACTTTTAAATTTAATGAATAGAAAATATTTGAAATCGGAAATATTATAAATTAGTTAAACAGGTCTAAAACATATTCTTATCTTGCAGTTAATGCTTTTGATTTTTAATTCTTGGCAGTCAGTGATGTATTTTAATCAGAAGATTTACTGAGTTATAACCTTCCAGTCCAATTAAATTATTTATTTTTTTTAACCAACTGATCCGGATCGGAACTTCTTTCGCTAACTGTTAAGTATTATTCACCAAATGATTTTAAATATTTAAATATTCAGATTACTGTTAACACTTACGAGATCAATAATTAACAATGTAAATAAATTACGAGTAGAGTGGTAAAAACAATTTTAAAAGTACTGTTTTTTTTTTTTTTAAGTAAATATATCTTTTTCAATGTGATTTTTTTGTCTCACAAGTAAAGTTAGATTTTTAATGCTTATAATAATAATATATATAATATATTATAATAGATATTTTCTTTTTATATATTTTACAGTTATTTATTTTGATTTAAGAAAATAGTGAATAGTTAAATTTCAAATTAAAAAAAAATAATAATTTCTTAAAAAAAAAAAATTAAAAATAAATAAAAACGAAACAAAAAAATCTCTCAAAGATTGTGTTCTGTCTCTCGATGGTAATAGAAAATAAAAAAAGAGAAAAAATAAATAATAATTGTTACTTTTCAATCAAACGATGTTTTTGATGCAGGATGCAATAAATCGGAGTAACGGGTTTAAAGAAAACGACAAAATAGTTTTCCATTACAATTTGTGTAAAAATATCAATATTTGAAATGTATAAATAAAATTAATAGTATCATTTTTAAATATAAATTATTTATTATTTATTAAACTTAATTCAGTATCGTTGGTATATAGGTAGTATTAATCACATGATAGAGCCACTTTCTAATATTGACTATTTTTATAACTACAATCAATTGGCTAAAGCTCATATTTAAATATGAGTATATAATACATTTTTTATACGTCTTATATAATATATGCTCAATAATAATAAGATGTTTATTATAAATAAGGTATCGATAATAAAAAAAAGATTTGAAATAAGAAATAAAATCTTAATCGTTCAGGATCGCTTAAAAATAAAATACAAGTTTTTATGTTTGACAACATTTTTTAAATCAGTTTATTAATAAAATATTAAAATTATGTAATATTTAGAAATTACATTACAGCAGGGTCGATGGTAATGTTGTCATCCAATGTGATTGGAGTAGGCATTGGAGTAGGCATTGTTATGGGCACTGGGTTTTTATACCCTAATAACATTTTGTAGTTCATCAACGCTTGGCGGTATTCATTCATTTTCTCATCGAAGTGTCTTAGAGCTCTTTCAAATCTGTTTTTAGATTCGTTTAGTTCTAGATTGACGTTAGCTTGGTCTTTGTATAACGTGCTGTAGTCGTATGCATTTTGAGAAGCGAAACATATGTTTCCTAAAGCTTGGTTCAGAGTGTATATACTTTTCTTGTATTCATTGTAGATTGGTGAATCCATTGGATAGTAGGGCATATATGGCATTGTCATTGTTAATGTCGATGGCTGGTACATAACATCAGCGCAGACACAGGTCACAATCTAAGAAAATCATAGAATCCAACATTTTAGTCTTCGGCTGTTGTTTAATAAAATTTAATATGTATTTGTTTTTTTTTTTTTTTTTTTTTTTAATGACGCTTTTGAAAAATTCACTTTAAATATTTTTATTTCTTAAATAAAATATATACATTACAGGCCTTATTATTATTTTAAGATACCGTTTAAAATAGTAATAATATATGTTTGGGATGGATATTTTGTTTTTAACGTTCAAATGAAAATTCAAATACTCTAATTTTAAAGTGTATAATATGCAAAAAAATATCTGACTAAACTAAATAATTGTTCTTACTAATAAAATAAAATGAATAGTATCAACAATTATAAAAATTATATTATTAGGTTAGAATTATCGTAAGTTATTTCGTTAACAATAGTTATTATTAAAATATACGTACCATAGCGACAGCAAAAATTGAAATTTTAACCGTCATTTTGTTTGTTTGTAACAGTACGATTTACTACTGATAGTATAGAAAACCAAAATTGACGTCTAGTGCAGAAACTGTGGGTTTTATACGATTTTTCATACAACGTAATTTCGATCATGTTATTTCAGGTGTTTTCCGACATGATTGTTTCCTGTCAACTGCATTACAGTGTAACAAAACAAATATGGATTATGTTACTCATTTTATATTACTGTACATGTCGTTTTTGACAAACTTCCATAGAACCGAGAACAAATACGTTATTAAAACTATGAGAATTAAATGGTTTTAGTTTGTGAATGGATACAGTTGAGATGACTTGATGGTTCAATGTTATGATGTAATTTTTTGTTTATATATCAAAAACAATGCCATAAACTTACAATCTGTTAAGTGTAGGTTAAATAGTAGTAACTCTGTATATAAATAACATATACATATATATATATATATATATATATATATATATATATGGTGCGAAAGTGATTTGACTTAGATGACTTTCCGTGGAATGTAAATACATGCTGTCATTGGTATCAACATGTTTACATTTTTAAATAAACATACGTCATATTGTATACAAGTTATCATACAGTTTTTACTCAGAATTAATGGTGGTTATCGAATTGACAGTTAGATTGGTTAACGTCAATAATTTACATCAATAACTAGTAAACAAATGAACTAAAACATAATATATATATATTTATATGCAACAAATTATCGATTAACTATAATTTGAATAACTTATTAAATTATTTTTTTAATTCATGTTTATAGTATTTAGTACTATAATGATATAACTTAACGTACCCAGGTATAATATTATATCATTATTCAATAGAATATATTCATAGATATTGCATCGATAGTCAAAATTATTAAAATTTAAAACACTTTTTTTCTAGATTCTCGGCGTAATGTATTTGACATAGAGCTCTATGTGTTTTTATATGCGTTATTAGGTTTTGAAATAGTAAAATTACTAAAATTTCTAAATTTATATGTGGTTCCTGGTAGGAAAAAAATAATATTTATTTGATATTTTAAGAGTTTATTGCTTTTATTATTTTTGTACTTTTCTTTAAAGAACTAGATTTTATTCACAACACCAGATTATAAATTGAATGAAATCGATTCTATTTTTTTTTTTTTTTTTTTTAGTATGTTCTTAAAAAAGTAACGACTGTGAGAAAATAAAATGAATAACATATTATATTGATATTAGACTTTTCTAGAAATAGTCTAGAAATAAGTTTTCAAAACATTTTATCTTAACTAATAATCTAATCGAGCCAAACAGCTTGAAATTAACAGCTACTTAGTAGTTATCTTAAATGACATTTGCGACGTGCCTGAAGAGTTTACGAAGGAATCATATATTTTTATTCTTTCTACAGCTTCTAACAAAGGCCTTTGAATTTTTTTTTTTAAATTTTACTTTTGAAAGATATAAGTTTGGTCTTTTTTACGTCATTTACGATGGTCAATATATTAGATTTATAGATTATGTAAATTTTATCGTCTGTATCTATTTAAATTAGTTTTGATGGTTTTTTATTTTTATGTTATTTCCTCGACCGATACTTATAATCAAATTTATTTTCGCATAGATGTTGTTTTTATACTTTAAAATAGTACCTAAGGTATTTTAAAATTTAATTTTTTTCAGAAGATAACTGATCTATACTTGTTTTAAAAGATAACTTGATTTGTAATTATTACTTATCAGGATATATCTGTTCTTATCTTAACGTGTTTGAAGGTCTATTGCTTAACTTATCTCAGTAAGTTTTCTTTTATTTCTTTCTAATTCTATCTTAAATTCATCAAGCATCACAATATCATTGCATATAACACTAAAATTGTTATATCTCCAACTATTTCAATTTAACGTTATTGCCGTCCATATGTTTTAAATTGTTCAAAAGCTAAGTATCAAAATCCGAGGGAAAGATTGTATTGTCTCTATCTAAATCTTACATTAAATGTCTTTGATGTTCCTAAAATAAAATAAACCTTGCATATAGTATGTACATTATTAGACTTATTAGGTCAACTAATTTATTTAGAACTTCGAAATAATAAGACGTATTGAATTCAACTGGTTTTAATTATCTCTATCTTTAGATAACTAGTAGTAATCTCATTACTCCAAAATATATAATATCATCGGTTTTAGTATATTATCATTTTATTTTTAAAATTATAAATGTAAATTAAAAAAAAAATAAAATGTAATGATATTAAAACAGTCGCATTATATTATGTTTTAGTTTTATACACAATACAGTTAATACATTGTATTAAACATCAATTTATCTTATTTTTTAATCAATAAAAGTAATTAGTCATTGTATAATCTAATAATGATTATAGACTGATATTTTTTTTTTTTTAAATATAATAATAAAAAAAAAGTTTTTAAAATAATTTATTTTGATTTAACTATAATTATCAAACTTTATTTTTAATTTATATAATTTACTAGAAATCAACATTTAAAAATTGTATTAATATTTACACAAATATCTATAATGCATATATGTATTTTATAATATAATTCCACATTATTATGTGCATTTATTGTGCAAAATATTAATACTATCCTTAAACAAAATAACTGAATACTCAATTCAGTTAAACAAAGACGAACGTATTACATTTCTTTTTAAAACACTAAAATATGAATAATAATTTGTCTTTATCGTTAATGTTGAGTAATAATATCTTTCAAGAATTAATCTTATAAATTATAATGTTGCACTATATAATAGTTTTGAGATTTAATGTTAATTATTATATTAAATTTATTCTATTTCAGTTGCATATATTATCGAAATTGTATATATACATAATTTTTACTTTTAGATAGCTTCAACTTTAATATTAGGTACTAACGTGGTCTAAATTAATAATAAATTAATCCCTATGTAATATCCAGGGTAATCATCAGTGAAGATAAGTATACTTTAAATTGTATACTATCCTACCAATTGAAAGTTTGAATGTTTGTTTTCATAAAATACTTTATAAATATAAGTATAAAATATCAATAATAACAAAAAAAAAAAAAAAAAAAAAAAAACAAAAAATAAAATGTTGTTAAAATCATTATTTTCATTATTTTCAAAATCTTTTACCATTATTTGCGATATTCCATATTATTATTTGACAAAGATACAATGCAATGGATAAATTTATCAAATATATGAAGTAAAATTATGTTGTATAATTCTTATTTAATATTCGTGCTAAACATTATAGGTTTCCTTGTTTAATAATCTCAATTAACAAAGATCGTATATATATGTTATAAACGTTAATCTATTATTTAATTGTCATTAATCAATGATCTTTCAATTAAAAACTATCAATTAATATTATTCCTGATAAAAATTAAACAAAGTTTTTAATATGAAACTATATATAAAACTATGAGTTTGCTAAGTGATGTACATTGTAATTGATTTGATTACAATTTTTAATTATTCTACATTTTAAACATAATACTATATTACAAATAATACAATGAATGTTGATACCCAATTAAATGCGTTATAATAGTTAAACTAAAAAAAAAGTAATACAATAGTTTTTTCTAGAAATAATAATAAAAAAGAATGATTTAATTATTTAGATGATTTAGATTTTAAACACATAAACTTATTTTGTCTTAACCTCTAAACTAAAAACTTTTTCTTTTGGACATTTTAGAGATAAAATTAAAGCTCAAATTAAACAAAAGTTTAAATTCAATACATACAATGTATAGCCTTTATCTAAATAAAATTAAAAAAATGTCGTGTATGGAGTACGTGTTTAATGATTTTAAAATATTTGTTGACTCTTACATTCACAATTTATAATATTTAAATTATAATCATAGATTTATTTATACAATTTTAGTATAAAGGTACAAGTGAGATATTTTAATATATTAAAACTTAATTTAATCATTTTGTAAAGACGAATAATAGGGGAACGAAATTTTGGATTTATTTATAAACAAACATACATTTTATAATAAACAATTTTTGAACTAATTATTTAATTTGAAAGAAGTAAATCAAGGTTGCCCATATTTGTTGAAGAAAAAAAAAATCACATTATTTTAATAAAATAAACTAATTATCTGTTTAAAAAATATAAAATCTTTATTATTTTTTCGTATAGTATGTGTCGTACTATAAAATCCATGAAATTATTTTACTTAAGTAATTGTAAACGTTTTTCTTAAACATTATACTTGTTTGAAAATATATTATGTTATAGGTTATAAAATATAAAATAATTAAACATTAAACGTAGTAATTAATATTATAATAGTTGTGTGAATTAAATTATGAAATTTTTTGAGAAGTACTATTTGCAAAACATTCAATTAATTGTTAATGACAACTTTAAGCTTGTAAATATAATTCAATATAAATAATGTCTAGTTAAAATTTAATAGATTCTCTAAACTTTATGTTTATAATAGCATTGTATACAGGTGTTTCAAAAGTTTTGTTCATAAGATGATTGTGTCACTGCAAGAATACTGTGGCCGGTGCTTGAAATTCATTTTTAACGGTTTTTTTTTTTTTTTTTTATACGAACTCAAGTTCAATCAATCATTAAATCGGAAATAGACAAATTATGTTATTACCGGTAAGTATGTGTTAAGATGTTAAAAAACAAAAACGATATCTCTGAAATATAATGGGACTATTTGTGAGACAAATCGTCTTTATGACATGAACTACCGATATCAGTGTATTCTCTCCGTTACGCGTTTCATTGATTTTATGTTGATTGTTGTCCCGTAGATTGAACAATGATTCCCAAAAGGTATGAAAAATAAATCGTAATCAGATTTTATTATAATTATTAATTTATAATTTAATATATAATAATTTTCCCTAATAATTTATTTATTTATTTATATTTTTTAGGGTATTTATTAAACACAAAATAATACAAATCAATATATGCAAAGGCCGATTATTATAAATCAATTATTTATTTTAATAATCCAGAGTTAAATTGGTTATTAAAGCTATTTATTTAAGACGGTGAGCGACAATATTAAGAAACAGACTTACACCGAGAGAGAATTAGGCACAATGGTCAACGTCTGTACCTATCTATTTCTCTCGTGATATGAAAAACTATTATTAAAAAGTATGTTGAAAATATTTAAATAAATTATATAGTAAATTGAAGTTGTAGAAGGTATTTTAATAATTGTAAAAAAAGATGAATGATGGAAGAATATTGTAAAAATTAATAAAAATAATTAAAGTTTGCAATTAGAGCATTTTGTTAAAAAAAAAAAAAAAAAAAAAAAAAATGAAATCTTGATAAAAAGAAAGAATGACTAAGTGAAAATTAAAAATACCTATAATGTATATAGGTAGGTAGCCTATTAATGAAAACTTAATAATCGATAAAACGTGTAATACCGAATATAGTGTATTAAATGATGGCAGGCATCTACTTGAATAGAGTGGAAATGGAATTAAAATCATTTCTGGATGCTTTTTCGTGAATGGGATTACGTAAATTATGCGAAATTATAACAATATTCTGCCGTTTTGGTGATCAATGTATATTATATTGTATACCTAATGTATATTATTATGATGTCGGTTTCATTGCTTAATACTCTGCCAACAATATTGTTGTTAAATCAATAGCGAAGGGAATTGAATATCAAACAGAGTATGTTTAATGGGATTTCATTTCAATACCTGCAGCGTACACGTCCGAGAAACCGAAAACTGTTTCCCTGGGGTTAAACGTCATCCGCCACTACGTCATCGGCATACGGTCCACGCGGGTTACGTCGGAAATAAAATAATATTATATTTCATCTATCGACAGTATTATAAACTTTCAGGATGGCACGAAATAAAAAGAAAATCCAAATATCTCGATGGATTATTTGAAAAAAATACGACGGAACTGTTCTCAACTCACCGCCGACGAGTAGCTCGAGAATATGTAATAATATTATTATACGCAAGTACACATGTCAGAAAGTAAATTTCTCTCACTCTCTCTCTCTCTCTCTCTCTCTGTACCTACATGAACGTTTTAGTTCCTCGCTAATCAAACGCACAGACATCTAGACGGTTCAGTTGCAAACGCATTGCACTGTTTCGTAAACAAATAGGACGTGGGCGAAATAAATGTTCGTGGTGGTGTGTGGGTGATGTGAGGGTTGTGTATGGTGGCACACACCGACGTGGAATACCGACGACCGGAAAGATCGCATTGCAGTGTAATGCAAAAAGGGTTGCATGAAAAAGGGAAACCGCATTTAAAACCACAATCTCGGACGTGACGTTTTTCTGGCCAGAAAAAAAAAAAAAAAAAAAAAAAAAAATGTTTTCCGCGACAACTGCAACAGCGTCGCTTTGAAACACCATACCTACCTATACAACTACATAACTCTAAGTTTTAAAAGAAATGCCGATTTTAAATTATGACCCTAGGAAAACGTTTGAATTCTCGCGCGTCCTTATGATTTTACGAGATATTGAAACGGTGGCGAATTTTATAAACACATAAATGTCTAAAAAAATTATTAAGTTGACAAATCCGATTTGCCGATAATTTTAATGCGCGAATATACGATATGAGTTGTATAATAAGTATCTTGCGAATAATAATATTGTGAAAAAAAATAGCGATTTTAATGCTACGGGCGAAGAGGTGTTCGTTTATAATTAATTTTAAAGCTGTAGTTTCTGATTAATTTTAAGCTGATTTGTACTTTGTTGCAGCAGTGTCGCTGTATAATATTCAGTTGGTAATTATTATTATTATTGCAAAGCACAAATGCGTCATCTCTGAAAACAGCTATATGATTATCTTTGTGCAAACCACACGTGTACATTATTGTCTACAATAACCGAAATGCAATCAACCCAATATTAAAAAAGAAAAAACACATTAAACCGTAATCTAGTCACGATCTTGCTGTAGGGGTCGTGTTTGTTCGATGCATCGTGATGTGACTACACACTTTTACCTTTTTTTTATCTAAAAAAAAAAAAAAAAAAAAATACAACTCAGATGCGCGCATCAACCGGGAAAAAAAAATAAACTCACAATATTTTCCTTTCCGGTAATTAAAATTTGGAAAAGAGCTTAACGTAATGACATATTATTACACAAGTACTTATACCGACTTTCGTATAACGAATTGTGGTAATATGAAAACGTCATATTATTACATGTGTACCTATGTAGAATCAGCTACTGTTATTTTTATAAATACATAAAAAAATGAAAATTAGAGGAAAGAAAAAAAAAGTATTTACCGAACATCAAAAATATTTTATCGTAGTTGTGCTCGTATAAGCGATATTTACAGTATCGAGAAAAATTGTATTCGTTAGTGTTTGTAACATTGTTATTACTATTTAGTATATTTCAATACTTATATTGTGATAAAATTAAAAAAAAAAAAAAATTAAAAAAAAAAAAAAAAAAAAAAAAACAATAACAAATTTTTCTGCATAAGAAAAGAAATATAATTTCGAACTCATATTTCATCGATTTCGTGATTTTTTAGATAAAAAAGCCGAAAGCGTCTGTGCCACATCCATGTTGGCTTGCGTGACACAGACAGCGTTTCGATGCGCATCGTCGATAAACGCCAATAGTCGCTTCGGGATTAGAATATTCATTGTAATTACACTGGCGTAGTCTCATTGGGATCCGATTTCACACGAATTGATACGTTGCTGTCCGTTGGATCGTACCTACGCCACCAAAATTATCGGTTCGTGTGCGCTAGAAATTCTAATGGTTTGAATGCTACCGACGGACTAGCGTCTTTGGATCAATAAACGCGTTGTTGATATCATCGGATCCACAGAGAAAATAACAGTACAATAATAATAATAATAATAATTTTATACGGGAATTACCGCTATCGAATTTCCACGCTAGCCTTCGTTTTTCTCGTTACGAATTTCGCCGGACGCTCGAGTAAGTAATCCTGCCGCGTTTAGGCCGATTGGATGGTTCGGATTGACTTGGTCGAATATGCTACTCGGAGAGAGGGGGGATCAAGAGATTTAACGCGAAACCGTTTCGACCAAACGGGTTTCACCGGATACCACGGTTTAAAAACCGTATCCCACTGTCACATTAAATCCAAGCTTTTCTCGGTCGAGAATCTATTCGGAGAGGAGTCAAATCCAAATACCATTATTTCATATTTCAATGGCAAACAATATAACATGTGTGTTTTAAACCTTTATATAATATACTCGTGACAATATCGTACTCGTCGTGCGAGTAATACTTGAGAAAGTACTGTTGTACATGCTCATTTGAGAGGGTTGATGAAAACCGTTTTTAGTCGTAAAAACTTCATGATATTATGTACAATTGGAATGATTCACTAATTATATTTCTGTTAAATAACGGTATAATAATTATTATTATTCCTGGACATTTTATTAAGTTAATCAGATTTTATTGCTTTGACCTTGATAGATTTTATTTTAAATTAAATATTTTTAATGTATCGTGCCATTTAATACTTGAATAAGTGTTTTAATCATAGAATAACATTTGGATTCATAAAAAAATATTTATCTAAAATCTAAAAAGACCAAAGTTATCTGAAAATTAATATTAAATTATATTTACAAAAGAAATAGAAATATGCATTTTTGATAAAATCTTAACAAGAATATAACAAAAATGTATACTTTAAGCAATATATATATATATATATATAATTAATGTCTTATACACTAGGATAATTAAAAATACACAAAAATGTATTTATAATGGTATTAAAAATAATATCTTACTACAATAAAACTCACGGAATAATCTCTTTGGAGTATAAAGTAACTTCTGACGTTATAAAAAAAAGACCTCATAAAAATAATAAAGCAAACGTGAGGTGTACGTCAAAGTTCTTATGAGCACTTTCATATTAGTTAATATTAAATATAATATTTTTAATTAAATTGGAATTAAACTATTTTTTGAGTATTAACATTACTTTAAAAATGTTTCATCAAAGTTATATTAATAGAATACTAGCAAGTAAAATAATTAATTCTGAAACTATTAATGTAATTAATTATATTAAAAATAGTTTTGTGCAAAAAAATTTAACATAATTTATATGAATATAATATTGTAAAATAAAAACGAGAAATGTTTAACATTAAAAGTTAAAAAATATATTTTTGATTCTTTATTCTCGATGACAAATATTGGTTATATAATAATATGTATATACGTATTTCTATTTTTTGTAGCCGTCATCACATTTTGAAACCTTTAACTTTGAGACTGGTTTTCGATAAAAAAATGTAATGTAGTCAGTGTTTTGGGAAGGTCAATAAAAAAAAAATTTCCTACATATTGAATACAAAAATGAAATTACAGAAAAACGGAGATGTTTATACAAAATTCGTTTTTGATAATATATATTTTTTTTGTTTTTTTTTTTTTTTTTTTTTTTTTAAATTTAAGAATGAACAAAAAAGAGATTTAAAATGTTAACGACAGTTTATATTACAATTGTAAAAACAATTTGCAAAATATTTTGATTTTTTCTCTTCTTTATTTTTTTATAAACATTTAAATTTTTTTGTTTTTTAGATTTTTATTGATTTATGCATGATAACTTTTTGTTGATAAAACTTGAAAAATGAATTTAAGGTTTTTCATAAGTTGGTTTTACATTATTTCGAAGACATAAAATACACGGATAAAACATTTTTTTTTTTTATATATACGTTGGAGATTTATGTTTGACTAAATCTTGTGCCAATGAAGAAATATTGATTATTCGCTAATGGTTAAAATTATTATATATCCCAAAACAATCTAATTCTGGGAACTTAAAACTTTTTTTCTTTACTGCCTATAGTACATAGGTTGATTATTTGCTATGCACAATGGCGATTTTATTTTTTAAATAGTCTAATTTATAACTTATTCATATAATATTAAAATAATTAATAATATGATATATTATTATCTATTACATGATGTTTGTAGCAAGAATTAGGTAACTCAGTATACCGCATTAATAAAAATTAAATTTTAAATTAAGCACAGTGATGAGATAATTAAAATATTACTAAGTGAATATACAACAAAAATTATATGAAATATTTCTATATAAAGTTAAATGTATATTATCAAACTTAAATGATAATTGAACATAACCAAATACCGGTTAACTGATGATGAATTTATGCTATTAGTAATAAAAATATTCAGGCTCAAAACTATATTAATTGACTACAAAATATTGATATAAGTGATTGACATCACTTTATTATCTCAAAATAGTTTTTACGTATACGTTGATTGATTATTGAATCGTTTGAACACATACATCACAGTGATCTGAGGCATTCATTTCAAAACTTATTTCACAGCAGAATGAATCCTTCGGTTTTTTTGTTAGTTAATAATCAATATTAATAATGTTTTAAAGTCAAAATAATCTAGAAATGTTTGATTAGTATTTTACATGCTCTTCGATTTGTCCATTATATTCAATATTGTACTGTTTTCAGAATTAATCACTTGTGTACGTATGTTGGAAAATGTTTCATGATATGCACAGACCACAGTATATCATAATTTACGCAGATAGATTTATGTTACACACCTGTTCCAATTTCGTTGTTAGAATTTCAGATCATACGCTAAAATCGTGTACCTACTAATAATTGTTATAGGATATTCTGAGCAATAATCGATTTGGTTGTTTATCACCCTTTTCCATACCATATATAATTGATCAATCGGCTGAATAATGTTATATAGTTAGACTATAAACAGCATAACTAAAATTGTTGTATTGATACATATGTCTCCAAACGACCTTTTCCTGTTTACAATGACCCAGAAACAAAGAAACCTTTTGGTTCACTGTTAATCACTCTGAATTCCAGAATATCATATGTTTCATAGGGTCTTAGCGACGTTTCGGTTATGTCGAAACTGTCTAAATTAGAAGTGCTCTGTTAAATGATTCAAGAATTATCATATCAAGCATATCTAGTAAACAGTAAGCTCATATTAGAGTAGCCGTCTATTTGTTCGAAACGATTTATTTATCATGATGATAAACTCGAAATTTGTCTGTATTACCGATCAAAACTATACTAAACAATGTCAACCAAATATTTTTATTTTTCTTTTTGTAACGATTTTATAATAATATTCTACTAAACGTTAAAATAGATAAATGATAAAGTCTATGATGACAATCAATGTACAACATATTTTATCGATGAAAACTCAATAGATTGTTTATATTCTAAATATTCACGAACGTATTTTTCTTTTGTGGCTATTTTATTTATCATTGTAGTACCTACTTGTTTTAAAAAAATTAAAAAACTATGGGCCTAGGACTAAGTATAAGTATAAGTTGTTTAATCTTGGATAGTTTGTTAGTTTTTTTTTTTTTTTTTTTTTTTTTTATAGTGACTAAAATCATTTATTTATATTTATCTACTCATTTTTTTTTATTTTAGTACATCAAAATATTGATAAAACATGGACATGTTCTAATGATTTCTACAGTATTCAGCATTGCATTATTTTAAAATATTTTTAAGAACACCAATTACAAATATATTAAATCTTCTTACAATAAAATTAAAAAAAAATTAACAATTTTTATATATGTATATACTATGAATATATATAGTTTATTATAAAGGATTGATTTGTGTTTTGTGTATTTGTTTTAATGTTATTTTAATACACATATAAATGTTTATTCATTTCAAACTTATATTAATTTAGTTTTTATTCAAACACAAATGTCTAGTTCAGCGATGTTTTAATGTTAATTAAAATTAAATCTTTTTCTTTTTGAATTTAATATACAATTTACGTTTTTTTCTATATTTTTTAAAGATAATATAGTTTTGAGATATACATAGATCCAATACCTAAGGCAATAATATTTCAGATTTTCGTTTTAATATACATTTGCATGCACATTGATCTGTTTAAGATTCAATGAAATTAAACAACTTATACATCCTTATAAATACTTGTAGTTTTTGTAAATATATTAGCAATATTTAACTACAATAAACTGCGTAGACTTGGCGATCGTGCAAGTAGTCTCCTTCCATTTTCCAAATGGCGGCTGATTGATTGCGGCTACGCGGGCATGACCTTTTCAGTGCCCCTCTTTGGATTGAAGGGGTATATATAGTGTTGAGAGGGTTTCCATTGCTAATTGTTGCCTTTAGGATTAATGGAGAAATAATACATTTCACTGACCTTAGTTCTAATAATAAATTACCATGTTTTTGTTTTTGAAACCGAAAAAAAAATAATAGTAAAAATGATAAAAATTGTACAATAGAAAAAAGGTTGTTTTTATATGATACGAATAAAAACTAAAAAAATCAAAAAGGATTAAAAGAAACTTAAAGAACCTATTAACTACCCAAGTGCTTAGTGACAATTTTCTGTTCCTTTTCCGGTATTGCTTTTGGTCGCTTAATGAGTTTCAGGGCTAATTAATTTTCCATGGTCGAGTGAAGGGTTGTTGGTATATTATTGTTTACTACATACAAAGATATATTATACATTTTTAAAAAAACTGAAAAGCTTACCTAAAGTGTTGTATAATTTTGTATCGATTGTTTTATGAAGGAATTAATTAAAAAAAAAAAAAAAATGTATGTCATTATAAAAACAAAAATAAAACCCTTCATTAACATATAATGTTTTACTTAAAATTATTACCAGTATTCGGATATGTATAGTCGGTGTATAATAAATCAAATGCAAGATTTTTTTTCCAAATTATACGGTTAAATTATTAACAAAAATAATGAGTTTTTGAACTTTTTTATAAGTAATAAAAATATTTTTTTTTGTTAAGTAGCGGTGGGATTTAAATGAGGGTTGTATTTTAATTTTGAACAATTAAAATTTTATAAATAAATTTTTGAATGTGTTTAAGAATATTGTTATATCATTAAAATTATGACATGTATTATATTTACTAGCTGTTTAAAAAAATTAACTACAAACATTAAGCAAAGAAAATATCATAGTATTGTTATTTTCATTAAAAGCTTCAAACACATATTATAAGTATACGTTAAGTGTTACTACTGTTCATACGAATGTGTTCAATATATTCAACAGCAGTAAAGTTACATTAAGTACATGAATATGCAATAGCTAGGTATACGTGTATGAATAATAATATTTACTGTTTTGATTGAACAGAGTTAATTCCTTTTTATACATAGCAAACGTTGTTCAGTTTTCATCTCCATACTCTTATACTTCAATAATCATAAATGTTTACTATTAAATACAAATAAAGATCTTACATTGACGATTTGGAAAAGTAGGTATGAGATTCTATGAAAAAAAAAACAATCGATACTGATAACCAAAAATCACATGGGCCAGGGAAAAGTTGTTTTAGCAGATTGAGTGAGATGTAGCTAGTAACTGTGTGGTAAACAAAGCGAATAAAAATAAGATGAAATAATAAATTTGATTATATTGCTTTTAAACAATCATCTAAGAATTATTGCAGAAAATTGAGTTAAATACATTGCCATGGTGAAATATTTGTACATGACTGCATGAGTAAGTATATTTCATGTTTATAGTAATTGATGTAGGGCAATGAATAACACCTTATTTCTATATTTTTATTACACTCTCTTTCCTTGAAAACTTCATTGTTTTGATATAGGTTCATTTTACGGTAATATATATTAATATTTTAAACTAATTTTTTTAAGTGTTTCACTACATATTACAACCATAAAAACTTGTTTAGAATAGATGCTTTTAAAACGAATTTTATTATTGTTAAAATTATTACTATCTTAGACATCCTAAACATTATGCATGTAATATACTTCAACTAATAAAACATATCATGTTTGAAACTATAAACTATTTATGACCACTATTTAAATACTTCTATGATATTATAACTTATACATAAAAATAAGAACTAATGTTATATATGACAGACTAATACATGAAAATAATACAAAACTGTATTATATGTCAGCACTAAAATAAACTTATGTTTACGGTTACAAGAACGGTGAAAATATTATTAATAAATAACATAGACAAAAGTACAAATAAAAAGTACAAAAATACATAATGTTCAAAATTACTGATATGGCAATAATGTTTTTTGGTTCTGCAAGAATGGTACGTTCTAAAAATCTCTACTAGAAATTTCAAACGACGATTGAGTTGTGGATTTGTGACCCCATCAATTAATATTTTAATTTAACACCTTCAAGAATGTAACTCAATCAAATCCATGATAAATCGTGTGGTTTTTTTTGTTAATAGTGTTTGTTTTGTACATAAAGTAAAAATTTTATAAATTTCGTGTGAAAACTTAATTTTCTTGGAATCAATGTTTGAAATATGCTTAACCAACTTATTAGATAAAATAAAACGGTTGAAAGAAATAATATATGATGTCATATGGCGTTTGAAAAAACACTGATGAAAATTATGAAATCTCAATAGCATTGCATATCATATTTAGCTAAAATAAGAATACATTTAGACCAATTAAAAAGTTTATTTTCTGTATCCGTGAATATTGAATAATAAAATCTAATTGTTTTGTCTATGTATGTCAGAGCTGAATCACTCATTTCCTAAGAAAATTATAGTAGCAGTTTAGCACCAAACATGGTTTAAAAAATCTTGTAGAAAAACTTATAGATTATTATATGTAATATAATATGTATGTGTGTATTCGTTTGTGTGTATCATATATAAACGAAAATTTAAAAACAAAATAATAATTCCAAATAAAAAAAATTAAGCTTTTCTTCGGTGGTATCAAAGTTTTCTACTTTTATATTATTATAAGAACATAAATGACGAATCATGTAATTTTAATTTTTTGTTGGTTATAAAACAAAAAAAGGTTGATTTTTTGTTATTTGTTTGTATAATTATAATAACAATAATGTTTGGTTGGTCTTAATTTTTTAAACGTGTAAACTGAAAGTAATGGTCACAGATTTCTCTCGGAAGAACCTTTATATTGGTTTTAGGTGACGGATATTCAGCTCGAGAAAGCCGGCGTACGGGTAGGAGTTGATTTAAGTGACGGGGTTAAAGCGAAAAAAGAAAGTGGTTAATTTTTAGGGTTCACAAACGCGGAAAAACGGGAAATTGCCGTAGGACAGGATATTGGGGAGATTTTTCTGTCTCCTATCCGCTTTTCTGGGACGTAAAACGAACGTGACGAGAATATCCAAAGGATAGCTTCCTTTTACTATGAAAACGAAGGAGAAGGATAGTTAGGTTCAAAATAAAGGATCGTCCGGTTTGGTGGTAGTGGTGGTGCGGTATAGATTGGGGTCAAATTGTCCTCTCTTTCACACAAACTATCACTGAATAGGTGTATAAGTAAATAGACGTATGCATTTTGTGTGTGTGAGTAGCTGTTGGATTTCTGAAAATTAACATGAAAAAAAAGTACGTGATCATTTTTCTTCGGTATATAAACAACATATGTCACTGTGAAAGTGTTGTTTGAGTCCTCGTTGGTAAAGTCATAAACAAAATATTCAATACACTTAGAGTAGATAATATATCAATTATCTATAATATATGTATTATTTAATTAAATTATGTGAAAATAAATTAAAACTGCTTATATAGTTACGAGTAAATAGTATTTTTCATCGATGTGTTGTACAATAAAATTAGTTCAATAATTTATTGAAAATAATGGGTTTTTTTTTTTTAATAATATTGCTTTTGACACAAATTTCATATCTCACGTTTACTTTTTTTTTATGTCAATATTATATAAAACTTACCTCGTACCTTATTTCAATAAATTTACCAAAATATTAAAAGAGATTAAATTACTTAGAACTACTATTGTATTATTATTTTTAACAATGAATTTGAAATAAAAACATGATTGACATATTAAAGATAAAACAAACAAATAAGAAAAAAACACTATAAATACTAAATATACTTCAAATAAAAACGTGTATAAATATTATTTTAAATCCACATGAAACATGATAATAAATTAATATATGAGACTACATGTTATACCATTTAAAATTTAGATTGACTTGTCCACCATTATTATACAAAACAAAATTAAATAGTTTAATTAACTATTTTTATATAATCGTTATGTTTTTATTATTAAGGATTTTTATTACATTCGAATATTTGATACAATTATCGGTATTATAGAATACGATAACCAATAATTTATCAGTTTGAAATAATTACTATTGATAAGAATATCAATAATATTTGTCCGTAAATAAAATATGTCCATATTAGTTACATAAAATAAATTAAAACATAATGTATATGTATAATTAAATAAAAATACTTTTACGGTCTGACATTTTATAGTAGTTGTAATGTTCTAATTATTTCTTTTCTGGGTAAATCAAATATATGATTATATAATTTAAAGAGGAATTTATGATATCATTATTTATATTATTACAATCAAAACAATATCAACATAATAATTTTATATAACCCATTTAAATAATTGTATAAAATTGTTAGTAAAAAAAAAATATAATAATAATTACTATGTTCATAAATTATAATTATAATTTTACTTTTTTCAGTAGGATTCAAGTATAACAAAGACAATTGTAACCTAAACAAAAGGGTCTTGTTTTATCATATGTCTAATTTGTTTAAGGTCAAGTTTACTTTTGTTTTATTTATAAATTTATAGTATGTTTTTCAGTTCTATTTTATATATTATGATTTTTATCTTATTAGTAAAAGTACATATTTCATTTTAAAGAAACAACTTTTAAAATCTGTATTCTGAATTCCCATTGCACTGTAAAGTTTTATTACTGAAAAAAACAATAATTAATTTATTCCACGTGTATACTTTTTTAACATACCCTGCTCAGTTTACATATTTTAAACAAAATCTTTTTCTTTACCAAAAATGTATTTTTGAATATGTGCGTCTATGGATATTAGTGAAAACCAGAGGAAATTATTTGATCTTGGTATTATGGAGAGTTGAAATTCTTGGTCTGTTACCACGGGCAACGTTGAAAAGTGTTTCTTTTTTGTTTTGTTGGTAAAAGAAAAATCGTTAGTGGTTATAGACTATTTCATTCCTAAATCATTAGGGTCCCTAAAGGGAAACTCTCATAATAATGTTTAAGTGCATCACAACATTATTTAGAGGTATTTCAGAAGCCATCGTACTAATAAAAGTTTGTTTTGACTAAAGTTACGTTTTTCATAAAACGTCATCACTGAGGATTTTACCAACTATAATAATGTTCAGTGAAACTATTCTATTCATATAGATTTTTATAATATCAATTTTTGATTAATAATTTATTGTTACTATGGCTTTTTCAAAAAAAAAAAATGTCTCTGAGTACATGTATTTATTTTTGGTGTTAGTAAAAATAAAATACTTTATGTATTTTATGATCATATTTTCTTAGTATTGGTTTATAAATATAAAAGTTTGGATTCTATGTATAGAAGTTATAAACAAAAGAGCTGAGATTTGGAAAAATAACTCAACACTGGTATTATCTTAGAAGTCATTGTATGAAGGTTTTGGAACTATTGTATTGTATTAGTGTGATTTATTTATATAAATAGTGCGTTTTAAATTGTAATTGAACTTACAGTTAACAACATTTCTTCATTTTTTTTAACATTTTAAAAGGCGCAAATATTTCTTAAAGTAATAAAATATAATTATGAATTAATATTTTTTACCTATATACTATACTTGTGCTTAAAAAAAAAAGTTTAAATTAAAACGTATATAAATGTATGCATTAGAAAATGTAAATAATAAGTTTACACTGAACACATAACGATAAAAAAGGGTCAATATTGTTTAACATTATGTGACATTTTAACAACCATAAATTACGTTTAATATGAAATTATTGATTTCAATTTTTAATAAAAATATTATTTATACATTCATTTTAAAATTATTATTATTATTATTATTGATTACTAATTTTGCATACATTTTTATTTGTTGCAGGTACTGTTTTGTCAATCAATACAATCAATTAACGTTCAACGGATACTGCTTAACTATATTAGTGTATTACATGAGTATTAAAAATCGACTTAGTAAATTTATTTTTAAAGCTATTTTTAATCACATTATGAGTTTTATTCTTTGATTTAAGAATCTAAACAATCACAAAAAATATGACTTTTAAATAAGAAACTAAAATCAGATTAATGAAGTACTACGCTTATACATTTTAAAATGCTTAAAATTTACATTTTAACAAATTATATTTATAGAAGATAATATTTCAGGTATGTAATTGTTTTATGTTTCCATGTTGACCAAATTCAGATATAATATTAAGTAGGCAAATTGATACTGAACCACTGATTTTATTATCGGTAAATTTAAGATAATAAAAGGTAAATGTACTTTAATATGTCATTAATCTTTAGTAATGAACTGCCGAAAAAAATTATCGTTATCGTGTGATACCGTCATAAAAATGAAAATCAACGCCTACACGCAAGACGGACATATTTCACTTTGACGAATAAATATTTTAAGAAAAACGATGTGGTGTATTGTATTCCTATTGGCACGCGATCGGAAACCCTGGTAATAAGCTTAAGTAGTGCTTTCAAATTTCCTGTTGTATATACATTTGAGTTTGATGATGTACTGCTGAAAAATATCGACGAAAATATAATACAAAGAAAATATATATATATATGTATAATATGTATGTATTTGTAATACTGAAAACAGAATATATAAAGACATTTTAGATTTAGATTTTTTTTTATTAATAAATGTTCAAAAAGTTGAAAATATAATCATTAAACGGATAAATGCTTTTACATGCCTAACTTTATACATACATATTTATGTTTGAAACTATTAGTGTTCTTTTTTTTCACATAACTATCAACTGAAAAATGACAAATGTAGATGATGTTCGAAAAAGTTTTAACATATTTCAAAAAGAAAAGTTCACATATTAACGTAATCATATTTTCTTTCCTGATAAAAAAAAAAAAAAAAACTAGTTTGAAAGATATTTAGCGTAAAATTTAAAGCGTTGAAAATATGTACCTTTAACAGAACACATATTTTTAAAAGTTTAAATTGTTACCTTTCTATTAAAGTTAAAATTTCATTATTTTAATTGTTTTCTAACTTATAGCTAATTGATTCAATATAGGCATGATAACTTTTATTTGGATAAGTAAACAAGTATCTAATTTTTTCATAGATATAGAATTTTATATTTCATGTTAATTTTCATGGTCAATAATTTTATTATAATAATTTTAAAACTTGATACTTACATAGATAACTATATTTGTACATTGATAAATATATATCGTTTATGACATCACTCCAATATTATTATTAACATATTATTAAAAATATATTATCTACCAACATATTTTTATAATATGTAATATTAATTAGATATAGTTATTATAAGCAGAGCTAAAGATTTTTGTCACTCTAAATAATAAAGTGGGAAAGTAGGTGATTGCTCTGCTATATGTATAGTAGAATTTTGTTATAAAAATTAATCATTTAAAATATTTTGAATAATAAAATAATTAAATGTTTTTGATATTATCATTATTTGAACTTCTAATGTTTAAAATACGATACCGTGTATAAGAAATTTTAGTATAAACATCCAATGAAAAGTAATTAATAAAATAAAATAAAAAAATTGATTTAGTCAAAAACTGGTTTTTGTTGAAATGTTCAGCTTTTTTCATTTTTAATATTGAGAAAACTACTGGTAGCATTTTTTTTTTACCTGAAATAGCATCAACTATATACCTACATCTATTTTTCAAAAATATTTTGAAATTTAAAATCGAAGATTTTTTTTTACTGTAAAAGTTTCTTTAAATAAACAATAAATAAAAACTCATATTTGGTAAATCAAAGCAATATTTATTTCTTCGCTATGAATAAAAATAACATATTATATAAATTTATTATTTTTACTTATTTTGATACACTTATAAATATTAATAATTTCCATAATAATATGTAATTATTAGATATGCCGTTATATATAACAATGTAATACTACTGTATGGCTGACAAAATCGTACCTAAGAGAATATAAAATAGGGTTATTTGTCTTGAAGACGAGCTTGAAAATAGCATAACGGATATTTGTACCATGTAAAAACCTAAGGGAATTACTTTTTGTTGGTAAGTCGACTATTCTTTGCAGCCATTTTTTTTAAGAACGAGCTGTGAATCACTCTACGTAATCTAGTGCATCGCATTTTACCATCTCGGATTCAGTAAAACGAACTATTATTTATGTCAGTCCCGGGCGTGTTTTTAGTATAATATAGACATTGCGGAAATCACAAATATTTTCTACTAATGGAGTTTTTTTTTTTTTTTTTTTAATATTTCACACGCATACGAAAAATTTAACATGACTTTCTTGGTATACATACCCTACAAGGGTTAGACGATTAGTTAGAATCTCTTAAGATACATAGTTCTTTGAAGACAACACAATGTTTAGAAGAAAAAAATACCTCTCGAGCGTATAATTTCTAAGTATGTACTTATAAAGAATCCGTGTCGACGTGTATTACATGACGTACATGTTCAACGTGTGGTCTACAGTTTATATATATATATATATTTTAATCATAGATAATTCTCGCATGTAAGTATTTATTTTTTAATCCAATATTGCAATTTCTTGTGCACATAACAGAGCAAAGTAATGTGCTTTATCAGAATCTCTGAATATCGTCACAGGAAAAATAAAATATTATTTCGTCCTCTGACGTCAGATATATACAATAGTTTTTGTCGGATATTGTTCGAATACAAAAAATAGAGGGTACAATGAGATATCTGAGAGAGAAACAGTACGAAAATTGTCAAACCCCAATAAGGTTAACCAATAAAAAATGTAATTATGTCAGGTCAGTAGTCCCGATTGTCAATTCTCACATTTTGCGTTCCGTATTTTTTCACAATTTATGGTAAGCAATTATCCCTCTTCGTATTATAATCTAGTCGATCTATTTTGGGGTTTTGATTTTCCTTCAACTACTTTCACTGCAATATCCCGAGTAATAATCACCTTTTGTTTGTCTATTATATTCAAAACTCCCCCTTAACACATCCCATATATATTTAATTATTATTATCATATATTCTTTTCCATTGACAATACTGGATTAAAATAAAAACGTATAGCTTAAAAAATAAAACCATCAATATATGATACATATATGTTCGTGCCCATAAAATAAATATTAATCAAAATAAATTAAATAATACTGAAACAAATTTTATTAAAAAAAAAAAAAACAATATAAAATACCAAAAATATAAAATTACATAACGATTGTTTCTCAGTAACACAAAATTTGATTTTTCGTTAAAAAATAAGACCTCTTTAAAATTTAATATAGCTTATGTTTTTTATCTACTTGATATTTTCGACAAATAAAATTTCACATTCTCTTAGAATTTCAATCCACTAATATTATTCATACATATTCAATTAATCAACAATCGGCTGCATAATGCTGTCGCACATAGACTTCTTGTCAAATCATCGAATTCGATATCCATGTATTAATGATTATATTCATTAACTTGGAGTTTAATAACACTATGAAATTAACATATTTTAAAGTAATGATTCGTTGCGATGTCAGACGTATGTTTCTCGTAACACGTACTGCGGTGTCGAACATTTGTAAACGTATCATATATCCCAATTCATTTGCTAATAAGTCATATTATTATTACTTGTGTATAATATTATCTTAACAATAAAAATTGTAGGAAATAAATAATAAAACGCTATGAAATAATAACGCACTTGAGCGTGTACATTATAAGTTTTTCATATAAGGATTTTTTTTTTTTTTAAGGGGACATATTTTCGTAGAACTGTTAAAATAATTTTAATCGAGGGGTATATTATAATAATACATCCCTTGTGGAATATAAATAAACTGAATCACGCCCACCAATAATATTCACACATGTCTGTTTAACGATTTCGGGAACAAAATTTATTAATTTTTGTAAATTTTCCTGCAAAAACGCGGACTCTGTGGCCCGATGAAATATAATATTAAGCATTTGAATATTGATTGTAGTACCGATTGTTTTCATTTAAACAGTGGCATGCATAAAAACGATACAGTAAGTCCAAATGTCGTCACACAAACAAAACACATTTGATTTTTTTTGAATATCTTTTTCTTTTTTTTTTTTATTATATTATTATTACACCTAGGTCCAGATTATATGAATATATATCTAAACATTTCTAACTGAATAGTTATTGATACGAAAGCATATTTAATAGGAATTGATTTATTATCGAAACTACATTCAGTCCGATAAATATATCAATTAATATAAATTAATATACATTTTATTTTTTTTTTTTTATAAAATCTTTGAATAACAAAATGCTATTTTGGAATAAACTTTTTATTTTTGAAAACTACGTCCAAGTAAGCACATCTAGAAATGAACAAAGTTTTTTAACCATAACGGCGTGTACATTATATTCTTATAAACTGTTACGGTTATTTTATTTTATTTTTTTTTTTAACTATTCTTTTGGAGATTTTTCACTGTTCCTCTCAACAATTATTATAATTTTTTATTAGGTCTTATGAAAGGTTTTATTATGTGTTTAAAAATACTGAACGTCTCGTACATTTTGAATTCATTGAAAATAGCTTAGTGGATTTTCCGATGCAATGGATTTATTTTTTCTGCTATAAAACAAATGACGAGAAATGAAAAGTATACTAGGATTAATTTTGCTCAGTGTATACAAAATAATAATGTTTCTCGTATAAACGAAACACATTTTATAGTGTTTGCATTCAATTTAAATCACAATCGTATTTGAACAACATACTATGTGATGAATTGAAAGACCACATTTTATTTTATTTACCAGCTTGTTTATACACAAAACAATAGGTATAATTAATTCACAGATAATTTTTTTTTTTAAAGAATTACTAGTTAATAGTCACCTTAAAAAGATTGAAATTTGAAAATTCAATACATAATATTTGCGTTTATAAAATTAATTTTGAATGAACAGAAAATAAAAATGTGTGTAAAATTTTAATTATTTGATCATTAAAATTGTTTGAGAAACATTGCTTACACAAAGGATAATAATAATTTTTCAATATAAAGAATTCAATACTATTTGTTTTAATATAGTATATTTAATAAAACATAAAATATTTAATACATTTAAAAAAATTAACAAATAGTATTATTTACAAAGTAAATTTTATTATTTTATGCAATTTGTAGCATTTATTTTTTTTTTTTTAAATAGGTACTTAATTCTAAATTACAATATTGAAAGTTTTTTATTAATGAATAAAATGTTAAAACATTAATATATTATATAATAACAAATTTTTATCATACTTAATTGATGAGTTAACGTTAGTGCACTATATTTTCAAGAAGTAGGTACATCTATTATATTTACAAAACGCAATTTTAAAATAAGTATCATTTAAGTGTTGTGCAGATTACAATGACTTTATACTCGTTTTATGTAGGAATGTTTAATACTGTACGTTTTATAAGAGATACAAAATATGTAAGAAATGGCAGAGTTTCAAATTTATAATATATTTAATTTAATTTTTGAACAGGTGTAATTTATAAAGCTTTATTGTATATTAAAATATTAATGATAACTCCATAAAAAATGCTAAATAATATTAATATTTCAAGACAATAATGAAAATACAGTATAAAATTTTTTTATTTTTAAAATTTGTAAAAGCGGTGGAAATAAATATAAGAAATAAGCCATTCACTTAAAAGTCGAATTATAAAATAAAGCTAATGCAAAATAATATATTTTTTTTAATTTTCTAATGACCTCTTTCTATTTTAATTTTACAAAAAAATGTAGAAGTAATTCTGCACTAAAAATATCTATTAAATAATCGAATTTATTTATACCTTAAATCTTAATTTAATTTAGGTAATTTTTTGAAAAAAATAATGATTCTATACTATATATTTATATTGTATATACATTTTATACAATATTTTGCACAGTTTAAATTATATTTGTTTTATTTTTTTATCGGTCTTGAAATTATACAATTCCTGCTTCGACTTCTAAGGCCATTAGACTTATATTAATATAATATATATATTTAAGAAAAAAGAACAAAAAATATAATTTTAAATAATTAAATTTTAGATATTTATGTACATTGTAGACTTTGTTGACTATATTAGATTTAATATTTAAATTGGTGACTGTGAAGGCGTTGTGCTATTTTAGTAGGTTTCGTTCTCACTTTTAGTCTCCATTTTGTTCGAATTGACTTCCTTAGAAATACTGTTTGTTATTTGTGTAATATTATTTTTAGCATCCGCCGATTTTAATTTAGGTCTTAATAATTCAAAAGTTTCGATCGATACTATGGCGTTAATTCCTTATCCTGTTATGAATTCTAGTGAGAATAGATGACCTTGAATATTTAAGATCAGGTGTTCAAATCGCTCAAACCTTGGTGGTATAATTTTATTATTATACGCTCAGCTTGTTGGTTATAGTAGTTTATTTATGTTTTCAAAAAATTTACCTTATTTTCTTTGTGTGCCTTAATACTATTATTTTGTAGTCCATTTTTGTATTCGTTTGGTATATAATATTGTTTGTTATTTCACTGTTACTTTGTGGGACGGATATGTGGACTGACTAGTTGACTTTTTTTTTAAACAATTTTTGGTTGTTCTCAGGGCTTATTATTTTATTGCGTTCTTAGACTAATTGTGTATTATCCTGTATACTAGGAGTTTGGGCAATTTGGCTGATTGGAATTGTGCCATTATTATCAATAGAGTTATCTAATATGTTATTACTAGTGAGACCGATATAAGTGTATCTTGTGTGCTGTCTGTTTGAGCGATTTGATTAATTGTTTTTGTGACGTTTTTATAATTCAATTTCACTGCAGTCATGTGAGAAGATTCATTTAGAGAGCACTTTAAAGAAGTATGGTTTCTCTGATGACACAAATAGCATATTAATTGGTTGTATGTCATAAATATTCGATAAGTCGTGCCATAGTGAGTGATTAATTCTGAACTTGATAGTTTTCCGGTATTATACACATTTGTATGTGAAAGCTGAGAATATGCTCGAATCCTATCTCTTGTATTCCAGCTCCTAGATAAGTAATTAAGCTGACAGGTAGTATGTTAGTGCTTGTAGTATCAATTCATTGAGAATCGTTGCACAGATATTGAAGAGTAAAATTCTTCTGTTCGGGTTATTATATTTTTGTATTTTAATTGGAGTATCGTTAATGTATAGAACTGCACGATTGTTAATTAATTCATTGACCTAGTTATTATTTAATAAGAAAATAAAAAGTCTATCTTTTGATATGTATAATATATATAGATAATAATATGTTGTAGTGAAATAATTGTAGTCATGGCCATTTTTTTTTCTGTAGCTGCGGCAAAGGACTGTATTATCATTTGTCAGGATTTTTGCGCTTGTTACGTTGAGTAACGGCTTATTGCGCTCTATATTCGTTTCATTTATTGGGTTCAATGTTTTAGAATTTACATTACTCGATTGTTTTGGATATTGGGTTGTTTTTGATTTCGAAGATATGTTAACGATTTTGTCGTTAGGTAATGTAATGATAATTTTATTTTTTGTTTTTATTGATTATGTCATTCATGAGCTCGTATTTTGTTTTTGAGTTACCCCTTTGGAAAATTTCGGAGAATTAATTTTACCCCATCTCCAATTACTTTCTAACTTAAATAATTTAGAAGTCCATACCTTGTTTTCATAAGTTTTTGACTACAATGCGATATCCGAAGCTTTGTAAATGCGCGCTTGCGATTGATGACTGAAAGATTAACACACGTTTATCGTCTACGTTTTACGGGTATTAAATATATTCTGTTAAAAATAATTAAATACACTTTTTGTTCATTGTTTTTTTTTTTTTTTTTTTTTTTTTTTTTTTTTTTTTTTTTTTTTTTTAATTAACAAATATTATATTTGTTTATTGTTATTAATATTATATTGATTTTTTTTTCTAGTATTAGAAATACTATAATTTAGCATTAACTTTATTTTATGTATAACTCATAATTTTCGAGTTTCAAGATTTTAATATTATCTTAGATAGGTTCTCAGTAGAACGAATTATTGATTTTACGTAGATATGTGTTTTAGTTTATGTTTATCATAATACTTTAGAGAGTTAAAATGTTTATATAACACTTTTTATGTAATTTAATATCCAATACATACGCAAAATTAATATTTTTAATTGTTTAAAGCTTTCAAAATGTCAAATTTATGATTTATAATGACGATAATTTTATACAATTTTCAATTTATAATTTTAATACCAAAAACTTGAAAACTTATCACAAAGTTCCCCAAGTAGATATTGTATAAACCTAAAACTTAAAAATATAAATTCACAACTTTTTTCATATATTATATTCATATACATGTCAATTTTATATTTGTATAAAATTGAGTATTTGAACAAAACACGATAATCTATCATTTATTGATATTAGTTATTTTATTAAAGTTCAAAAATATTATTCATAGAAAGATTGAAGCTTTTTATTTCTATACAATATACGTATATACTATTATTAGATAACATAATTACATTTTTCAAAACTCATTTAATCATAAATGCCTTACATTTCATATTTGTATATACTTTTTACAAATTATTTAAAAAATGTACATGTTATTATAATATTAATATTCAATAATTATTTTGTACCATACCAGTATTTAGTATTTACATAAAATACTTAAGAAAAAAAATGTTCACAACTGAAAATACTGCCGACCTTTCTAATAGAACCATAATGACTTCGGGAAATTATTATGTTTACTCGTGCGACATATTATTTTTTTCTTTATAATTAAACGTCGTTTGGAGAATCAAGGTTAACATTATTGACTATCCAAATGAGAAATTAGTTATTGATCTTGAATGAGTGCTTAATATTATATTATTAAAAAAATTAAAAAATCAAAAAAAAATTTAAATTGTTATTTTAATATTTTTTTTTATATTTGGTGTAATAAATATCAAGTTCTAATATGAAACTAATTGCTATTTAGTAGTTGAGGGGTAGGCTTTTAAAGTATAAAAACCGTGGCTAACTTTGAATCAACTTTGTTACTTTTATTAAAAAACCCTGATGATGGTACTGTAATTTATAAATAATATATGCAATTTATATTTAAAAAATAAAAATAATTCAGTTAATCGTATTTCTTATAGAAAAATAAATTAAATATAAATGAAAGTATCCTTAGAAACATAGGCTGAAAGACTATTTAGTATAAAAATCATTCTCCTACGGAATTATTTATTGTTGAATTAAAATTTAAAAATCCATTTTAATAGCCTACCCAATAATGATAAAAGCTATAATGACACATACTAATAGACTGAAAACTTAATTTTGGTTTTCTTTTTTTTTTTATTGAATATTATTTTAAATTGTTTTTCAATTAATTTTTATATTTATGTACAATGTTATTTTACATTTATAAAGCTAAGATTTAAACGGCAATAGTTTTATATAAGTCAATTATTAATTTGTCATTTAGAGTAGTAAAAAATAAAAATTTGAAATAAAAATATTTATTTTCTATGAAAAAAGAAATATTTGATATATTTTAACTGAAATATCGACCATATTTAACAAATTTTGTGAAAAATTATATAAAAAACCAAAATACAAGAACATTATAAATCCATTAAATTATAATCGTAGATACAAATACAACATAAGTATGATGAGGTCTGTTAAAACATAAAGAACCTTTCTAAACTAACTTATATTATCACTACATTAGTATGTTTGTTTGAAGTTTACTTTGTTTATTTTACCAAATACACCAAAAATATATAAAATTAATCCACTGTTTTTTTTTTTTTTTTTTTTTTTTTCATTATTCTGAATGAAGTACAATATTTCAGAGTACGAAAAGTTAGGTTTATATTGATTTTAAAAATATCGAATTGAATAATTCTTCAAAGCCTCAGGTATTCAGTTGTAAAATTAAATCATTTAAATGTATTATACATTTATACGTGTTATACTTTAGTAAAATGAAAAATTACTTTTAAAAACAATGTACCAGTTATAATATTTTGTTAGAGTTTCTGACAAATAATTCATGTCAGAATTTTGAACGAGATTTAATTACTTTTTTTTATTTTTTTTATTAATAAACTGAAGGTGATTATCAAATATAAAGAATTAAATATTTTTATTCAATTACAAGTAATTAGTATTTTGATATGTTCATTGTATTTTTCATTATTTTAGCTAACGTATTAATCGATATTATTAATTATTTAATACATTAAAAAAAATACATTTAGATGATACATGTTCATAAATTACATATATTTTAAATTATTTTGCTTATTTATAATATATTATTGTTAAATTGTTATTATTTTTTTTTTCAATAGTGATATTCAGGTTTATAAATATTTAGCATCTAAACGTTGTTTTTATCTATAAGTTACTGTTAAATATATATCTATATAAAATCAATATAACTGATAATATGTTTTTATAATATAAATACCTTTAGTTTAAGTCGTTTAACTACTAGTTATATATTGAAATCACTCATTTATATTTAACTTGATAAAAATGTCACTATGATATCTAAATAGCTTATTTAAAGACAAAGTAAAAACTATGATTATTTTGAAAATAAATTAAAAGGTTTTTTATATAATATTTTATATACTAATTTAGAATATGTATGTGATTAATATCGATAAATATTTTTTATGCGCTATATATTATTATACCATTTTTTATGACTAAAACAAAAAGATATTCGATATAACATGTTACAAAAACTAACCTTAACAACACGGCGTTTTCTTTCCTGAAAAAAAAATAGTGTTTGATTAATCGTGTAACATATTGTACTTATTGCAGAAGGTCTAACTTCGATTATGGTATTCATTTGATCTTTTTATATAAAAATAAAAAAAATAAAAACATTTTAGATCATATATTATCATAAATAAAAATGGTTTAGCATATTTCATGTTTTTGATTGAATTACAATGCAAATTATTCTATTCATAAAAAAGAAAAAGAAAATAGTGACTCACTTGAAAGTAATTCTCCTTGCAGGTATGATTTTTTTGTGAATACTTCTCTCTTGTGTATTAATTTCATTTCTTAGACAATTCATTATTATTTATTTATTTATTCATATTAAGCCCAATATGTTATTTAATTTAAAATGATAGTTTATGTCATGTCAACATTAATAACAAATGAAACACATTTATAATTTATTATTTTTTAAAAACTCATTACCTAGTGGTAATATATATATATACGACAAATATTTCAGAGCTTCTTACTGATCCACTAAATTACGTAAAAATCACACTGAAATTAGAATTCTATAATATATTCGAGATTATAATGTCGCATCTCCGTTATACTTTGTTGTATCTATATGTGTACCTATATTCAAAGTTCACCATAAATATTAATTTTCTTAAACTTGTTTTAAACTGTATATAGGTAAAGAGTTATTACGTATTTTAAAAATAAAGATGATGTGCCAATCATTATCTATACCATCATTATAATAACGCCGCATCCCAAATTTCAATTCCATTAAATTTCAAAGATTTGATCGTGTGGCTTATATGCACCCTACATTGAATTATAACCACTACATACTTCAATATATTTCGGAAATTTCTTTGAACGTATTTCAAAGGTAGCGTTGTAATAGATCTGCATAATCAAAAAAAAAAATATATGAAATCGCACTGTAATTCCTTATTTGATATTTTTATTAAAAATTAAAGAATACAAAAAAAATAAATAAAACAGATTAGGTATCTGTTATTATTACTTTATAAGTTATTTATATTGAGGTTTTTTTTTTTTTAATTTTCTATAAATAACTAAATTTCAATCCTATATGCTACTATTATAATATTCTATATGTTTTATAATCAAACTACAACATCAACTACTGTGCCTTTACTTAGATCAAAACTCTGAGCTTACAAAATCAATTTCTATAGATTCTATACTTAAAGGACATCTTTTTTTGTTAAAATTGGTTTTGTATGATTGAAACTAGAACCATTATTATGTGTACCTACACAAGGTTAGGTTTAATCACTATATTTTTATTTGAACAATATGTTAACCCAAAAGTTGTGGATTTAAAAAACTCTACTGTACTAAATCCGACTGGTCATGTAGCGGTTGAGTAGACACACTGTGGCTCAAAATTGTCCAAGTAGTATAATGCCATAATATAATGTGATGGTGCTTGTCCCAACGAATACATGAATAAATATAAAATAAATAATTGTACTCTATTTTACTATTTATTAATGAAAAGGGCTTATAACACCATAATTTATAAATCATTTTATGGTCAATTGGTTGAAGAACAGTCATTTTGTACAAGTATTACCTACGCATCACACATTCTGGTTATGATTTATTTTTAGTAGACCAAATCGATCGAATCTAATGAAAACGAATTGCGTTTCGTCAGTTATTGAAATAGATAATATTATCAAATGCACTGTGTACAGTGCATTGAAATTTATATATTTATGACCATTTCGTTATTTATGCAGGCGGTCATAATAACGTCTGAGCACTAATAGTCTGTGGATGATGACGTGAGTTGTATTATAGTCATACACGCATAATATATGGACGTGATAAAAACTAAAAATTCCGTTGAACGATGATATAAAAATTGATTCGTTATCTTGAAACCCTTGTCCGGGCATCATAAAGACAACATGTAAATATTCTGGTACCAGCAATGACGGTGTATTTAAATGTGTACTTCGAATGTCACGTAATCTTTTCGTTTTCTTTTTTCTACCCTAATGAAATCAAACGGCCCTTAAAATGAAGATAATAAAAATAATTTCACATTGTGTATTTAAACCAATTTCCTTTAATATTAAATAACTGTTTTTTTTTTTTTTTTTTTTTTTTTAGGATAAAAATACATTAAATATTAAACGAAGTTTAACTGTAATCTTATTCACTATGTAAATGTTTCAGTATACCAAAGATAAATCTACTACTTAGTAGAATGAGTTCACACTACTAATTCATAATTCTGAAGATTCGATCAAAAAGAATACATATTTTTTTATTTTTTTTTTAACTATATTATTAATGTTTTGTTCTAAATGGTGAAATTAATCGAGTTTTGATATTCTGTTTTGTTTTATCCCCATTCATTCTGTTTCAGTAATATCATTTTTTTTTTTATATATTGTACCTATATTATACTGTGAACTGTGTGCCACCTGACCGTAGAAACTGTTTATTTTTTCAACCGTAATTTTTTTCGCGGTTTATCGGTTACAAACCTGTAGCAGACCCAAAAGCAATCACTGGACGAAACTTTGACGTCGAGTCGGCGCGGTGTCGACGCAGTATCAATATTATTGACGTTCAATCAGTAATCCGTACGGGCACGGTGTTGGCCTCTGAAAACGGCGCATCGAATATTTCGGTAACATTTTATAGCACAGTTTATCTAAAATAACGAAACCGATATCGATCACGTGGTCGTCGTGACGTAGACGAAAAGGATGTGTAAAAAATAAAATATAATCACACAAAAACACGCACGATTTTTCGCCATCGACGACGACGACGTGGAAATGAGGGGACGTGCAAAAATCTGTGCGGGTAAAGTGACGATTTTACGAGCACAGTCGAAGTGGTCGGCAGTGAAACGAGTGGTCATCAATATCAGATGAAACTCATGATATTGAACATCGGTGGGCGTATGATTTGTTTTAATGACTCGGCCGGCGAGGATCGCGTTGAATACTGTTTTTATTATTTTATTTTTTTTCCGACAGTTTTTTTGTTTTTGTTTTATCAATAATATAATAATAATACAGTACAAGGGTCGTGAAATTGCGAGGGTGTGTCATCAGCGGCGTGATGAATTTCGACCGTGGCTTCCTCGAACGACCTTGCGGGAGAGGGAGAATGGTTACACGCGGGGCCAATGTTTTAATCGCCTATGTGACTACGGTTTCGCCGTCATCATTTTACGCGCGGACGACGAACGAGCAAAAAACGATAATAACATAATGTACGGTTTCCGATTCGCGATAAACTCGCGGACCCGTGACGCGTAAAATAACCGCACGACGTAAAAACAAAACGGAATTCCTGTTCCGCGTTCGTCGTGACGACACGAACGGTCGACCGCAGTCTACGCGTATACGCGTGTGTTATTAATTATTATAGGCGCCGTTTTCGCAGTAAGGTCGTTTGAACGCAGCGTCGTAGCGAACGGACGGACCTATCGTCATAATATCGTCGTGAGTCGCCATTTTTCGTCTTTTCGAGATTCGCCCGAGGTCCGCGACGGGGTAAAACCCTGTGTCCCGAAAAGTAAACGGTTTGCGAGGCAGTAGTATCGTTGTTGTTGTTCGAGTTCGTTAGACGTTCGCTGCTAACGGTATGAGCGCACGCGTGTGTTGCAGGCGGCGAGAAACATTCGGCCGGGCTGAACAGTGATTTGTATTATTATGTGGCTGTGTGGAAACTAAAATCGTGCGATAGTAAGCACCCTTAGCGAATTGAATCATGACACCGTGACATTATGGCCGCGCGTGGTATCAGGAAACTCATTACTTATTTCACTTGACACTGTCTCTCGGTATCTCAGCGCATTATTATAATGCAGCGATGAATAATGATTTCCCTTCGTGTATTATTCGATATCGTCAAATGCACGTTAATTAATTTTCGTTTTTCTTTTGATTTTTTTTTTTTTTTTTGTCGGTTTCTCTCCATTTATTCGCCTGTACCTATTTGATTATTTCTATTATCATTGCTGTACCTGTGGTAGTGGCGTAAACGTTGTTTTCTTTGCATCCGCCGCAAACGGTTCGCCCCGAAATGCGCGCGTTACGACGCATGCCGCCGTTCTTGATTCTTAAAATATCACCGAGCTAAAACAAATTGATATCTCCCGGTTCCCGTAAAATCGACTTTTTTTTTCCACTTCCTTTCGTAAAATTTTGACGCGCAGCAATAAAACAATGGCTGACAAATGAATTACGAGTATAGTGTACGCACTATATATATATATATATATATACATATATATACGTATAAAGGAAAAGAAAAAAAAATGATACGGCTGTTAACATTTTCTAGTTAATGACGGCATTAGTCGAAACGCTAGCGGCAGTGGTAGAGGTGATATAGCTGAGCCATTGTGAATCTTTCGGCGAAAGACCGACGTCTCGTGTACTTGTATTGCGTACGCGTAGGGTAGTAAAAACACTTTGGTTACGATTTATTTTTAGTAGACCGAATCGATCGGGTCTAATGAAAACGAATAGCGTTTCGTCAGTTATTGAAATTGATAACATTATCAAATGCTATCCATTTTTCGATGGTTCAAGTTTTATTTATTTATATTCGTTTATGACGCCGTCGCCGACACCGCAAAGGTCGTACAATAACATAGGGACATGAATAATACGTTGATTGCAACACGGGTAGTTCTGTTCGTACACACATAATATCACCGCGATTAGAACTGAAAGTTTCGTCGAACGATGATATAAAAATCGATTCAACATTGAAGGGCGCCGACCAGGCAACACAAATAAGACTTGCGAAATAATAATAATATTATTATTATTTTACTTTGACATTTTTGTAGTTAAATTGCCTACTTCAAACGCCGTACGACATTTTTATTTTAGTTTTATTATGATAGCGAATGGCGTTTAATGTTATTCACATAAAATAAAATTTATTTGAAAACTGTATTAAGTATTAAACGCAATTTTAATAGCGATTTCATACGTCGATTAAAATCCATAAATCAAAAAGTCGAATAAAAATAACAAGATTTTCGTTTTGTATTATGAACCGATGTCTTTTCTTAATTGATAAAATTTATCGAATTTTTTTACTCCATATTACGTATATTTTATTTACCATTAATCTATAATACACCAATATTATCCCTATGATTCAATGTATTTGTCATTAAAAATATATTGAAGTATAATATACAGTAGCCTTTGTGTCAGCGTTTCAAAGTGGAATAAAAATACGGTTATTAACTGGAACCTTCCGAAACTACTAGAATCAGAACCCTATTTATTTTTTCTTAGACACTAAATCTGATCTGGTACAAATAATTTTCGTTGGAGAATATTTCAGTTTTTTCCATTATTATTGTATTATTGTGTAAGTACATAATATTATTAGCAGGTATATTAAATACGTTTGCTTGCTTAATTGTTTATGAATTTAAAACTAAAATAATATAATATACCAAAAAAAAATCACTAATAATGCAGTTAATGTTGACATAGAAACTTTTTTGTTTGTGTAGTGAGTAGTGACATTGTTCAACGTAAGTTGAATGGGTCATTTAACTTGAGGTAATTTAAACGAATAATTGTTAGTTTATATATTATTATTATGATAATTACACAAAAAGATCATTATGCAAAAACTAAAATTTTAAAGTAAAAGCATGTTTAACACGGAAGTGTTTAAATAACTATTAATTATTGCTTACTTAAGATGTTTTTAAAACTATAATGTAAATTTACTTAAGTTTTTTCAATGTATTAAGACAATTATTTTTTCATGTTATAGTTAAAAATATAATGTTTGGATTTATTTGAATGCTTGAAACATGTAAAAAAAATACATACCCCTAAATACCCGCATTTATCGGAACCTTAATCCAGTTTTATTCTGTAATTTTAAGAACCAGAACAGAAATCAGTATTTTTTTATTTATTTATTTATTTTTTTTTTTTTTTTGAGTACTTAATTATAACCGAAATCGATTCAATCACAAAATATTTCAAGATCTGCTTTATGTCACTCAGTCGGGTAAATTAATGTAAATATACGTATTTAACATTTTTAAACACATTTTTTCAAACTATAATGTTTGTTACAATTAATATAAATATATTTGTAACATGTTATTGACAATAAATTAAAAATAAATCACATAAAAATATGTTAAAAATAATTTACTCGGCCAAAATATAATTAAATATACATACAAATGATATTCATACAAAATTATTTTAATTATTTTAGCGTAACAATACCCGAAAAAATCTAATTAAATTACATGCCGTTTATTAAATAAATCCCATTATATAAATAGTTATAAGAACAACAATAATTGTGAAGGCATTTCATCACTATTCATGTCTCATCTGGCCATCTGGGCATTTCGGAATTTTATGTAGATACACAATATAATTATGCAAGTAAGTAATTTGAAAACTTACACATATTTAAATGTAGTTGTTTTAATATATACCTAATCCTAAATAATATTTTTACTTAATTTCAATTCAATGCAATTAAAGAAATATTCAGTCTGGCAATAGTATTTTATAATTTCCATAACAATCGAGTTTTTAATAAATATTCAAATGTTGAGTATATCTTGCTTATAATGTAATTATGGCTTATTTTGAGTCATAAAACATCTAAAAAAATGTGTATAAACTATCATCCCGTTATAATTTACTGGATTTTTAATTATTATTTATTTATTTTTCTAAATAGCTATATTTTAATTATACACTTTTATTAAAAAAAAAAAAAAATATTTTATTGGAAAATGCATTTCAACAGGAAAACAGTGCATTTTTTGAAAAGTTTTAAAGTTTTCATCTAACTTAATCGTGTTTTGTAAACAGTTCGAACCAAGCTCCCAAATAGAATTACATTAAAAAAAAAAAATCATCAACATTTATTTGTTACACACGGTTGGATTGTTTCATTTCTGGCCTTAAGTCAAAAACTTATGCCAAACGTATAATAATTTTATACTTGATATGACTCATGAATACAGAAACTAGTTTATTTTATCAATTGTGTGCTATTATACAATTTCATGTGATTATTATTTTGCTAATGTTTTACTTGTCTATAATTTATTTATATTCATTGAAATAAATTACAAACTATGTATTTAAAATTTTAATTTATAAAGTTGAAAAGTCTCAATGCATATTATTATTTTGGTAATATATTTTTACTTATGAAAATAAGTAGAAACTTTAAGTTAAAATATAAATAGGAAATTAATTATCTATATAATTACGTTTGATGTGATCTCCTAACCAGTCATTATTTTATTTCAAGGTAATTTTATCTTTTGGTTTATATTGTGTATGATATAAAGTAAATCTTATTAAATTAATATATTGTATACAATTAGAGGGATTTTTATTTAGATTTAATTCAGATTTAGATTTAGAATTAGATTGAATTTAGACTCATATATTTCGTATTATACACAAAAGGATAAAAAAGCAAAAATATAACTTATATGTTAATCAAAATATATGTTTAATATTAACATATGAAAAATGTTTAAACTACGTATGTATTGTTAAAGTTAATTTTTTCTGTACTCTGGCAGTATAATTTATGATATTTATAATGTGGTATGATATTATAATGTTTTTTTAGTTTTAAAAGGATATTTCGTTTCTTTGTGAATTAACACTTTGTTTAAGCCAAAACAATTTTTTTAGAATACTGATTGTAAAATAAATAATTCTATAAAGGTTAAAAAGCATTGTATGTAAAATTTTTATTTCAAGTTAGTGTCGAACTAATGAATCAAACATATCTAATATAGAATGCTATACACAAATGCAATGATTTTTAGTATCAACAAAAAAATTAATTTTTTGTTAGAGTAGGAGAAAAATCACTAGCGCCAATACGAATGCAGAAATGATGTACCTGTGTAAGTGAAATCGCTGAACTCTGTGAAATTGCCTACTGTAGTATAACGAATTGCGCTTGAAAACCGCAGTGATATTCAAAGAGATAATAAAAGAGCACGAAAGTAGGGCACAATATTTTACTTCGCGATCGAATATATTATATCGATCAACTCTAAGTGCAGCGTATTTCAATTTTTATTCAGAACACTTGTAATAATATTATTCAAATTTAAAAACAATTCCGATATCATGATTCCGCTTTGGTACATATCATTATGCAAAGTCAATGCCGTAGCATAAATACGAGCCATCGCGATTTCATCGCAATGTGCGTTTATAAGTTATAACTGTACGTCCAATTGTTTGTTCGACAATAGCTGTGCGTACGATGTAAACACAACGACTTTATATCGGCGACTAATCATGTGAACAAAGAATTTTAATTGATACTACTTGTTTTGTCGGAGGATAATATACATACAGCTAGTGAATTAATAACATTTACGATTTCTACTGACCGTGTGCGTACGCGTCACTGCATCGTCAGCGGTGGTGGTGGTGGTGGTGGTGGTGGTGATTCGTCGACAATACTGTTAAAAATAAAATAACGCTTTTCCAATGCCTACCTGCCGATTGTTGAGTGTATTTTTATGGGATCGTCTTTGTGGAAAAAAATGACGTTATTGATGGGTTTACGGCGAGAGGAGTGATGGGGGAAGGGAAAGCTCGATTGGAAACACAGTTTATACGATCGACAAAATTGCGTGCAGCATTCGTCGACGAATTTATACAATCGACGCATCGTCTCGGATGTTTTTATCGTCATTTTTCTATCATTCTTCCGCATCGCCGTCGAGAGGGGCGGACGACACAAATCATGCGCCATTCTCCTTCTCGCTAGGATATTTTTACTTTTTTTGTTATATCCCTTCCCCGCCGTTCGTCCAATGCAAAGCGATAAAACACATTTGTGCGGTGGGAGAAACAGGAGGAGAGGGTGCACGGTCATTTACCGTCTGACGTGTCTATTCGGCGGTGACGACGGCTCCACACCGTTCGCAATGTTTTATTCATAAGAAAAAAAGAACGCACGCTCTGAGAATCGAACAAATATTTATCCGAGGCACACGCTCGAAATCGAAGAACAGCAGTAGCAGCAGCAGCAGCAGCAGAGGCAGACACCGCCGAAAGACGCCTCATGCACTCGTTATACAACTTTACTATACTCCGTCTACGCGTCGTGTTCTATTTTTCCACCGCACCTCACAGCCTACTATCGCGCTTTGCGCGCGTACGTGTATCGCCGGAAAATTTCCCCCGGTCTTATATCCGCATGAGCTCAGAAACATGATATTATTATGTCACCCGTAAACATTTATTATACGCCGTGCGTGTTCGGGCAGTCTGCGAGCGCAAATGCGTGCATATACATATATTATTATTATTATTGTAATGCATAATATATATATATATATATATTTATATACTTGTGACCGAATGGCCGCTCGAGTCGAATGATTTATAATAATCGCGTGCATGTGTGTGTGTGTACGTACGTACATATATATATATATATATATAATGCAATATGTGATATATCGCATCGCTCTGATCTAGGGCGGCGACTGTATCGGCGGGGTTCGGCCAGCGTATAGCCGCAAAATAGTATGACCCGACCTACCGTATGCATGCGCGCGTACGGTGATCGGCGGCGGGGTTGCGGGCGCGAGGTTGAGGGGGTTAAAGGATTTAAACGGTCCGGAAAAACCGACCTCCGACCGGAGCGCATAATATAATAATGTGTGCGTGTGCGGTGCGTGCGCGCGCTATTTTTCGGTGTCGCGAAACGAGACGAAGAAAATAATAATTTTGTGGCTGGAAAACAGCGGGGAGGTTTATGAAACGTTGTCGGTCTGGATAAACGAGGAGCGGCCCGCCGTAATTCCACGCGTGTACATTAAACACGATGATAAATTTACAACTTTTGCATTCGGATCCGCGCAGCCGTTTCCGGTCCTCCTCCTCCCCCCCACTACCTCCACGCGCGAGCAGCTCGCGTATTGTATTATTGTATTAGCGGTACAGCTGCTGTCGCAGCGTTTACCGTGTCTCGGGGCCCGCACTGCAGGCTAGCTGCTGCCACCGCTCTAATCCCGCACACGCGAGCACGCGCTGCGTTAGGTTTATTAAGCGCCACCGCAGACGCCGGAACACGACGGAACGGCGAACGGCGATAATGATTTCTGTCGTTCGGCGGTATCCGTCCGCAAGCGCGAAACGTCTGTCGGTCGGTCAACGATATTTTTTTATGTGAAATTAAAAAAGAACCCGGCGGCAACATTTCAAACGAAACGCGCCACCCTCTCCACCGTCACCCCACACGGCCACCTATACCGCCGCCGACAGTCGTGTCAGCGTGACCGTAAGCCCGAAAGGCTGGGTCCGCCGGCACGCGTAATATTTTGTATAATGTCATTACGAAGACCGGAACGAGTAGCCGTGAGACCCTGCGGGCCGTTTGATTTCAGCCACAACTGCCTTTAATGTAATAATATATTACAGTATAATATATTTATATATATATAAATATACGTGTATGGCTTGTACCGTAATTTGCCGCTACGCGTCTGACTGAAACATATACTACATACGTTTTACACGATGAAATAATAATTTAATTTTAATTTTAACGTTTACGTCGCCACCGCTCATTGTTTCCGAACCGCTTTTACGACTAAATTTATATTTCCAAATGCGTGTATACCGTAATTTAATTTGTTGTCGTTCGATTGACGGTACGTGTTTTATTATAATAATATTACAGCTGACATCGATATCAAAAAGTCACTAGATCATTAGCGTAAGGCTCCGCAAATGCTGTCGTCATATTTTCTATTCGAAATGTGCTGTGCAACAAAGTCAGATTGAAGTATTAATTTCTGTGTAAATTATTTAATTACTCCACTTCTCTTTTAAATGTTTATAAACTCATTTAGTAGTAAGTTGTATGTTATAACGCTGAGTTTTCATTAAATTAACTGTTTTTTTTTTCTTATGAATAGTTTATTATATTCTCTGTTAAGTTAATTACAGTTATTAAGTTTAGTTGTTACAACAAGGTTTTTTAGAATAGATCTTACAGTATTTGAATATAATTCATAAGACCATTTAGCTTATGTATGATATATTTTATTAAAATAGATTACCACAAAGTATCGAAAGTATTATATACTATTATTATAGCTGATATAAATTTTCGTGTTTTATAGTGATCATTCGTGAGGAAATGTCTAATCTTTAAAAAATATAAATTATTTCATAAGTTCTAATTTTTCTTAGAATTCAGGTTCCTAAAATTTGCAGATAAAATAGATTCATAATATTTTACTATAGTAAATAAATACGAGTATTCATCCAACTATTAACCATACAATTATTTTAGCTGAATAATTTATCAATTTTCTTTATAATACGTTCAGATCAGATATTAATATGATATTATTAGATAATATTAAAATTTATATTTTAAGAATAATTTGCAAAAATGTTGATATTTATTCTAAAGATCTTGCAATTAAAACTAACGTTAAAAAGGTAGGCACGTGAGTTCCGCTCTACTTTAAAGTTGATCACTGTTAATGGGTGTGCTTAATTTTATGTTAATGGTATATAATTGTACACCAACTACGATTCTAAGCGGAGACACCCTGTCAACCTATATCACTAAGTATGTTTCATGATATTATGTGTTTTGATATTACCATTAAAGTACTTTATTTTACTATTAGTATTCCGCTATTACAGTAGGTTGATTTATTTTCTACAAAATCATTGCGACGTTTTTAAGCCCCATAAATAATTTTTATGAGCTAAAAATAATATTTTTATTTATCATTTTAATATCTTATTTCAACAATATTTGAACTTAAAACTAAAGAGTAAAGTATAAACTAGATCTGACTTGTTATCAAAAACCACCCTCAAGATCGAAGATCGAAAAATTTTTTCAACTATGTGTACAGACACACACACACCGACACTACACACACATCATTGTAAAATCAATAAATTATCACTCCGCTCAGAATTTAAAAATATATAGCCCCTCTTAATAAATAAAACATTAGATATTATACATACACGTCGTTATAGTAAAAATGTTTACGATACTGAAGTATCAGTATGTTACTGAAATAAATTAAATAGTATCGTATAATATTATCTTATACATATTTGTAGTGCTAAATACAAATTTAAACGCATTAAAAGTTTTAAAATATTTCCGATGCAAAAAAAAAAAAATAAAATGACGGTAAAATTGGTTAAGAAATCATTAACACTTATATTTATGATAGTATAATGTCACTTTGTGTGAGTTAGTAGAAACCCAATCCATTGACAATATTCACGTTAGATCTGGTGAAATATCGTCAGGGAAATAATTCGTAATTCTAAATTTTAGGTCATTTATAACCAATGGAAAAGTAGAAACGAAATATCTATTTGTTGTATGCATGCACACATATGTATTTATCTATAAGTATATGGATATATGTAATATATATTCATTTCTGTAGTAGCGTCCCTTTTTCCGGTCTTATACATGCACAAAAGGTAGATATTTGAAACCCGAACAAAAGCGGAACACCTCAGACCGTACACGATAATTGGAACTCAGAGCTCCTTCGGCAGAAGTTCCACCTTAATATTATCTTCTTGTTCAATAAATTTCCTCTCCACCATGTCAACGGTTGGTAGCTAAAAGAGTTTTTCACCTTTTAAAACTTCTTTTACCTCCAGCTTTAAATCGGATTTTGTCGTCGTTCTACAAAGTATAATAAATATATATGTTTTTATAATATATATGTATTCATCGTTGATAGTCTCCCTTATACCAAACATGAAAATATTTTCAGCTTTAGGTATTTTCTTTAAATAATATAAAAAAAATGTTAAGTCTTCATTTCCTCTGTGCTTTATTTATTAATTATATTTTTTATTATTAGTTATTTTTAACAATGCGAATTATTGTTAAAAATAAGTTATACTTTTTTATCCAAATGTATGCATTTTGAACTAGACACAAATTAACTATTTCAAACAAGATTTCAGAATGAATTATTTAATAGTAATTACATATTATATTTTAGAAGCAAATAAAACGAAGTTTAAAATATAAAATCATCACTTGTTTTTCAAAATTTTAATAGTTACTAAAAAAATATATATACCTACGAAACGTATCATGTAAACAAAAGTAAATACAATTTATTCTTACTATTTTGTATACTATCAATAATATATATTATGTATATATGAATTTCCATTTTTAATTAATAATATATTTTATTTAGGTTGATTAAAATATATAAATGATGCATTCATTTATATTTTATAGTAAACGACATACTGCAGGAAAAAAATATGAGTAATTTTATAAAACATAATCCATCATTGTGTATTATTATTTTTTATTAATATATCTTAAATTCATCTATTATTTGAATTTAGATACTTGCTTTCTTTACTGTGGTGCACATATTATATTGTATAACATTTATATGGAATGATTGTGTTAAAATAACGATTTATAATACGGCATAGTAAAAATAAGGTTCGTTGATTTTTCTTCAAATATTTTAAAGTGTTGTTGTTAGTTTTTTCCTTATGCTTCGAGAAACTACAAAGAAAATCCAAAAATTACCTCTTCAAAGCTCCATATAGATAATATTTACGATCTATAAAGGTCCAATGTTAAATGTTTAAACTACTATTTTGGCACCAAAAAATCTTTTGCTGTAAAAGATAAAAAATAAAACATCATTGTAAAACCTTACATTATTCGTTTTGCATAGGAATTTAAAACATTATTTTGACATATGTTAGAACAGTTATAATTAGGACAAGTTACTTTTTTTTGTTCAGACATCAATAATTTTTAGTTATAAATATTGATTATAATAATAAAAAAAAAAAAAAACTGCCAAAATAAGATATAATTTTATCTTAATAAAAATACAACGTAACGTTCCTGATAACGGTTAAGTAGTATTCAATTTGTCTACTTCCCATTGGACGTTCACCGTTTAATTAGTATACAAATGTTTTAAAATTAATTAAATAACTTTAAAAAGCTTGACATTATTGTTATTGTTGTTTCTGAATTCAATATTCAACTTGAAATCAGATAATTTAAGCGCATTCCACTAAAATTTTAATGACTATATCCGTGTTATAATCCTTATTACAACATTGTGTGCAAAATAAAAGCAGATCACGGGGGTGCATTGTAGAACAATCTCTGTTAAAAAAGTATGAACAGCATTGGCTTTTGAGCTTCGTAAAATAATATTCTACTAAGTCTTGCGTGGAAATGAATGATAGGAAATGGCTAAAATTAAAATCTAATTTCCCATGGCTTCGGTTGCGTAGGTGAAAAAAAAAAATCACATTTCACCTTGAATCCTCATTATTGCGGCGTATATGGCGGAGTGGAATATATAGATGTGGTATACACAATATGCGAACACGACCCCGGTTAAAAACGGCACGTGGAGGTAAAGTAGAAGAAATACGAATAAGAAAAAAAAATGAGAAATAAAAATACCGAGGCCAAGGAAAAACTCGCTAGATGGATGTGATAATATTAAAACGTAATCTACGCCGTCGTATACACTATTTTCTTGCCAAGTGTTACTGCGGTGACGGTGGCAGTAGATATAAATATATAAATAAATATATATATATATTATATTATATTATATTATGTAGTATATGTATCTGATGTTGAGACGGGTTCGCACAACTCTCCTTAACAAGTTTTTACGTAGAATGGGATTATGATCTCGGTTGTTTTAGGAAGAGTGGAGAGGACGGGAGAGATGAAACCTAAAAAGAAAACGACAGCGGACGCGTGAGTTAACAAGGGGAATAAAAATATCGTAGAAACATTGACCGAAACGTCTTAACTTTTTTTGACGTTTATTGTCTACTGATTCTTTAAAACCGCAATTTAAACCAGACTAGGATTTTGGTCCACGCCCGTCAACTTCCATTAATTGCATTAATCCACTGAACAAAAGTGTATACATGGATCTTTCTTCAGGGCGCATGCACACTATGATCGAATGTTTTGTGTATTTTTTTTTTTTTAACCCCAGAGACAAAATATTTTGAATGAACTGTTTTCACTTTTGGATATTAAATCAGCTATAAAGTACTTATGACTACCAATTAAAAAAAAAAACTCAATGAAACTGTGTAAAAAAAAAAAAAAAAAATAAAATAAATAAATCGACTGTTGCGCCATTCCACTTAACAATGCGAAATAATTTTTTACAATTACCCGTTACAAGAATATACCTACGCTTTAATTTTATATTGTATTCCCTTCATTTTATTTTTTACTTTTACATAACTGTGCAAAGATAAACCCAAATGTAATTTAATATATCAAAATTACAAAAATAAATTGAAAGAAAGTGAAAAAAAAAAAAAAAATGAATTTTTATAATATTACCTAATAGAAAAAAGAAATTCCTTTGAAGAAGGTGATTATTGTTTGTTTATTTCATTTATTTTTGTAAAAATCTTAACGAATTTATAAATTATCTCGTTTTGTGTTTTTTCTTTCTTAATATTTTGTTCCTAATCGTTGTATTACATAGAATCTTCTTTTTATGTTCGCTCAAATTATCATCATTCGCTGAATTCAAAATTATTTTACATTTTATTAATAACACGAGACATGTTCGTTACTCCATTTTTATTTTCGAGAATTGCAAATACCTACAAACAAATGATAACATACGAGTATTTCTTTTTACGTAGATTAGATATAACATTTTATGCACGGTTATTATGTATGGTAGGATCGTTTCCACCAACTCGAAACACTATAATGTGATAGTTGAAAATTGGGTACTTTTGGTCCAATACAGTTGCGATATTGTGTTCCATTATCCCTAAATGTCGATAATCCACAGATATTACATTTTTTCCGTGAATTATATCGTCCCCATAGTCATTTATTCGTTGCACTGTTACGTACCTTTATTATTATTTCACAGCGAGATGCTTGCAGTGCGACCGTATACGCTATTTAACATTGTTGACGCGTGCTTTATGAATTAAAAACTAAAATATTGTTCACAGAAAATGTTTAATGTTCAGATAAAATAAGTTATTGTCTTAGTTTTGTGTAGTTAATGAATTTAATTACGTTACAAATGAAATGAACAATATTTTGCGTGTGCTTTTTCCATGTTTATTAATACAATAACAAAAGCAACTTATCCATTAAGTTAAAATACACGTTCTGTGATACCAGGTGTAGATTATTATTACATCATGTGTTTATGTAGAGAATGTAATACGTTGATTAATTATTTTTAAGACACGCATGATGTTTATAAAATAGTAAACTATATAATCAAATACATATAATTAAATAAAAAAAAAAAAATAATTAAATTATTTGTGTGACAATTTTATAAGATATTATAAACTATTAAAAATAATAAAAATACTATATTTTTATTTTAAATATTAAACGTATTATTTTATACAGTTTTTCATAAATGAAATTTAACCTGTGTTTTTAATAAACAATGATATCGATAACTGAAAAAAATCCCAAAATATTTAAATAATATTAATTATTTTTCATCTTTTTTTTCACAGGTAAGAATTATGTTCATGACAAAGAATTTCGCAGTACAATTGTTTCAAGTAAAGTACAAGTTTAATTTGATAGATATTCATAAATTATTAAATGTCTTTGATATTTAAATTTAAATTTTGTTTTCAATAAATTTCAAAATATTATAACCTATATACAACATGATTGTTTAACATCAGATAATTATTATTTAGGAGAATTTCTAATTTCTATTGTTTTTCATCAAAAATATAATATTTATATTACGTTTTGATACATAAATAATTTAAAAAAAAAGTTTTTTCATTTTTTTTTTTTTTTACTTTTATCTATATCTATACAGATATTTTGATTTTGTTTGATTTGTATAAACATTTTAATAAACCTTTTTTTTTTTTTTAATAAATAGCTTATTTCTTGCAAGTACTAAAAAAGTATAAGAATAAAGTAGCTAATTCCGTAAAATATTCGATTAATTAAAATAAAATCGTATACATTATTTATTTTATAATAACGCGTAATCCTAATATTTATAAATGATAAACCATTAGTATAATATTAATATCAAACATGATTGTACTATACAATTGAAAATAAATAAATAGTTATTTGTTTAAAAAATTTAAATTAATGATAATCGTTTGAATGTTTATTGTAGATGATTAGAATATTTATAAATGCATAGATGGATATCATTCAATAATTTTAAAAATTTAATTTTCCTATTTTAAATACGATTTTTTTTATTGATAAAGTAAAAAAAAAAAACCCGAAATACCTGTATTTATCTGTGTTCAATATTATACGTGAATATTCTGTGAAATATTTGGGTTGAAGTATGGTGTTTTGACATTTACTGACTCACATTTCATGTGCGATATAGTTTTTGGATAATATAACACTAATAATAATAATAATAATAATAATATCCAAGTGAATTTCTTTTAAAAGACACATCTTGTGTAACGGATTTGGCAAACTTTAAATCTCCACATACATAAAATACCCACTAGTGTGTCATAGAAGACAAATCTCTGTAAATCTATCCTTAGAAACTTCAGTGAATTGTTTAAAGTCACCTAATAGAACATGGACGGCATTAAAGATTTTGCGACTATATAAAATGCATTTCAAAAGAGTTTTTTTTTTTTTTTTTTTTCATTCATGGTCTCGTCATCGTAATATAGGCGCATATATGGAGTGTAGTGCTGTAGTTTAACACCGCCGTCCGGGTAACTCTTCGATTGCAACCCCTTGGAGCATACGCGACGATGCCATCGTTAGACGGAACCGTGGAATTTAGCATACAGAGATTACAGTTCACCCGGCGACAATACCGACTTCGTTGAAGAAAAAGTTTCCGGTCCGCACACGGCCGCATCGCGACAAGCCGGTGCACATGGTCAAACGTGTTTAACCGTGTATTTAAACTATGCCATGTTATTATTATAATGTATACCTAACCCGTATACGCGGCGCCCACTCGCACGATATGAATATGTATGGCGTTGAACTTTTAAAATCCGTTTGTTAACATAATAATATCTTAATATTTACATAATATTATCAGCGCGATGTACACACCTATGGCTGTATGCACTGTATGTTAATATTAACTGCGTATTATTGTGCACAACACGCGTTTAATGGTATCATGTCTGTCCGCGAAATTATTAACATCCCGGTTGACGTACGAATATAATATGGTAATAATGTATGCACTGTCGTATTCAGATAAATACGATTTCCGAGTTCCTAAATAATATAATATATATTATCATATAATTTACAGTGTTATTTCGAATTTAACGAGGTTGAAAATTGGCAATGACTTTATTTTATATTCAGAAGAACGTTAAATTCTATTTAGATCATAAAAATCCAATAAAACGTTTGTCATTGAAAATGGGGATTATTTACATCGTTATAAAAACGTGCCCCGTTTTGATAACTAAAAGCGACTAAACTGTTGAGTTATTTGGAAATTTCCTTTAAAGTATAAAGTCGGTTTAATTAAATAGAATTAAATTACTGAAATATACAGTCATTATAAATATTCGATCATGTGTTATGCGATTTGTAAACATCGAAATGTTTTATATAATTATGCCTATTGGTTATTTTTGCACTCGACAGAGCAATAAATTCATGTTTAATATTTGTTTTATTATGAAACCGTAATTAATAATTATTATGAGTAGGTAAAATTACAGTTAGTACTCATTGGGATTTACTGATATCCTTTAACATATATATGCAGTACATGCTTGAAATTACGTAGTAAATAAATACTATAAAAAGTTATGTAAAAAAATATGAATATAATTATAGATAATTAAATATTTAGGAAATCATCTAAAACGATTTACAATAAACTTGTCTTATAGAAAACAAGTATTGGAGAGAGTATGACGGCGCTCGACATATGCAATTTTGCTACACAATTGTGAAGGTGATCATTACATGTATTCAGTACTCAACGTAACTAAAAAAATATATAAAATTAAAAAAAATGGTTAAAATTGTTTAAGTTAATTATTGAAGTATTCGATTCATAAATAAACCCATAATATGTCCAATATGCAAAAAAGATTAATATTTTTTTTTTTTATAAATCTGAAAACATAATACAAAATATTTTTAAATGAATTATATTTATTTTGTAAATATTAAAAATATTACTAATGTATTAGTTCATTTTTTAAATGCTCAAAAGAAAATAATAATTCCATATAAAAAATATAATAAATTATTAAAATTAATTATGTTATTCAACTTATTTTGAGTTATTTAAATTTCAAATATTATGATTACTTAAAGAAATACATTTTTAAATATTTATTTATATATAACATTTTTTTCAGAATATTATATTTACAACTTTTAATAACATTTAAAAATATATATTTTTTTCCATATAAGTAGACTTTGGTTGTGATCATTCTTAAGAATATTCTGGGTATATGTTAAAAAACTAAATCATTTTAATACTTCTAAGTGGTATCTAATATCGACAAATAAAACCGAGTATGAGTTTTTTATTATTATTATACTCTTATATTCTAATAATAAATTCCTAAATAATTTATGATGTGAACTCCAACATTAATTTTACTTTGAAATAAATGTCTAATTATACATACACACATACATATAACTAATTAACTTATATATTTTTTGTTCAGCTAATTGTATGTGATATGTCTCACATGAACTATAAAGGTGATATTTTATCTTACTATCAATGAATTTAACAGTCATTATTCTTAAAACTTTTTTTCCCTTTTGAAATTGCCAGTATTTTTACTAGGTTGGACGGGTACATTCCACTTTTATGGACGTGCGACCAATGGCCCGTAACGAATATACCCCTGTCGAAATACCCCATCCAAGAACAAATATAATTCTAAAGTAAAACGTCTCCTATGGGCCTAGTATCACTATTATAGTGCACCTTGAGAGTGTGAAACATTTTCAACAACAGAAAAAGGTCAGTCGGTTCATACAATGAGGAAATTTCTTGACGTCGGAATCTCGATCAATGCAAGAATATAGTCAAAAGGAAAGAAAAAATACACTCAAAACTCAATGTTTATTTGAAAAGTGTTATAGTACAGTTTTCATTATTTTTTTTTGTTATTTATAAAGAATTTATTCATTGAGAAATAATCAGAGATTGCAGGTATGAAATTATATTGAAATTTAATAAATTTGATCTATTGGAAGATTGAAATACGTTAATTTTTGTACATTTTCAGTTACAAAACTTGTGTTACAATTATTTTGAAATATAGTTAAAGTTTCCAATTTAATGGTAAATGAGTAAAAAAAGTATTTTATCTAAATTTAATATAATATATATATTTTTATTATTTTATGTAATATATGATAAATAATGTATAAGTAATACGTTTTATTTGAAGCATATAAAAAATATATTAAAAAAATTATATATTTTGTATCAAACTAAAAATAACATTTTATTATAACGACATTTATTGTTATAGTTAAGTATTTAAAAGTTTTATAAATTAAAATAATTGTATGATTGTCTTATTGCTAAAATATATTAACAAGTATCTAGGTATTTTTTTAATATATAATTGATATTAATAATTTGAAAATTATTTGATTGAAATATTATATTTCAATAATTTTATTATGCCTACATATTTTGAAAATATATTAGATAGACATAAATATAAAACATATAAAAACTGATAAATAATCATACTAAACTCAATTTTTATAGCAATATTTCATGTTAATGAAACAGTGAAAAATAAATGAATTGTTTTAATTATATTTATTAATATTAGCATTCGATTTACTGGTGTAAATAGATAATAATTTATATTAACCACAAACTTATAGTTGGTTTATTTACCATGCTTTCCCGACACATATCCGTTATGCAAATGCGTACGATTTGCGATTTGCGCTCGATAACATTTAAGTACGCAGAACTCATAATATTATAGAATTAATTATTGTATAAATATACTTTAATTGATTCGACTTCAAATACATTCGCATGGATGCATTTGAGAATAATTCTAAAACGTGTAGATGGACGGATGAAAACAAAAAAACTACGAAACTTGAAAATCGCATAACAAACTTACCTATAGGCTATATTATGCTATAATAGGTTACGTTCGTACCTTTTTATGGGTTTTGTGTTTATTATATATATTATGATGACGATGCGATGATATATTTTTTGATATACCGTGTTTAATTTTATTTTCTAACTGAATGTGTAAACTTTACGTGGCGGTTGTCAATAGTACAATATTGCTACTTATAATATTATTTTTCTCTAGTAGAATATTCAATAAAATATAACTCTAGTGATGACCAATTTGTTTTTATTATATCATCTAACCTAACCTAACCTAAGCTACACATAAACTCCCTATTTCATAGAAGTGTTGCTCGTGTTTAAATTATCTTGTCCTTACGTGATCTCAAGGTTTATGATAAACACACTTTTAAGTTGTCATCAAACGACCCAGATCTCATCTCAGACTGACGTCTACGGTATATAGGTTTCCGGTTCGATGACGACAAGAGCGTTTCGTGGATGTAATTCAATTTGTTCTCACTAATAAAAACAGTACACACTATTTTTTAAGTTTAATTTGGAAGCTTTTTTTAATGTTTTTAAACCCGATGTAATAGTCATAACATAAAAATTGTATTAACGTGAAATACGAGTAAGCTGCCACTTATGTGCTTTATAATGTATATTTAGATTTTATATATTATGTGTAAAAATGCTATGTTAATTAACTCATCTCATGAATCAGTTACTGTTATTTGGAGAATGTTGAATTTTTTTTTTCCCATTGTTCATTTTAATGAAAAATATATTCAAATATTTTAACTATATAATTTTCAAATTATTAATATCAATTGTATATTAAAAAAATACCTAAGTTCCTGTTAATTTATTTTCAGTAATAAAATAATCATACAATTATTTTAATTTATAAAACTTTTAAATATGTAACTATAACAATACATTTCGTCATAATAATATGTTGTTTTTAGTTTAATACAAAATGTATGTTTTTTTAAATTTATTTTTATTTGCTTCAACTAAAACGTGTAACTTATACACTATTTTTCATACATACATATAAAATAATAATATATATATATATTATACTTGGATAAACTGTATGTATTTAGAGCATTGAAAATGCTATATAAAAAGTATTAAAAACATAACTTGTACATATATTATTACTTACAATTAAATTTGGTAACATAAAGATGGTACCTATTTGAAATAACTTATTTCTTTAGTTATACAATTTTGACCAATAACTACGATTATTATAATAGGTTATAACTTTAAACACATATTAAACGGTTTCATACTGTGATAATGAATATTCTTTAATAGTATATCGGTAGGTAAATTATTTTACAATGCTTAAGTAATTGTTTATTTTTAAAAAGTAAGAATTATTTTTTATTAAACTTACGTATGAACTAATTTATAATTTACTTAAAAAAATAAATTACTAAAAGCCGGTACAATAATCTGCTGTAAAATTTTATAATTTGGTTTTTTCCTTAAAAAAACTGTTAACATTTGTTAATTTTAAATTTAAATATTTAAAATAATCTAGAATACTGAAATAATTACCCACACTCGTAAGTGAAGCAAAATTTTATTTCACAAATGCTGTTTTAGTTATGCTTTATTCATTTCCCTTTGATCAATTAAAAATAAAATATTTATTTTTTTTTTAATTAAAACTTAAAAGCTCAAAAGTTTTTGAATATAATTCGAAAATGTAAATATTCCTTTTAAACATTTGAATAGAATTGAAATTCAGTCATTAATTCTTCAAATAAGGAAAGTAAGAAGACACACATACATAATCTAAATGTTTTGAAAAATATTTGCAATTAAATGAGATGATAATTATTATATTAAGTTCATTTTATACATTCTTTAGCTTGTTTAAAACAATTTATAGTACGCATAGATTTAAACTTTTTTAATTAGAGCGTTTATGCGCGCGCTTTTGCTTTGATACGTTCATTTGCATCAATGTATACGCATATACATACATATATATACATCATATAGTGTTGTATTTAGCGTCATTACAGTTTTCGACCAAAAGAACAGTGAACAATTTCAATCAAAAATGTAAATCAGTAAAAGTGCAAAAGAAAATAGTTTGTTTCGCCAAGACTGCAGTCGGACACATTTTGAGTTTCGAACAGAACGAAGAAATCATGGCCGGATCAATGGGGGGAAACGGAATATTGTCCGAGTGTAATCGAAATCGAAAAATGTACGGCAATCGAAACGTTTTGAAAGCCACCCTAGCAGGTTATAGTAATTAGCAAATCGTGCAGTACCGATTCCATATATTGCATGTATGCGCAACGATATCGTGTTGCGTTGCGTTGCGACGGACGAGATCGAGATGCGTGAACGCGTGCTGGATTACCGATCGCGATGGTGACCGCGGTTCGGGTTGTGGTCGAACGAAACATTCTGTTACCGCAAAAGGTGAACATATTATACGCGAAGGTGGTAGAGGCGTGCACGAGGAACGCATTACGGCGTGGGAGTAATACCCAGGAGTATACGCGTTCGTGTCGTGTGCGGGGGCGTCCAAAGTCGTTTATTTGCCATTACAGGCGTTTTCACGGTCTGCGAAACGGCCGACTTATACGATATAGTATATCGTGTACCGAACGGCCCCCCCCCCCTCGCCCGGCCGACCCGACGTAGGTAATAATATCATATTATACGACGTTATACGCCGCGACCGTCCCGAGCGTCATCCCATATCTTGTCTGGTCGGGTATTTATACACACGGGTTTTATTTCATTGTTGCGCGGGCGTTCGCGTAGGATTCGGCGGGGGGGGGGGAAAAAAAAACCGTCGCCCCCGCCGCGCGCCCTTTTTACACGGTCCGACGGTCGGCACGGGAAATCATCCGTTTTCGCGTGCGCTGTCATTGCGTTGGACGTTCGTACGAAATATAATAAACCGCCACATAAATACACACACGAGCAATAAATACGTATTGTATGCGGTCGCGGCGTATTGGCTTGGTGTGCGACGCGACGACGACGCATGTCCTACGGACAGCACCGTATTATTGTTGTGTACACGGCGGGATTTGGCCGTCGACCAAGTCAAAGGGGGAGGCGGCTTCCATGCGTGTCGCTGAAACACGACGCGTGTTGTAGTCGGTCCGCCGACGTTACGGGTCGGCTGCAGTGGAGCGAGAGCCGCTTTTTCGACGACGACGACCGGCTGCGGCGAATTGTTTGGGGAGGGTTGGGGGAGAGTTTCGAAATATGCTAAGACTCGGTGTCTAATGACGTGTGTATTACTACGTAATAATATAAGGTCAGATACGCGTAAGAGAGTCCGTCAATAATAATGATAATAATAAAAAATCGGTACGACCGACGACGACGGTTGTTTGTCGCGCGCGATCCGGTGACGCCAACGCCGTTGAATCCGTTGACGCGGCAGCACGGTATGCGACGCTGAACCTTGTAATAAAATATACGAAATCGCTTAATGTAATATAATATTATAATGTTATAGAATAAGATATATCGATTTACGCGTGCGTATAACGATAATGGTGTATAACTACGCGTCACCAGCGCCGTGTGTTGGTAAAATAAAAATAATAAAAGGTATCTAAAAAATCTGAAAAAAGCAAACGAAGGTTTTCAATTATTACGAAAAGTTCTATTTCGGTTTTGTCGTCCGTGTTGTAGAATTTTTTTTTTTTTTTTTACATTTCACGATGACATCGGTCTCGTGACTTACCGGATATCGACATTTCTGTTCGACGTGATTTGTTATAAAACTGATTAGTGATTTTGCCCATTTCGATATAATATTATGTGCTCTGTCAGTCGTATCCTTTCAATTTATTTTCAATTGGCCACTTTTATCATTTTATTAATAAAAAAACAATTCGAAATGGAGGTGTCATGGTCTTTGAGTTGAGTCATATCGTGCTTAATAATGTCTCGTTTGAATAATATTCAGTTTAACCGTTGCTACAAAACGTTATTGTTGTTTTTTTTTCTGCTTATTCTTTTGGTTATTTTCATAATTTTTTCCTCTCTCTTCCGACATTAGGCTTACGGAAATAATATTTTTGGCAACCACAATAAAAACAGGATGAAACGGCGTTGTGGGATTTATGGTTGGTTGATTGAGTTTGATGACAGAATGTACTCAAGAATTTTGCGCTTTATTACGCTATACATTTTGTTCATCTGTCTTATTGTTATTAAATTGGGTAGTTTTAAAGGCTATAGTCGGCAAGAATGCAATGAGACGCGGAAAAATGAACGTATACACGATAACCGCTCTCGCCCTGCCGCCATCCATTCTGCGACTCGCGAATTAAGTTGGTAACATTTCCCTGGGAAACATTACGACCAGCCCCGCTCAACTGAATATCATAATATTCGTTCACATTTCTCATATTGTGTTGACATTTTTGTTGGTAATATCATTCGCAAAGCATCATCTGTATTTTGTTCCAAAACGATTTTATACAAAAAGATGAACCTGATATTTCATGTTATTTAAAAATACAAAACCGCATTACACGTGTTATATGTTATTCGAAGTACTTTTTATATTTTACTGAATTAAAACACATACTATTTATAATTACGTTCGGTTACTGTGCCAACAATTAAAAAGTAAATAATTAGTTTTAAAAGCGCGGTGCAATATACGATATTACAATATCATATTATACAAGGTAGGTATGAGTTTGGATGTACAAATTAAGATAATACACTACTGCGATTGGTCCGCTTAATTTTGTATGTGAATAAAAATACATGAAAACATGATTAATTAATCATTAGCTTAGTTGAGGTGGTAATGTTAATCGGATGAAAATACAAAACCCGTCTTAACCGTGAAATAATATTGATGGTTTAATTTTTTTAGTGAACGTCGACGCATTGATATTTTAATTTTCCATGAGGATAACCACAGTCATTTGAGCTCAACTAATTCATTTTGCATTTATTATAAATGAAAATAATAAAATTATCGAAAAAAAAAAAGTTATATACTGTAAACCATGAATTCAAAAAAATTATGATAATGTTGCAGTGTATATAATATAATTATATAAATATTACGGAAATACTGTACCTCGTAAAATTATTTCAGTACTATAATATTATATTACCCAACGGAACGACGGAACACAATGTGTGATATAATATGTTATGGGATTTAAAGTCTAGGTTATCCAGATTTAAAAATAAAAAATAATAAAAGGGACTTATATTTGACCCCCTATAACCCAAATAAAACAATACACTTCGCTTTTTATCTTGTTTTTATGATTAAACGGAATAATAAATTAGAAAATTATACTATAATAATTGTATTAGATTTGTACCTTTATTACTTCAAATATATTTATTTAAAAAAAAACTTTCGTTCAAGTATTTTTTTTTTTTTTTTTGTATTTTATTTTGAAATAAAATTAGACCCAATTATTTAGGATCGAAAATACTATAAAGTACAAAACATATTAAATCTCATTTGAATTTTTTAAATTTACTGGACTACTGCCTTAGCAAAAACTATTAAGCTTATAAAAAACAAAACTAATTTTTATTCGAATCTATTTACATATTACGAAATAAACTTAATTTTTCAGAGACTATTAAATGTAGAAAGATTAACGTGATCCTACAATTCCATTTCATTTTAAAATGCAGCATAATATATAAATTATCTAATGGATCTTCACCAAATATACAAAATTTGAAATGTGTAGAAAATGTGAAATTATACATTATTAGTTTACCTGCTTTATAGTGCTATTAAAAAATAAAACTTTTAAAATGAAGTATGAATTATATATTTTTAATCTTATAAGCTACTTATATTTCACGTTAATTTAATTTTGGAAATATCCTACAAGCCATGTTCTATACATATCACTATATAAAAGTAGACCATTTACGTTTTCGAAGACAAAAATTCCATTATGAAAATATTATGTTGTGCTTGTATATAGGTTAGTCATATGACACATAAACGATCTAACTTTTAAAAGCTCATTAAAATATGTTTTATCGTAAAAATGAATAATTTATTTATGGTTTTAAAATTAATGATTTTAAAAATGTTAATGTGTAAGAATAAAACATTGTTTTAACTATGTTAGAGTAAATATTTTTCTTAACTTTTTTAACATCTTATGATCTTGACGTTTTTTTACTCAAACCTTAAAAAAATATTATTCTTTTAAGAATTTAGTAATTTCATGATAACAGACAGGGAATAGCTTACATAAAATGGGTGTTTCAAAATTTTACTAATATACTCGTATTATTTTTAATTTGGTTTTAATCAATTTTATAGAAAACATAATAACTTGTTATCTAATGACATATAATCGATTTCCAATACGGTTCTATTTTGAACTTATAAACACACTTTTAATTTAAATAAATAAACTATAGAAGTTTGTATAAAGTGTGTTATGCTGTATAATAGGATTCGAGTGTATCTAGATACATCATTGAATAGATTATTGTAATGGATAACAAATTTAAATTAAATGATGAATTATTTATATACTTAAAACGATTCTGAGTAAAAACGACGTATCAGCATATTTTTTAAGAATATTTTTTTATTTATTTATACAATTATTTGTTATTCTATTATTGATACAGTATGTTGAACTGAATTTTTTGAATTTATTTCGTTGCTTATTAATTATTTTATAACAATAATTATATAGATACAACATAAATTAAGTTATACGATTTCTATATATGTACATAAAAAAAAAAAAAAATGATAAAACTAAGCAATTAAACTAGCTAATTTGAATTTTTCATTGTATATTGTGCTAAAAATTACTAAAATTGTTTAAAGGAAAATCAATGCTTCATGTTTGATTGTTAAAAATTAAAATATCAAATTTTTTGGATATTAAAACTTAAATAGCTCATAAATTTAATTTGATTTTATACTATATTTAATTTTTCTTTCGAATAAAAAAAAATTACCTAGACATTTGTATTATATTTAATTATATTTAATTATATTTTTTTGAAAAAGAAAACAAATTTTACCAATATACGTATTGGTATTCCTTTTTATGAAAGTGAAAAATAAAGAATGCAATTTCAAATTTTTATGAATAGGCTAAGGTAAGGTATGTTTTTATTTTTAAATTTATATGATGTCTAGAAAAACAAAAATATCTGGTGAAAATTTCAAGTAACTACTGACTATGGTTATTTATTTTAAAATCACAACTAAAAATAAAATCGATTTTCCCAAATACTGGTGTTGCAAAAATATTCCTTTTACTCCAAATTTTTTTTCGTTTAAGTACGGCTTCTAAAGGTGATTTGAGATACAAATAATAATAAAAAAGACACATTATTATAAAACCAATAAACTCATTGATCCGTTGAAATTTAAAACTAAAAATATATATATACATCATATTTTAAAGTGTATTTATTTGTAGTATTTTTAAAATGTTAATGGTAATATATTACCATGTTGACTATTGATATTATATTGATTAAATTTATATAAATATAATATTAAATTATATAACTAAAATTTAATAGGTGAAACCCATCATATTCTAATAAAGAATTATCTCCATTTTAAAAATAATTTAATCTTACATGCATGAAATTAGTGATTGAACTTTTGACCAAATAGTTTTTTTAAAACTAATGGATTTTGATATGCTGATGAAACTTAATATATTAGATAATTTTATTCAAATTCATAAAACCAAGACTGTTTATTTGAATATTTTTTTCCAATTCCAATGTTCTCAATTGCTTGATAAAAAGAAACACGTAGCCTTTACGTTACCGTAACCACCTTCACCATCAAAACAATAAAATTAACCCCTCCATTATTGATGCTCATATACCTCACTAAATTCATTACTTTCTTCATAGCAAATCAACTGCAACAGGTGCGATCAATGTTACTTCTAAGATCACATGCTATAGTAATTTACAACCTTCAATGAATATATTTTGCTTAAGGGTGCAATTTCAATGGCGTTTGCATGTAATACATTCATACTGTTTTCATATGTTGAAAATAACGTGTTAAGGATAGTGTCGATGATATTATCCAATAGTTTTCAACACGAAAAGCCTATTTCGATTACAAAGTGTCAATTCCAATAAAGTTTCGTCTAAGACACAGGCGACGGTCAGGCTAGGTTGCAGTCGATTGCCGACGATAAATAATTAAGGTGACTTTTCTTGATGACTGCAGTTGGTGGTGGCGTCAACCAGTCACTGGTGACGGAGTGATCATTGACCGTAGTGCTATGCGTAGACGAGCAAGAAAGGATATCCGATTATAATTCTGATGGAATCAAAATAGGTCCATCGGAAAGAGAGGACACTCATCAATCCATCAGAGTAGCTGCTGCAAGCCACACCGCTACCACCGGGAAAGTATCAAGGCTGCTTCCTTCCGCCCAGCGGCGACGTAGGCAGCCAATCATCAATCTTATTCGCTTTCGGCTCAGACTTCGGTGGCGGCGATGGCGCATTTATACCCGTCAGCGAAGTTTTCCACTCTTTTACCACCACCGCTACCTACCACACCGCTGCTACCGGTGACGTTGTAGTCGTCGTCGTCACACCACCATATCCGCTGACGGCGGTCGAGAATATAGACGGTGGCGACGGCCCAAAGTTAAAATATCGAAAATATCAATCGCCTGGTCGTACGATTTTGTTTTTGGCAATATATACATGCACGCACGCACATAAGCCCGCACGTTTATCACCGCCAAAATACCGTGTATATATAAATACTGTACGTTTTGTACGGTCATAGCCTGAGGCAGTTATTGCGCCGTATTTAATCAATCCTCGAGAAACTGATAACTTTAAGATAGGACGCCCACGTGAGAGTGTATATGTGTCCTTGACAGAAAAGGGAATAGATGGTGTCAGGTTCGGTATGGTGTGCGGGTAATATTTCAAAACGAATGCTGTTAACTAGGTCTTCGTACTACTGTCGCATTCTCTTAAAATTAGCGAGAGTTAAGAGGAACGGAACAAGAAAAAAAAGGATCGACGATTAACATCGGGTCGTAACTGCACAGTCCCGATTCTATCCCTCTGTTGTTGCGCGCGTTCTTGACGTCTTTTTCTCTGCCAAAATTATTACACCTCGGAAAATCGTTTTCGTTTAAACAGAAATAGACTACAATTTAAGCGGCTGACGGTTCAAGATTACGATTTTAAATCAATTACATAGAAATTGTATGTATTTAAATATATTATACAACAATTATATGAAAACATGCAAGTTTTATAATAAGTAAATGTAATTGGTTATGAAATTTATTATTTTTACTAAATTAAAAAAAAAAAAACCCGTTTTTATTAAATAAATATAAATATAAATCTATGTATTTTAAAATAATTTTTTTTTTGTAGCAAATTTTAATATTTATAAAAATATTAAAAACAAGATCAACTATGAATTAGGTACAATTTATTAATGTGAAAATATAATTTATTTTTAGCATATAAGAATCAAATTTATCAAACATTAGATAATATATTAATTTTATACTTAATATCATGACGATGAGCCACATGAACATGTTTTATAATATTCATTACAAATAGTTAGCTTTCAAAAGTTTAATTCTAAGCTGATAATTTATAAACTATATTTTGAAAGTATTTGTAATAAAAATTAAGACTTTTAATTCCGATTTATGTTTTAAAAATATTCCAAAAAAACAAATTTTTTGGTACGTTAAGTTTTTTTAGATTAGAGACTTGTCTTTTTATAGATATTATTATCTATTTTAAACTTATTTTATACAGAAATATATTATTGTAAAATAATGACGTATATGAGCTTATAAATGGCTAGGTATGCTACGATATTAAAAAGATACCGATTATGAATACAAAATTGTTCATTCAATAAAAAATAAAAATTTTAAATTATCATACGAAATCCGAATTCAAAATTAATAGATATAAACAACTTTAAAATCAAAGAATTCGTTTTACAATCTTCCCAGTTGTAATACAAAAACAAGTATATCTATACATTTAAAATACATTATTAAAAAATGTTAAATTATACTCCTATGAACTGGTGTATTAATATTTTATTTATGTTAAATTGTCTATGTTTCTGTATTCTTGTATCGATAACTGAAATACATTAACAAAAATAAATATTATGCATATTATGGTTTTATGATTATTAAAATAATATATCAAAATTAATACTAAATATTGTCTAAAAATAATAAAAATTATTACAATGTTATTTAAACTCTCGATCATTTTATTTTTTTATAATAACCATTCAAGTAAGTACCTATCTGCATTTTATTTCAATAGTACATTTTTAATGTAATAAACTGCATTAATAGTATTATCATTTTTTTTTTCTAAATAAAAAACTCCTGCCAAGTTCATTATTTGTTCTAGATTTATTCAAATCTAGACGTGTTTTGATTAGTTCCAAATATAATGAGTGTTTGAATTAAAACTTAATTATAAATTTCTTAACAAAATGTAAAATCAAGTATCAAGAATTGCACTTCGATGCAATTTTTTTCATTTAATATTTTTGTTCATTCATGTGTAAGAATTTTTGTTTTGTTTTTTTTTTTTTTAAATACTATAATAACGTAGAGATTATCCGAAATAAATTCTAAATCGTTGAGAAATAACAATATTTTATACAGTTACTGTATGATATCACAAAAGTTAAAATTATTATTTTTTAATTATCTATAATCTCTCGATTGAATAACTATTCTTTTGGATTAACTCATTAATTTATTTAGCTTTAAATTAAAAACATAAATAATTACTTATCTTATATATATATACATTTTTTTTTTTATAAACATGTATCGACTGATATGATACACAAATGTGGGAAAAACCATATGCTAAGAAAATCAATGTTGTATCAACAACTCTATGCAAACATTTATGATGTGGTAAGAAAAAACTACAGAAACGACAGCTATTTGCAAAACGTGTAGCCGCTTAAATGAAAACGTTCGATAGGTATTTCACACCCTTTTTTCACTCCTATCTAGTTCAACCAGCCTATATTGGATGTCCAAAAGTTTTTATGCAGCCAGGAAATTCATTAAACTTTTACGGTCAGTGAATCTTAAAGTTAGAATTTCAACTTCGTTTTTACTGTATTTTATTTATAGTTTTTTTTTTTTTCGTGCATAGTCAATCGAAAATGAACATTTAATGAAGACCACCGAATACAAGTTCTTACTATTATTATTTACGATTAGTGCGGAAGTAGGAAATGTAATGTATTATAGTTTTATATTGACTCACATAAAAACTTCTCGCACGGCCTTCCATTCTTTATAATTATATAAACAATAGCAGTTCTGATGAAAAACTCCGTTAATTGAATAACCACCTAACAAAAATCAATAATCTCTCAGTTAAATGAAAAATAGCCAAGCAGTTTGACATAGCGCAGATTTGAGAAAGAGAAACAATTAAACAAATAAAAGTAAATTATTATTATTTTTTTTTTTTAATTTAAAATACAATTCTTGTTTCAATACAATTACAATAGCTATCTAACAAAAATTAAAAATAATGAATGATTTCTACCATTTTTTATAATAGTATATAAGCGCATTTAAAACTATAAATTATTATAAATAAGAATAATTTCATTATACTTTTTTTTTATTTATAAATATAATGTAATATAATATATAGTATTGATAAAAAACAATTTAAATTTTATGTTTAAAATAAACAAATGAATATTTTTCTTTAGACAAAATTATTATTTAATTGATCAAAAATTGAACAATCTAATAGATAAAGCCTCAAATTACCAATTATTATACAATGGTATTTTAATCTAATAAAAACAAATACATTTTCAAATTTGATTAAATCATTAATATCTTGTTGTATAACATTGAATAAACTATTTCGGTAGGTAGTAACTTCATTAATATTTTAATATTGTACTAAACATTTGAAATGATAGTTACTTATCGTTCCATAGTTGGTACCTTTACCAGCAATATAAAATATTATTATAACTTGAAACAATTGCTTTGTTTTAATAATATTATTGTTCAGTATTTGTTTGTTTGTTTGTTTGTTTTTAATTTTAATATTAATTCGATCTTTAATGTAGAACATAATTTGTTCAATTCAATATTTAGACATTATTATTTTTTAATATATCAATGAATTAAATATTTACCTTTATGTTCAGATTATTAATCTATAAATTGTGAGTTATTTTATATTTTTTTGCAATAATACCAAATAAATTTGATAAAGAATATATTTTTATTATTTTGAATACACTAACTCTCAATAATAACTATTTTTCTACATATTAAAAGTATGAAACACTACTAAATACGTTTAACGTTACATACTATTCTCAATAAATAAAATGATAAACATAATATAATTAATTGTGTAACGAAAATCTTATCAAATATTTATAAGTTAATAATTTTACTATATCTAAAGAATACTATATTATTAATAAGTATAAAAATAATCATAAATGTATTTTTATTAAATTCTAAACATTTCAAATTTGAACAATTTATCTAATCATAATTTTTGGTGTTTTTTAAAATGCTTTTAATTTACTTTAGTATTTTCATCCTTTGTTTGAAATAACTTAAAAATTATTAACTATAAATAAAAACTATGACTAGTTAATAATTAATCAATACTGAATAAAATAATAATAAAATGCAATATTATTTATTTATCATTAGTAATTACTAATATTCATGTATTGGTAAACTAAATAAATTAAGAATCAAATAATTAATTCCCTGTAAAAGTTTTTCTTTTTTTTATGAATTTATATTTCAATTGATTTAACTAATTGAACCGTAAATAATCCTTTTTTTTTTACATTCTAAGGTGAAATATTTTGTTAAATAATAATCAATTGACAACTTTTTATAAATAACTGTCTGACTGAAAAAAAAAAAAAAGAAAACTATACAATTTAATAAACACTAACAGGCTATAAATTAAAAATTATAATTCCTTTATAGTTGTTTAAGAAATCAATAATTAATACCAATTGTCTTATAAGTATAAGAATTTTGTATCTATTGATCTTATTAAATAAATAGAATTGTCTAAACTATTCTATGATATAACTATGTATAAATAAAAAATAATATACTACTAGAGTTATAAAATGATTTTAGTTTATCCCTTTTTGTATACATTTTTAGAACATTTGGAATGTCATCAGTGAATAACAGTTTTTATATCTATAAGATAAACATAAACACCGCAAGTAAATATTTAAATCATGTGTCAGATTTTGACATTTTATTATATAAAATTACTTAATATTTAAAGATCTGAGTGTTTCTATTAGATACCTGTTAAAATTTAAACGTAGGATTTGTAAAAAAAAAAACATAATGAAACAATTAGGTCTTATACCAAATAAATCATTATACATTACATTAAAATGAATGTCAACACAAAATATCTAATTTCTTGAATACACAACTAAAACTTATTTTTTTTTAAATATTTTATTTTAATATTAAAAGTTATATTTTTTTTCTAATTTTTCAAGTAATTAAATTATTAATCAAACTTAATTCGAATTTATTTTAATAAATATAGAATAATAATTTTATATAACATTAATATTTTTATTCATAAGATAAAATACATTTGAATTATAACTATTAATTGCTTAATACAATTAAAATAAAATTTCATTCTAAAAAGAGTTTGTTCAAGAATAATAATTGGCAATGAACCATAAGGATCTAGATTTAGCACTAATTATCATACAGAATTATAATCAATAATTTTTACTCAGTAAATACAGTACATAGCAGTATAAAATATTACATTTGTTAAAAAAAAAAATAGAAATACTTGTAAAATATAATGTTGATTTCTATTTTAAATAATAATATTTGAAGATACTGAAAAAATCACGAATTGTTGACCGCGTTGAATTTTATGTTGAATATGTCTCCATATTTCGTCCTAGTTTAATAATAAACCGAGTAATCTTTAAGTATTTATTATTTGTTGGTCACACGATTATACTAAAACAGAATACCATTTGTAGTGTTTGAGGAACAAAATGATGGTCGGAGGATGGGTTTTATGAATCGGCTAGTTACCGAAAAGCTTTCAAGTCGCGGGAGTGGCGTAACCTCGGGATTTACTTCGGCATATAAAGTAGACAGATTTGTTGTCCAAAACGCAAATTAGAAACTTAGTTCAAAATTCAGTGGACTAATAATAAACTCCTTGTCCAGAAACGAAGAAAGTTTTCTAAATTAGATGTCATGCACAGGCGAAATCCACTCCATTCTAGTACAGGCAGCCTATACTGGCAGGATAATAAACCATACATTTTGTGTAATAATAATAATCGTCTTCTATAATTTCCCGAAGTATATAAGTTATATTTATATTTATACTTTTCGAAGTATCTGTATATATATATTTTCCAAATATATATGTATGTATAAAAATCATTTAACTTATGGATTGGTGATCATGAATAATATTTATTGAAAAACATTAGAAGCTTTACTTATCAAGAAGATTATATGAATATAATAAACTAGGTAAATTTTAACATATAAAAGTGATCGAATTCATTTTACTGTGTAAAAAAATTATAATACATGTAATTTTTCAATAAAAAAGAACACTATATTATACTTTTGTACATCAATATCTAGTAAATATAATTAGAAATAAATTTAACTATTTTTTTTTTTGCTTTTTGACGGCAATTTCTTTCTTCTTTGTATTAGTGTAGAATTTTTTTGACAGACACCATGTCTTAATTTCATAATATATTATGTATAGAACAGAAATAAAGTTGAGCTTTTTTTATGTTTACAAGATAATGCACATTACCCGTAATAAAGTACAATAATTATTGTAAAAATATTTATTTTTTTTAATTTTGTTAATCGTTATAAAATAAATTATACACTATTTATTTTACATTCTACCATTGATCAATACGTACACTAATGCTATGTTTCTATCTCATATACAATTTATTAACTACATTAACTTATTTTTTCCCATAAAATACATACAGAGTTACATTTTAATAAGAAAAAAAAATCTAAAACAGTGGATAAAAAGAACCGTGTTTGAGATACTGCCAACGTAATAAATCCAAAGTCATTTGTGTTGTTCTTTTAATCTTACCATTATTCTACGTCTCTACCTGTATTTAACTACTTATATCAATTTTTGGCCAAGGCATAGAGAAAACGTCTATTCAACGTCAGGAAACGCACACGGATAAAGTTCAAACTACATCATGAAGACCATTGTAGGCGAATCCGCACAATTGCTATGTAGGTACACAAGAAAAAATACCCGATCTCCGGGGATTTTGTAGTTTTTTTAACGATTTGTACTTCCAATGTCAGATTATCTAAAATACTATAGAACAACAATAATTAGACATCACAGCACACAGTATTTATTTTGCATTCGTATAAATATTTGAATAAAAAAAAAATAATACTCGTAAAAACTATATATTTATAGTTTTTTTTATCCGTTCAAATTAAAAAAAATAAATAAATACCTACACTAAAAGCCACTTGAATAGTCACGATTTTGAAAAGTCCATATAAGGGTCATATAATGGTTTATAATGTTATAATGTTAAAAATTAATATAAATTTACTCATTTAGTATTATTATTATTATTATTATTATTATTATTTTTTTTTTTTTTGTAATTCATGACAATGTTGCGGTATATTTATATTATGGTAATATAATGTATTTTAATAAAATGGGCGAAGTAATCGAGAAGAAATTGGTGTGATTTTAATTAAGTTTTCTACCTGTTAATGTAACTCCATATTGTTAACTAAACTGACCTTTTATCATCACATATTTTGATATATTATTTTAACCTTTATAATCAATATCTGGTCGAGGTAGCACAATTGTTTCACTTTAATACTCAAATTAAAAAATAATAATAACAGTAAACCAAAATTTAAAGAAAGAACTTTTTTGTGGCAGAATCCGTTACAATATGCATTTGGCACAGTCGTTTAATGTTCGTAATTATCATTCGTAATGTTTTTAATATATATATATATATATATATATTAACATTATACGCATATAATTTTATTTCATTATATTTGGCATACATCCAAAGTCATTTAACATCAACTTTTAGCAATTTTTCACGGCCAACTTTTTTTTCTCGTGATGGTGGTATGGAGTCATTATTATTTAGAACCCTTTGAAACTTCACAATAATTATTAATCCTTTCATGAGTATTTCAGCAGAATCGCATTAAACTTTTATTACAACCGTAATTTCATTTTATTTTATTTTTTTTACGAAAGTCGAGACTTTTGGTTAAAACCACCCGGCTAATTTGATTGTGCTATACCTATGGTCTTTGAAAATTCGAGAATACAATGCTTAAATAATGTTAAGAATAGTTCATCACACACGGCTGTAGTTTTCATTTTATGAACGACACGCAAGCGCCATAGTGCCCTAAAAACGACATCACCACCGTGATGACTCTTTACGTATGCGCACGCATTCAAGCTTTTGAACCGGTCTGGGTGAAATTTAAACTATTCATTTTTATCGTGAAATCATTAATTCGTTTACGCGATTTGAATACATTACGCTATATCGTTGTCAAGCCGTTGGAACATGGCCAACCAGACTAGGTTGTACGTTTATGTACCTGAGTGTCAGCCCATAGGTACAATCGACCCTTTTTACAAAAGCTCATTTTTCAAGATTACGTGACAGTGTGCGTGAGCGAGTGTTGGTTTTATGTGTACATTCGGATTACGACTATTCCGCTACAGATATATATATATATATATATACGTATACGCACACCTTAGAAAATACCGCTGTAAATCAAATCTTTGTTAAGAGATCAGACCGTTGTGGTCATGAAATTGTCAAAAAATAAATAAAATATTCATGTACATCGGATTGACACTGTAACGTGCGTATTATTTATTTATCTGGAAATTTACTTTGTGGTACTCTTTTAGGCTGTATGAGGAAATACGATGATTGGTCTGGATATAAAACTATAAATAATAAATTCGAAAGTCGAAAACTTTAACAAACATCATCGATTATTTATTTTCGATACTTCTAATACACACAAAACGATGATATATAATTTTAATTTCCAACAGTTGTTTTTTAGTGTTTTTACATATTCAATTATAGACAAAGTATTTTTTCCTGTCCTCGTAAAAAAATAAAAAAAACTCACAGTTGTAACTTACTAACACAGTAAAATAATAACATACAATTCAGAATTTTAAAATAAATGTTCATAGTACATTTTTCTACACTACTTTTTATTTTATGATCTGTTTAAAAAAATTTAATTTTAAAAACTACTTTTTTTAAATGAATAAATAAACGCTGTATTTCTATACTTTATGAAAACATAAATTGAGTAGAAGTTGCTTCAACATTTTTAAACTGTTAATAATATTATAAAAACTTAAACATGAACTTTTCGCTAAAGATATTTAATTTATTTTTTATCGCTATTTAAAATTATATATACAAAATTATTAAAAATTCTCAGCGGGAATTTGTATATGAAATGAAGATATAACAACATATTATTTTACCAGCTTTACAATAAGAAGACATAATTTAAAAAATATATTATTCACGTTAATAGACCTCTTCTATTATTGCTTTGACGGCTATCTTATTTACTATTGAAGCATTACACGATAGACAAATAAGCATGCATAGAGTTCATAATAATTTCTCTTTGATCATCAATGTGTTAATATCACTTTGCATACACTTTGGATACAATCTAAGTCGCATTGCACGTCTTAGTAGTTGAATAAGTTTAAATATAATGATAAGTTATTATTTTTTTAAAGTTATAAATATAAATGTAGCGATAAGTTAGTATACAATGAGTTTTAAATATTTTCACAAGAAAAGTTTCACACAGAGTATAATTTTTATTTAAAAAAATAATTAACATTTTTTTATGATTTTGCATGCTAGAAAATATAAAGCTTAATATGCGGTTTTATTGTAACTATCATAATTATACGTATTATACACAATAACGAAAAAAAAAAAAAAAAAATTGAAATATAAAATAATTATTATAACGTTTAAATAACTTCGTTTATATTTTCGTGTCGTCAATAAATTAAACGTATTATTCATATTTCAAGTTTAACACTTATTTTCAGAAATAACGATGTTATTTTATTTTTTTTTCTAACATGACATACATTTAATTATACCGAATAAAATTCGTGTTCGCAATCAATGTTAGTTTTGATTTTTCCGCCACGCAGGCGAAAAAAGGTCAGATAATTGGAAAAAACGGTTATTTTTTTTTTACCTCCTCAACGTTCATTCTGTCGTCGAATGTCCAATATTATTCCATTTTATAATGACATCCTGGGTTGAAAAAAAAACCGTTTCACGCTTGGAAAGGGGAAAAATAATGCGGACACAATTATAGCGGATGATTGCGTTCTATTGTCGTGTCCGTCTAAAATTGATACAATTTGACTTTCCATTAGCATCACTTTCAATAGCACTTGTATTGTAACATTTAATGCATATTTAGTTTGCGTTTGTGGTGTGTATATGTGTGATCGTGTGTGTGCGTGTACTGCTATAATAATAATTATTATTATTATTAATGTTGCACGTTATTCGCAGCGGTTCTCTATACTACTACGTATATTTACATACGTAACGAGCCATACCGGAAGTAGCTTCCAACCACTTTTCCCTATCACCGTGGTGACTGACTGCAGGAGGGAGCTTTTAAACTGGACCGGATTTATTTGGTAGTAGCGCACCGTGTGTCTAGGACCGGAAACTTCATTTCCGAATGCGTCTAGAAAAAAAAAAAAAAGCGACAAGATACGAAATCAACAGCAAAGTTACATTATTTTTATACTCCATTTTATTCATCCTGTGCGTACTGCAAAAAAGCATTACGTTATAGAGTTGCAAAGACAACAAAAATAGAAAATCATTTTGGTAAAGCTAACAACAATACGCTCGTTCATTCTTTATTCACATTCAATAAAATAATTTGTGTAAAATCAAATAAAAAAAAAAAATAAAATAAAAATAAAAATATATTTTAATAAAATATGCTTAGTATCATTAAATTAAGAATTAAAATGTTTTCTTTTTTTTTTTTAATAAATTATTTTAAAATAATAAATATTATGTATTTGATAAATTAAAATAAGTATAGAAAACAAATAAAACGATTATTAAAAATCAAATTAACAAATAGAACGATTGTTATGTGAGTATATTTACATATTTGTGTGGACTATTATTGGTCAAAGACTGAATAATGATGATAGTGATGAAGATTGAATATATTTTATTTTACTGAGATAGTGTTCAGTCAAAATACTGTTGGTATCCATTTTTCATGTGTAATGCACGAGAAGCCATTGAGACAACAATATAGTTTTGAAAATTCTAAATTTTCAAGAAATAAAAAGTAACAAAATATATTATTTAGAAGTGTTTAAAATGTAACGCGATTAAACGAAGATAATTAAATTCGAAATTAAGTCCTATTTGTTTTACTGCAGCTTTTGTTGGTAACGAAGTAGAAACATTCTATAACAGTATTTGTTTACTTTGATAATAATGATAGTTTCAGTTCTAAATTAAACATTGGATTGATTCATTATTTGCATTCAAGACACGTTTTTTAATGACGGCAATATCAATTAATAATATGTCAAGTATTAATTACCATATTATACTTCAATTATAAGTAAATTTTATATTTATTTCCCTAGAAAAATATTTATAAAAGTGACGTTTTTAGAATCTTTTAAGATGAATTTTTAATTTTATTTTAATTATCAATAGTTGTATTATATAAATAAAAAAATAGAAAAATATGATACTTATAATAATATTTATTTGAATATAATGTATGAAAAATAAAAATAAAATATTGTTGATTAAAAATGTTTATTAAATACTTTTTAAGCGTTATATTATGGCCACATAATTATAGAATATTTTTTAAGAAATAAATAACTTAGCATAAATGAAAAGTACTGAAATAATGGAAACATATATTTAACTACGAAAAGGATTTAAAGAAATCCTGGAAGTCAATCTGCTGTAGAATAATATGTTATAAATTTACCTTATAATTGATTAATTTACTATTATATTAAATTTGAATTCGACGATAAATGACTACATCTTAAAATTAAATATTTTAGTGAACTTTTTTTAAAATTTAATTTTGAAACGCTTTTATAAAATGGGACTTTTTGATGATTTAAATTGCTTTAAGAATAATTCATTAGGAACGCCATATTTATTTAAATATACTTTACTTTCTTACAAAAATCAGTTATACTCGTAAACTAAAAAAAAAAAAATAAAGTAAGAAATAAAATACTTTAAAGTCTAGTAATAGAAAAAAAAAATTATAATATTTTGAAATTATGTTGATAATATTGTTGAGAATAATTGTCGTACAACAAACAGATACATTTTTTTTTTTTTTTTTGTCCAAAACTTATTTCACCTAATAAAATCTACACAATTTAATTTAATATCAGAAATCTACTTCGTTATTTATGAAACAAGGTTAAAGGTTAGGTAAAAAAAAGTGAAATCAGAGGCACGCAAAAGAAAAATACATATCATTCTTAGTTCAATATTAATTACATCATTCTATTCATAATCAAAAACAGAGGAATGTATGCTAAGAATTATTAATAGAATTATTCAAATGATTGATCAAAATATAATAATAATTTTAAATACATTTTTATGTACACATTTACATAATATAGTATATTAATGAAAATAAAATAAATTTAAATACAAGTCAATTTAAATAGTTGATACAATTTTACCTAAAATTACATGGTTTAGTATTTAACTTTAATATATTATGATATATTTTTTTAATTGTGATTTATTTGATTTAAACTATCTATAATATAAAACATAATAATATCCTAAGAATAACTCATTACGCATTACTAATTAAATCCTCATGAAATTCACATATAATTTCAATTTTGAAAATTGAAAGTAATAATATTATCATAAACTGGTATAAAATATATATTTATATGTAGTTATAATCATTCATCATTATAGTATTATATTTCCAAAAAAAATTAGTGAAACATTATTTAAAAATTTGAATTAAATTTAGAATTAAATTTAATTTTTACGTACTTAGCCGAACAATTATTAGTATCAAGTTTAAAATCTATAAAACACCACATTTGAAACTTTGAATGATTTTTAAGTTTCAATACTTTAATCTATATAAATACAGATTTTTAATAAAAAAAAATAAAAGAAGTGTATTATACTTTTCTTCTAATAGCTATCTTTAATGTTCCATCTAAAATTAAAAATCAAACATAACTAATGATACGATACTCAAAACGTTTGCATAGTATGCAAAGGAATTATTCACAAAAATTCCTTTTTTTTAATTTCCATATGCATTCTTTAATTCATTTCAAACTTTAGAACAATTTACAGTGTTTTTTCCTATAAAAACAACAATTTCTCGTCTGTTGAATTTTTTAATTATTCTAAAATAATGTTATAATGTGTTCCTTTGTTTTATTATTTTTAAAGTTTTGAAAATAATAGTTTTTTAACAAACAGTTTGTAACTCATAGTTTTATAAAATTAAACTTTTTTTTTTTTACATAAAATAATCAAACATGATAATATTATAAAAAAATATTATTTTTTTTCTGATTATTCAAATGATTTTGCATTAATGATTATTGTAGTGAATTCTATTACAACCGATCACCTTAGAATGTCTGGACAATTATAATTTTTGAAAAACTTAATATTTAAATGAACATACCTAAACAGTAATTTAATTTTTGAATGTCTAACAAAATTTATCAAAATACGTTCATAATATATTTTACGAAACTTGCGTACAAAAAACGTTTCACGATGATATTATAGACGTATAATAACTCATGAATCATGCGTTTGTTTTCTTCAACGCCGAAAAAAAATATGATAATAGTGTAGTAATAATAAAAATGACAGTAAGATTATAATCACCCTCCGCCCAAGAGTTGATCGTCGTAACCATCGTACACGCATGTCATAAGATTGTTTTCTTCTCCATTCAGTTTTTAAGACCTGCTCGCGCACAGCATTGTTAGCTTAGCATTATCACGAACGCGCGTCTCAACAATAATAATAATAATAATAATAATAATAATATTGTCCTAGTAAAATCTCTCTCTCTCTCTCTAAATATATATATATACAAAATACGCATAGTACGCGAACGGCCAGTTAAAACCATTTTGAACCGAATACATCGCGTTAAGTTTTTTTTTTTTTTTTGCTCGCAAAATTGTGTGCCTTGTATGTATAACATTATACTGTATATTTCCTCGGTGCCGTACCTCCACTACCATCGTTATGCTGTATGAAAGCAAATGGCCAACAATCGTCCGGGCGGCGACAGCTGAAAATTCTTATCACGATTTCCCATTCCCAGTGCGCTTATTATTTCTGAGGTACCATCATATATGTATATATAGAGCGTCTACAGCATTTGGTATATATTACAGCAGTATACGCGCGCAATGGATGTGTGTATAGTTGAAAAGAAACAGCATCGCGCACCCGCGTGAGCAATAGTGGAGATGTAATAAAATTTCCGCACACCGACACATCGGTCCCGTAGGAAGATACGATCGCAGAGATATGACCCTCCTCCCCAAAACCACCACCTCCCCTCACTCTATGGGTCCCATCGGATCCATTCACATATATATGTATATTATGCGAACACACACACAAACAAGAACGCGCGCGCGCGAGCACACAACCACCGCGCTCTTCAAGATCCCTCTGATGCACCACGTTCGTCGGTCCGCTTCATCGTCGTCGTTGTTATCATCATCGTAGTCGTCGTTCGGGGGTTTATTGTTATTCCGGTCGCGAGCCACTCAAAGATCGTATAAAAGACAGTGGCTTTTTCTACCTTGTTCGTTACCGGCCCTACGTCCTACCACCTCATCGCTCCACGTGCGCACGCATTGACGACTAACGAGTAACGAACGAACAAGACGTCCACTGCGTAGGGCATGCCGGTGGTGACATTCGAGGGGGTCGGGATTTGGCCTCCAGTTAATAAACACGTTTTCGTCCCCCACAGATGTACGGGTGTAGGTGTAGCGGAAATATATATATTACATAATATGTGTATTGTATCGTGTACGACAAGCTCGGCGTTAAACCCGTCACGCGTTTATACTGCGTGCCAGAATCACCCCACATCTTGAAGAAAACCACCTATTTATACATCTCCACCACTGAATATCCGAAAAAAATACTATACGTGCACGTATGTGTGGGTGGTTATGGGTGTCTTTGCCACCGTCGATCGGCGGGTTGGTCGTGTTACCCTGTATCCGAGCAAACTTTTCTAACGTTTGTGCATGCACTCGGTGTACTCACTGAAGATAGTCACTTTACGTGTGTTCTGATGTTTATATGTATAACATATAATACAATATTGTACCCGTGGATGAGAGCTGTTTATTTCTTTCGCCTATAGGTACTATACTACTGTATTGTTTTCTCTTACAAAGTTATATTTCAAAAACGAGTTTTCCATAATTTACCGTTGTTTCGAGTTTTTAAATGTCTGCCGTTCATAGTATAAAATGTGTATGAATATTAACCATTGCATCTTGGATGATTTCGGATGTATGGCGTGGTATAGTTTTCAAACAAAAAATATGACCAAAGTACGAGAATGTGGTCTAGGCACGTATTGACTAGTGTTGTGTCAGATAAGCATAGCAGTAAGTGTTCTGTGTTTGCTATTTTTGGTAATATGAAAGCCATGCTATTTGCGTTTATGTTGAATACACCTGATCATTTAACTATTTTGATATGAAATATCTACGACATACTACGATGTAATATTTTTTTGTATATTACACAGACGTATACTGTTTGATTTTCCACCAGTCATATTTTATATTCAAAGTAAATTAGTACTCTTAAAAATACATTCAGTTGAACACTAAACTTATAATATCGGAATAATAAAATTCTACGTTAATAATAATAATTATTATTATGCCACTATACTAAATATTCCCAATATTCATATTTTCCGAATTGTATTTTAGGTCTTATAAAAAAATAAATAAATAAATCATACTACACTAAGCAATGGTAAAATAGGGGCATGAACCATGTCATGAACTCATGAAAGAATACACACCAGTTGCTGTCTGGCACTAGTATTAAGCCACTTCTCCAGTGGCTTGTTTTCCGATGGGTGGTCACTCGACAATTTAAGCTACACGGAACTTTGTGCCTTACAACACGTAATTGATTCATTAATTAATAATAAAAACAAAATATAAAATTATTAGTTCATTTTAATCAATATTCAAACAACACTTATGGTTTATGTCGTACTTAAAGTAGATTTATGAGTACTTTCTTGTACAATGAGAATTAAAGTGTTCGGGTTGATTAACCTTATTTTTATTTATACATTTTGTGTTAATATAATACTTATCGTTTGAATACATAACTTTACTTAATAATTTAACTAAAAACAATTGTATTACTTGGCATAATGTACATTTAAAATTATAATTGAAAATAGATTGGAAAATAAACAAAATTAAAGTAAAGAGTTTTATTTTATAGATCATTATTTTATGCAAAAACTATTATTTTAATTTCAAATGTATTTATTTTATTTATTATATTGGTTAGCATGAAGCATTTATCTAGTTAAATGGTATTAAAATATTTTAAATTAAAAATGAAAATAATCAATAATACACACATAATATTATGTTAAATCATGAAACATATTAATTAAATTTAAAATCAGGAATCTATCTCTACAGATCAAATAATGTTTAGGTTACCATTTTATTGAATAATTAGTTAGAAAATAATATTAAGCTCTGAAATCACTAATAAATTAAATACATTTAAATTTAATTATGAGCCCTTTTATGGAAATATGATTTTAGGCGAAGATAATATGTCCATGTATGTATGTCACCTGTTTGTCCTAAATTCCTAGTTTTTTCTCATAATTCAAAACTATTAAAACAATATATTATTATTATATTATATGAACAAAAATATTACAATGATAAAATGTTTTATTTCTGATTAAAATATAATATAAAATTACATGCATATTGGTAAAAATTATGAAGAAGGCATGTGCATATTTTGAATTAAAATAACAATTGTAAATTATACATTAGCCATATTAGTATATAGTGATTTTGAATAATTCATTCATTATACAATAAAATATATTAATATTGCTGAAATTTCAAATTTAACTTGATTGATTTCTTTATATTTAAAAATAAAATTTGTATAATATTTAAAAAAAACAATTCAAAGTGAATATAATTTTATTTTAGTTCGTCAAAGTATTTATAATTTCCATATATTCACAAAAAAAAATCCGTTTGGTAATAATAATATTAAATTATAATAAATATAAGTCGTGTAATATCATTATAATTTTAGATGTATAATAATCGTTTCGATGTTTTACGATTTCCTCAAGAAATAACGAAAAATTGTAAGCTCAGGAAATCTTAAATTACAAATATCTACATAAATATGTATATAATATATACATTTATAATCGATATGCATGTTAATATTATGTAATATTTTTAACGCATAAAAAACGGTTAAACTATTTTATATACCATTACAATATATTTAAGAATATAATTATTATTATTACATCCTTCTATTTTCATAATAATAATTTCAATTAAAATTTGTTTTTTGAAATATTTAAAAACAAATTCTATAAAGCGTGATGATTATTTATAAAATATGTACGATAAAATATTTTAAGAAGCTTAAAAAAAAGATTTTAATCGCTATCAGTTATTATAGTAACAAGTAATAACGCATTATGTAGAAGTGGAGCAGAAAATTAACTCGAGCAAATTTCAGGATAACAGATCAGCAATTAATTCATAATTTGGCCACTTTTTAGTACTTACATAATTTTTTTGACCAATTTAAACATGGGAGGAATTTAAAGGTCAAATCCGTTCGGATTATCATAAAACATTGGTGAACCGGGGAGCGCACAAACTCTTAATGTGTTTATAGTGTCGAGGGACAATAACAATATTTACCTGATAACCCCTGCAAAAGTTAATGCAACGCTATTAATTTAACGAGCTGGTGATACTATTCGGAAAATACCTGTCTACCGTAATTTTGCAGTGACAGGGTAGTATGGTTTACCTTTGAACCACGAAAGTTTAGTGGTATTTAAAATATAAGCGTATCGATGTCAAGGCCATAAAGTTATTCACTCGCGAGATTCTGCAAATGGACGCATGCATGAATATTTTACAACTATATAGCGATATTATTATATGTTATTCATGACGTTAAACTAAATAAAAAAATATCAAATCAATTATAATATTATGTAATTATAGATAGAAAATCACTAATTTTAACTGAAAACTTTAATTTCCATCAAACTATTTTATTTTATTTTTTTACCTTTAAATATTCTTGTAGATTTTATATTAAAGTAGTAAAACCAACAATAAAATCCAAAAAATAAATATTACGATATGTTTTAATATTATAACAGTGAGACGTATTATACTAGTCATAAAGAATATTATTTAAATTAGTTAATTAGGCTTAATTCGAATTCATTAAATATTTGTGATTTTTTTTATGAATTAAAATGTTTATAAGCTTAATTTTTAATTAGAATGTTACAAAATATGTATGTATTCATTTTTTTTTTTTTTTTTTTTAAACGTTTAAGTCGAAATCAACAAATAATTAAAAAAAAAAAAATAATATTTTATACACAGAAATGCACAAAAACATAATATGTATATACTATTAGTATATCATAATATTATTTACAAAACTATAGAATTTGGGTTTCTGTCACAAAGCTTTTCATAATATCGTGTCATTGAAACTGGACATCGGCCGTTCGTATACACCATCATACGTATCAGTTTTATCAATACGTATCATATAATTATTGTATTGTACAACGAAATTAATTCGAAACATTAATCGCTTAGATTTTATTGTATATACATTCTCAAATAGTCACATTTCCAATACAAATTACAACGAATTAATCATTATTGCGTCCTAGTATACTTTGAACGCGTAATATTTATTGAAGGTACGTCGGAATTTCACAGCGACAAAATGAATTTGCCGCTGACAATTTAATAATAATAAAATGTAATTAATTACCCGTTAGGTCATCATTAATGGTTATTATTTTTTTGCATAACCACAGCCATGTAACGATATGAGAAATATTCTACCGTTCAAAACGATAAACTTAGTAGGTATTAAATTATTAAAACGATGTTATTTATAATTTGTAAATAAATTTTTCTCGTTTCTAATGATGAGAGTTTTTTTTTTTAAAAACAATTATTGTCACTTATTAATTTGCACGTAAATTACCTACTAAACTTTTTTTTTTTAAACTAATATATAAACTCTAATTTTGTGGAGATAAACTATAAAGTAATTATTAACCGAATATTGAGTTTAAAGTTCCAAAAATGAATGTAAATAGTCGGTTTGTTGTTTATTTTAGATCAACCATTCGTAGCTAAATTATATGCCATATTACCGTTAAAATGTGTCATAGGCTTAGTGGCAATTGGCAGTGTTCAGAGAAAATGAACATTTTACTTCACATACTGCCGCGAGTCTCATTTTATTAATCGTTTTTTTATTCACCATTCACGAAACACCCTTGTTGTTTGACGATAACATTTGCCAACAATTTGCATGCGGAGATTAACTCTCATAACATTCTAATGAAACTGGATTTGAAATCATTTACATAGTATTTCAAAAATAATTGATCATCCTAAACTCTATACCATAATATATGCACATTATCATTTCAGAAAATCTTATCAGAATATCGAATAATCAAGAAGCATAGAGACCGATCGTGTTGCTGATTGTCTCTGGGATAATATTATCTGTTTTGCTATTGTATTAGAAAACGTATTTCTCCCAATATTTTTCGTTATTATTGTGCGTGTCACAAAGTGCCAATATAGTGTCGACAGAACAATGGGTTGACATGATTTTAATATATTCTCGTGACGCACACGATAATTTCCCTAATGATAATGATTTGTGGCTCTTTCCCTTCCCTATCATTTATCTATAAATCAAGGATCAGAAAGTAATTATAAAATAGTGGATATGCAATAAATGTTTTTCTATGGGGTAAAAAAAAAAAAATAGTTTATTTTTATTACCCATTATAAACGGTTCTATTTTCATTTTAAAACGATTTGTTATAGTTTTGACGCTTAAACGATTTAAAATTTTTCGCTTCGCAACGTTTAATCAAGCGTTTCGAGGAAATGATGAATTTTCTGATACTCAAAATACTAACAGAACAACATTATTTTCTTATTCGTCATGTGCTGTATAACAGTTTTATTTCACGATTAATATGTGGACTACAATAAATCAAATGGTTTTAGTTATTGGCTGTTATCCAAAATGCTACCAATCAATATTTTGATATACACGAAAAAAATTCAAATATTTTGTGTACTGCCTTGGTATCAGTTATTATTAAAGTTTCATAGGAAATAACAGTATGACAAAACCTTGATTTGAGAACAATAATAAAAACAAAAATAATATCGTACAAACATTTTACGTTTAAAACTAAGCAGATTTATATCTATGAAATAAGAACAAATTAGATACCAATAAATTGCCATAAAATTATTGTAGATAATAAATGAAGGACATTAACTAAACAAACGTCAATGTAAAAAATTGAAAAGGAAGTTTTTATTGTTCGTAATAAATCTTGATTAAGTTTGAAAATTATTAAAAACATGATATAAATAAAAAAAAAAAAAAAAAATGGTACATTTAAATGATGAAAACTTTTGATAATTAAGAAGAAATTTTTAAAGAAACACCAATATCAATAAAAATAGTAAAAAAATAAAGTTTTGATTTGTTTGAAAAACAACTCATCAAATAACGGTTTTAATAAATAACCGGCTTTGATGTTCTGTTATAAAAATATTTAACGGGACAATGTGACTCCTATAAAAAGTAATACTAAACAATAAAATAATATATTTTTTATTCCTGTTTTAATTTTTATAAATTCAAAAGAATGAAAATTAACTGATTCTAGTTTTTGAGATACTATGAAAACTTAAAAAAAAATATTTTTATTATAATAATAGAATTGCTTATAAATTATTTGAGAACGGTAATCGATATTTTAGTAAATCCGATAATCTCAAACTTAGTCGTAATTAATTATTGAAGATACATCAGGTAATTAATTTAACAAATAATACATTTAAATTTAAAAAACAAAAAAGTATTCGTTCCAAAGTTCAAACATCGAGTTTCATAAACTATACTCAAATAGAAAATGAAGAAACGTAATTAACTCTGCAGAAAAATATTGTACTAGTTGTAAGATATAAGTCCACACATGAAAGAGAAAAATGTTTTAAAATACTTGTCTGCGAACGAAAGTTTTGTAGTTAAAACTTAACGTCGGCGATCACGTAACGATTTGATTTTGTGCGCTGATTTTTCATCTTCGAGCAACGCGACCATGTTCTTGTTTCTTATCGCACGGGCCATTATATTGAACAGAACTCGTGTTGACGTTTTCGGCGCATTGCCGAGATGTTGCAATACATTTTTGTACGCTCTGAAGTGACATCCCGCAAATATCCCAATTCCAAAATTAATTTATCGTCGCCCGAAAAACGCTGGGATCCAACGCGATAATAACGATATAATAATCATCGTAATTATTATAATGATGAAGATCGGGCGACGATTGACAAAGAGACGTGCGCGGAAAAAAAAATAAAAATAACAATTGCAAAACTAAAGGGTGATAAAAACTATGGCACGTTTCACCTCGCTCGATCAATTCGGGGTTGCACGCAGATTACACGCGCCGGTGCACGGTGGTAGTGGTGGCGGCGGTTGACCGCTTTTCATACTCGACACGTCGCCGGACGTCGTTTATTATTTCGGCTGTGTGTTCCGTCGCACACCTACGAAGACGGGAGCCAACGAAATACACTAAATGTACGCTCGCGTGAGTGTGTGTGTGTGTGTGTGTGTGTGTGTTTGTAGGGATAGATTTCATTTTGGCCGACTGGTGTTCTTGCAGAGAACAACTAGTAGTTTGGGCCAGAAGATGGGAACAGATATAAAAAAAAAAAAAATAAATAAATAAATAAAAATAAAAAATAAAAGTTCGAAACAAGAGCATTTTTTTTTAAATATTTTTATTCTCAAATCAAATAGATATTTACCATAAAACGACAACACGTGAACGGCTGTATTGAACGATTGTAATGTTTTAATCGTTTTGTCGTGACTTTATGTCAGTTACAATACCAAACAAACGGTATATCGTACGATTTCGGAATGACGAATCAATAGTCTATCACGATTATCGTAGTCTTTAACAGTAGATAGAATTATATATCTAATTTCAATATCGACGTCTCGCGGCTGTTCAAAGATATTTAAATAGAAAAGTTTTTTTTTTTTTTTTAAACGTTTATGCTGTGGAATTATTTTATTTTTTACTTTTTAAATGTTCATTTTTCGATATTGGATTTTTTTTTTTTTACATAAACCCACGATTTACCAAACGATAGAAGTTATACTACTTCAGGATAAATAATTGATGTAAAACACTTATACCATTTTGTACAATAAAAGTTCTAGAATTTTTTTATTAACTTTGTCAGAAATTTACATTTTACCATGAAAGATGGTGCTATGAACGAATTTGTATCCAATAATGCTTATCCTAGTACTCGAAAAAAAGATAGTATGCAAATCCGGTGATCCCTGCGATGGTTGAATATTGATAGCGCATTTACTACTTAGTCGACCAGTTTAAGGTTAAAATAATTTCTGTTATACCAATTTAAGATTCATTAACCCTCTTTATACACCAGTAACTACTGAGTTAAAACTTATGACCAAACATTCATCTGATAACATTTTATTTTTTAGATTAATTTTATAAATAATAATACAAGAAATTTAAAAATGTAACTATCTATATTTATTTTACTTCCAATTATTGTCTCACTATTCCAATGAAATACAAATCTTTAACGGTATCATTTTATCAATTTCAATTTATTTTATTGAACAATACTTATTTTAAGTACCATTGTAACAATTATAAAAATAATTTGAATGAGAATATAAAAGCATTTTGCACTTAAACATAATTCGTTCAAATAGCAAAAATTATATTTTTCAATTTTAACTAAAAAATCTAAATCTAAATTAACTATTATAAAGTCAATATTCGATTATTTACAATATTTTCTAATTGTATTTTACATTATTCGATTTATTTTTTATAACTATTATGATATCGTCTCCGTATATTAAATAATAAGTCAAAAATTGTCTCTAAAATCACGTTTTTTATCAGCTCTGATCTCGAGATATTGAAGTGGTCGTGCTCACAAACTATATATTATAGTTAATTGATAAATATTTAAATAAATATTTTTTTTTAATTATTATGATACGATAATGGTTGTCATAATCTTTTTTTAGGGTTAAAATAAAAATCTTAGTAAGCTAGAGTAAAATGTGTTTATTAGTTTAATGGTTTTATACCGAAACACTAACTAACATAGTGATGAAGTTATTATCGTATATTATTTAAATGCATTTAAACCTCAATAAACTTTAATACACGAGTATACTTTGAAATTATACAATATACTCAGTATGCATTAAATTAACAAAAACCTATATTATAAATTTATATTTAAACCAGTTATTTTTACTGATGGCATGATTAGAATCAATATTATAGTATATAACTATAATATATACGGAGTTAACTTTCAAGTTGTAATCAAAACAATAATTTACGTATGTTAATAACAAAAAGTGTAGACAGAACATTTTATACAGTAGATTTAAGTTGAAATCGATATTTTTAATTTTATACTTAAAATTCAGAAGTTTTCAAGAAGTTTTATAAAATATTAAAATAATGAACAAAAATATGTAATAATTGTATTCTGTGTTCATTTTTAATACATACACCTAAGCTATGACTATGATAAACATAAACATATTATTATATTATTAAAAATAACTTTAGTTTAATTAATTTTCACTTGAAGTAAAAGAATTATTTTATTTTATTTTTTTTATGATATTTCAAGGAAACAAAATTAAATGTAAGGTTTTGTGAAAAATAATCTTGTTTATGTGGTATTTATTAAATAAGTTTTCTAAAGAAAACTAAAGTATAGTACAGAAGGCAGCAGCGTGGAAAAAAAATACAAATGTAGAATAATATTTAATGTACTAATTGTGATTCTTTTTTTCATAAAAATATAGCTGTATTATTCTGTTACGCATAACACCTAAATTAAAGCTATATGATAAAAAAGAAAAACTTTTACGTTCAAAATAATGTCATGTAAACTAAACCATTAAATAATAATATTTAATATAAGTTTCGTGTTTGAATTAAAGCATTGTAGCATGTTTTAATTTGTACTGAAGTACATGCAAATGTCGAATTTTAATATACCTATAAAATAATATTTTATTTTATATTATTATTTAATCCTTAACTAATCAATAAATTAATTTAGCTAAATTATGTAAATAATTAAATCATAATAAATCTAAAAGCACCAAGCTACCAAAATTATAATTTAATTGATATTACTTATGTTTAAGTCCATCAATTACTGCAATATATAAATTATATATATTTATATCAAATTAATAAATTAAAATTTTATTTTAAAGTGAATTTAATCAAATAATTTTGCAAATATCATAAAATATAATACAAAATTAAAATACATTTTGTAAATTATTTAATATAGCTAAAATGGTATCAACAATATGATGATACTATTTTTATAATAACATCCAGATTTTATTTTTTTGGAATAATATTACAAAACAGCTACTGAAAACGTAGTTTTTAAACATTTTTATCATCATTAAAAAATTTATAAATATCATTGAAATAATATATTATAAATAAAAAACAATTATCTTTTCAATATAGTGCACTCATAATACATTACTAATATATTACCAATAAATCCAATATATTATATTTAATATACATTATTTTAGTCAAATGTTTGATAGTAGTTTATAATATTCATTAGTTTTAATTACTTCGTCGAGACTATCACTAATGCGTATTGTTTCAAATCAACCTTAGCTATCTTATTAAAACGTTATGTACATTACCTGAGAATAATAGCAACAGTTGTCGATGATTTGATGTGATATAAGCACATCAGCTTGAGTGAGGCCATACTAAACCATTCGTTCTGCAGGTTCCCTTTTTACTTCCGACTTGAAACTTACCTGACAAAGTTTGTCTGTCCTTTCTAATTTTAGAAACCATTAAGCTTTGATAATATATCCGTTCATTGTCAAGCGCATGGAGGCCTTGGCCGGTAATTAATGTGGCCGAGTTAATACTGAATCAGCTGGATCATCAGTTTTAACTAGCTAATTGCAGACCTGACTATAGAAAGTGGTAAGTTTAATGGGATATATCGGTGTTAGTCAACCCCTTTATCTACTCTCTCCGTCAAAAGTTTAAACGTGCCCACTTCCAGTCCTTGGCTTTTGTGCCAACTAATCTGGCGTTGTAAACTATTATTAATTCAATCAGACCCTGTGCATCAGCTGACCGTTTAGAAATTGAGTCTTAACTCGAGACTAAAATGTGCGTTCCCATAGTAGAGTAGCAACTAAAATGGTATTAAGTCACTATCAATTGCAATGCAATCACAGGGTCTTTAGTATAATAACGCCTGACCCCTGTAAACCATAAACGAGTAATAATTTAGCAATATCACCTTTAATTGTTTCACTACCGATGACTTATTGTTTTATTTTAAAAGATTGCAGTCCATTTAAAAGTAACGTAAGAGCCTGCTGTGGTTAAGGCAATAAAACGTAAAAGGATTTCTCTGACAAAGAATAATAACGCGAAATGCACCGAAATGTTCGTTTGCAACCGCAAGACAACGGGATAACGTTCCCACGAGGGTCCTTATGAAACTTTTATTTTTCCCAAGTCGATATAATCTTTTTGATTTAGTTTTATCGGCGAGACTGTATCGTCTATGCCGGAGATGCAGTATGGGGTAAAAAAAAAAAAAATACAAAAAAAAGAGTTGGTCGATTTTTCTTACACAGCTGTTTTACGAAACTCGGAGCACACGTCGTTGCTTCGGGGTTGGGAAGTACACACTGAGAAGGTTTTTTTTCTATCTTTCCCATCTAACATTCCTCCAAGTGCACAATATTGTATATTGTAGTGTCCCACGGGTTTCCACATACTCGCGTTTGAGCAATAAACATTTCGTATGTGCTTTGAATTTCAATATAGTCCCTTTTTTCTACGACACGCATTATTCCGTCGTAATTACAAAGGGTAACTTAAGTGCACTTGAGCGTTTTTAATAGACTTACAGAGTTTATTGGTCACAATGTTTCTTACCATTGAAATGCATAAGAACGACCGTCACGATATCATTAAATCTATTATGTCTATTATACCTGCCACTAACCCCATGTCGATTTCGCCGAGTAATTTCAATTTGATTTTCCACTATTAAAGTCGAAATTGATGCAGTCCTTGGCGATCGTACATGATGTAAATTATACTATACAAAAATTAAAAATCAACAAAGGTACTACACTATTGGTATTTAAAGTAAATGCCATCATACGTATTACGTCCGTTTCCGTAACAACGAAATGTTTACAAAACGTGTATGAACAACAGTCGATTGATTATAGGTACACCACACATTCCATTCGATATTCCGTTTTTATATCTATCGTAACAACAGAAAATTCGTTCCATACGATTGTTAGGAAACAAATAACAAGCAATGTGATTGGAAGTGGTAGAACGATAACACAGAGGGCTAACAACACCATTCCGTCGTCTAGAGCTCTCTCAATTAATGGTTGAGCGGGGTAATAATGACGCGAGGCGTCCGAAGTTTTGAGTAGACTTTTAAGGTGGCGCAAACGTGTCGTTATCTCATCCAGAACAGACCAAAATCTCATGAAAAATAGTTTGACGGGTGAAGCTCTAGGTTGGGGGCCGCAATTCAAAACTTTATCGACAGCCTAAATAAAAATTTCACCAAATTATGACACTCTACTCGTATTTTTCGTGTTTATTATTATTATTGTTTTATTTTTGTTTGACGTTAAATTATTATTTCTTTGTTTCGGTGATTTCTTTTCTTACCTCGATACTGAACAACACAATGGTGTACGTTATTTTTCTAAAAATGTTTCATCTATATGTAAATAAAAGTACATGATACCCAATTCGTGTTACACCGGTTTGGCTATTTCAATCTTTTTAGGGGTTCTAAAAACATATATTTATTTTCTGTTGATAATTTTTCATTTACCATTGATTGCTAGAAAATTCATCCAATGTTACATTAATTTGATTTATTCATAAAAATGCATGCATACGTATTATTATGTACAATATCAATGACTCAATATAAATTATTATTATATGATTAAATCTCCATGTTCATGAGCTTGTTTTTATTAACCAATCATTAATATGACTGCAATTGATTTTGTTTTTCGTCAAAACAAAAACAAACTATAATGCTTTTCACTACTTTTGCTTGCAATATATCTTGTTTCAATATCAAAATATACCAAATGCATCAAATATGTTTTCATCCCGTTCACTGTCTATATGATACAACTTTTGTATTCAATCTTAATGGATTTTGGTTAATTCAAAATTATTTTAAATTATTAATGGTTTGTATACGCAATAGCATAACATAATAAAGTAAGAAACTTTAAGAACCTGATATATTTTGTTGTTTATATAGAAATATAATTTAAGCCAACAGATACTTCACGTTTTTAGATTAATTTTAATTTGTAATTCATGAGTTTGTGATGGTGCATAAGTTTTTGAAATTACTTATAGTATATAGGTATTTAGATTACAGTTACAAGTATTTCAATATTTTGGACATCACAAGGAAGTTATTTCTAAACTTTTTAGTATACGTGAAGCAGTAGTTTTGAGTCGAAAACTTACCGACTTGAAGTGTAAACTAAATTACTATAAAGCGTGAAGAATGTCACGTGCATTACTTAATGAATTTAAAAATATATTTCAACTAATTTTGAACAATCTTCTCGTTTGTATATTAAAAATTAATGATTTAATTTATGCGAATTATGATAATATTCTTTTTCTTATTATTTTTTTTTTTCAAGTAAAGTCCCTTTCTTTCCGTATTTCCACCGCCATATTATTATTAACCCACACATTTAAGTTAATTTCTATGTTAATTATAATATTGTTAAGTTTATTTTGTTGGATTAATTTATATAAGAATTATGAAGATTTAAATACGTGAATTTATTGGGTCCTATAATAATATATTATTTTATCTTAATTTTAAATTCAAATAATTAAAATCAATTTTTTTTAATTTCTTTCATAAGCTTTACAGTATACTATAGCTTTGATTTACTAGCAACCAATATTAATAAAAATTTCTATTCGAAAATAAAAATTTAAATTGATTAATTAATATATAAATGAGTTATTCGTAACCACAACACAGTTAAAAATATTGTTATGAAACTAATATAAATTTAAAGTATAATACTAACGTGAAGTTTGCATACACGTGTATAAATATAATTTCAATGTGGTCATTGGTTAAGTATTCTTAACTATTTAATCAATTCTATATCAGAAATGTAATAATTTTAAACTAATATATATTTTTTATTTTTTTTTTTTTACAAAAGTGTAATATAAATAATGTAATTCAGAGCATTTCAGTAGTTAAAATACTTTTAAATCGATATTATCTAATTGGAATTCGGCAATAGTAATAATAATAATAGTTAAAAAAAAAAAAAAATTGCATGATAAAATTAAAAAATCTATTGATGAGTGAAATTCTTACAATAAATTTGACTTTACGAAAACAAATAGTAATTGAAGACCCTTTAAAAAACAATGATTACCGAATTAATAATATCAGACAGCTAATTTGTTGACTGTGTACATATCGGATGCGATACCTTTACGCTGACTCATGTAGGAATTTTGTGAATTGTGCATAGTAAATGTTTTTGTTAATCCAATAATCTGTTTAGCTATAAGACAAAAACGCAAAATACTCGTAAAAACTTTTATCTCACAACACAACAATAGAGCAATGACTGGACACCAACATTTTGTAATTGTTACGAATATTTACGTCATTTGAGTTCTGAATCAGAACGCAGTCGTCACATTGTTATAGTGTTTGAGTTGTCGTTTAAGCTTTTGTAATAAAATGCTGTTGTCGTAAAGATACTATGTTTTGTAAAAGAATAATTTTATTTTTCTTATTAAAATCGATATTTGTGTATTTTTACAGGTAACACAGGTGGTCTTATGTTAACCAAATTAGTCATACCTCAATGGGCGGACTTGAGAAGTTCAGTGACGCTGTATTGCCAATATAACACGGGCGGCGACAGTTTGTATTCCGTAAAATGGTACAAGGACGATCACGAATTCTTCCGGTATACGCCCGGGTTGAATCCACAGACGCTCGTGTTCCACATGGAAGGCGTAAACGTGGACGTGAGTATAAAGTTTGACGTGGTCGCGTCGTTTTCAGTCGATATCTGTTATTATTATTTTATTTTTCCATTTCTTTTCGTGTGGTGAATTATTTTATCGCACGTCATGTCGTCCTTCACGTAGGACGGTGGTTTAAAAATTACGGCTGAAACTTTCTTAGGCCACGGGGTCGGAAGAGTTTTTGCGCCGCGGAGAGTTTGTCACTGCCACCGTAAGGAACGCGGTTGCTTATGTTAGATGCGCAAAATAGATGGGCATGGCACCGGTGGTGGAGACGGTTAAACGACGAGATGAAACAAGGAACGTTGTGTAATCCTCTCGCGAATATTATGTACATATACATTTTCGTGAAAATTTGTGGTAAAAGTTTTTGACTCATTGACCTATATAGAAACCGCGAAAACATTATCACATAGTCCGTTGCATTTGTATCTCGCACTTTATATCGGCTCGGCAGTCGTTTTTACACAGTGCGCCCAAATAAAAATCTAACGAAATAAACGGTATTCATCTGCGTTATGTATTCTCCCTATGCATAAATCATAAATAGAGATACCACTGTACAATATAGTCGTCTATTTCGTATTCATATGAACGCGAACCTTCAGACTCCATAGATAGCAAAGTAATTTACCGTGCCTACTGCCTATCGTTGTCGTCGTTGTTGCCACAATTATTTAACAACTTCATTACACGATACATAATATTTTATGGGTATTTTTAGGTTGATGTCTAATATTATATTTTTTTTTTATTTTTCAATGTAAATATTTGAGCGAGTATTTAATACGTTGATCTTGTTGCTATTTAAAAATATCAAAAATACACGAATACACGAATAAATACAAATTTAAATTAACCAGTTTGTAAAATTGAACTTTTGACAGATTAATAAAATACGCTAAAAACTAATATAAACACATTAATTTGGAAAAGTTTTCGCTATTTGAATTCCATAAAACAATAAACGACATGTTTTATTATAAACGTAGTTACATAAACTGTTAATGTATGATTACAATATTTCAAGAACAAGCATAATATTATTTTAAATTAATCAAGCGTATTTCTTGTATTTAATTTTATTCAAAATGATCATGTTTTTTTTCTATATCTATGCTCACATTTTGTAGCTAAGTAGTTTGATACCACATTTTATTAAACCATGCATTTAATGTATATTTTATTAAAATTTTCGGGTAAATATTTTAATTTTATTTATTTTTGTTATTATTCACCCAGGAGAGTAAATCTTCCGCCTCTCAAGTAACGCTGTTCCCATTGACCAGAACGAGCAACGGCAATTACAAGTGTGAAGTATCTACAGATGCTCCAAATTTCCCAACAGTCGTCGAAGATGCCAATATGACAGTTATCGGTAATAAATAATATTAACTATTCACGCACCGTATTAATTAATATCAATTTTATAAAAATAAACAACACTTCAATAAAATATATCGAATCTCACAAAAATGATATAATATTTAAGAATATAGTTCTATAAATTAAAATATTAAATACTTAATAGTAGGTATAAAACTTTTTTTTTTACTTACATAATTGATATTCAAAGATAATACGAACTAAATATTGAATGCTGAAATTCATATTTCCCTCGAGTAAACTTCAAAAGTCGTTCGTGATATGAATTCATTGCATTTAATGCATACAAATTTTGAATAAAAATCTTAAAATTTACGTCACAACTATCCCAAAATAAATCAATGTGTATTGTACGTACGTATATATCTTCCTATATTATAATAAATTATGAGTAGCATAAAATATTAAGAAATTAAATGAAAAATAACTAATTATAAATTTTTTAACCAAATAATGTTTTTTAGAAAAATTGTATTTTTATTTTATAATTTTTACGAGTATTCTACTTAAATACGCTCGGAATATTTTTTGGTGTATACATATTTCAACGATTATCTTCTATATTTTGGCTGAAAATAATGTACTAAGTTATTTATGTGATTTTACTGATATCTATAGAAAGTTATCGTCACCAGAACTTTAGGAAATCATTCTATAAAATCCGGTTCTTCTATTCAATGTCATATTTTATTTACACCAAATTTTCTCTATCAACTGTACCATTATTTTAGTTCTATATCATTGGCCATATATCGAAGTGTATCACGTATTAGCTATCAAAAATTATTTGTTTCTAATAATTATTATCTCTGTTTACGTCCATCAGATTTTTTCATACTCAATAGTTTCATTGATTGACTACAATAACTTTGTGATTTTAAGTTTACTTCGCTTTGGTATCATTTATTTTTATCTCTCTTGGTTCTGGCACTGATGAATTATTCGACAATGTTTAAACGCACTCGTTATACTAAATAATTTAAACAATAAGGATAATAGTTTACAGTGTAAACATCAAGCATCAAACTTCAAGCCTAGAATTATTTTTCTTACTAATTCATTAAACAGATATAATATATGCAATAATGACGTAAACATATTTTATACCTACAATATATCATAATACATTTAATATTTTATCATTATTTAAATCCAAATAAACAATGTATGTAAACATTCACGTGCAACACATTAGTTCGATTTTACAGTGAATATACATGTCAAAACTCGAAAATACTATTTTCATAGAATAAACAAAACCATAATATTATCAATAGTGAGTTATTGTACATTGACTTGAAATGTATTATTGAAACAAAAATCAAATTATTAATTAATCATAATATAGTTTATCATAGAATAATTTATTTCAATCGTATACACACATAGATATATATATATATTTTTTTTTCGTTTAAAAAAATATCACTAATCGAACAAATTGTGAAAATTTGAATTATTTTGTCATTTGTTTTGTATAGCATATCCCGAGGATGGTCCGAGAATAGAAGGACTCCGACAAATTTACTCCGTAGGCGAATTCTTAGAAGCCAACTGTACAGCCAAAATGACATTTCCCGTAGCACATGTCACTTGGTTCATCAACAACATAGAGGTCAGTGCGAATAAAAAAATAATAAAAAATACTTAATGTAAAAAACCATCGGGCACCGGCGGATCGATTAATGTCTTAGATAATTTATTTTTTCCGCGGAGTGTAAATAATAAAAAAAAAAAAAGGTATAAAATCGTAGTATATGTACACGCTTTGGTGATTACTTTTCTCCGGTTGTGCGTCCGAAAGTTTTCGCGTTATAAGCTCAATAAAACGCATTGGGTAGTACCTACCCTGCGAGTTTTAATAACAGTTTAAAACTTGTTTGGACACACACACACACACACATACCCACCCCGCCCCACCAAACATGTTTTGCTGACCGTTCATCGTTTATAATAGAAAAAGTTCATCGATCAAGCGCTTTTAAAACGAGCGCACACAACTTTTACACCGGCCCACTTCGTGACGGTGTCGGCGGCAGCTCCGACAACAACTACGAAAGTGCAAATGGACTCGCGCGAACGGGCGTGTGATGTGTCGCGTGGATGGTTACTCATGCGCTAAACCCGTATATTATACATAGGTCGTACACTTGTACACTTGTACGTCACGTGCACGGTATTAGGTCGTAAATATCTTTAATACGTATAAAAAGGCGGCCAAGGAAATCGGCCACTTGGGGACTGGTAAACTGGTTGAAGAGAAATGTCCATCGGACAAACGGGACGCTCCGGAAACGACCAAGTCCGAAAATTGTTCGTCCGGTACGTTTGTGCTTCACACACTCACTCGTTCTCTTTCTATGCTTTTTGAACTGTTTTCGAGTACCGAAACTGATAAGCTACGTGTGCGTGTAATGTCTTTAACACCATGATGCACGTTCCCGTTCCACCTGAACACAACATCCAACGCCACGGGCAAGCCAAGTCGTCACTACCGTTACTACGTCCCAACGATTGTTGCTCCAACAATTATGTTATTTTTTTCTTAAAGAATAATAGCAATAAAGTTTTGGCTCGTTGTTTTTACAAATTTCCCCCGAGAACGTGTTTTATAGTTGTTTTTATAATAAATTAATATAAATGAAAAATAAAATTTGTGCGAAAAACAAATGCCAACTCACGACACGCGACTATGAGTGGACAACCTTTTTTTTTAAAATAAAATTTTAATGCGAAAAAAATTTCTCCGGGCCAAATATAAAACAATTGACGTTTTTGCCTAAAATTTAAAAGTAAATAATTGTTTTTTTTCTTTAATATTTTCTCCGAATAACTTCAAATAATTTCAATATATGTGAATAATATATTATTTGTATTTATTGTAAATAATCAAATGAAGCTCATCAATAAAAAAATAAAAATAAATTTCCATTTAAGTATGGTTGTATAAATGAAAAACAAAATTAATATATATTTTAAAGTTTATAATGTACGCAATATTTCATGTCCTTGGCATATAATACATTTATGAATGTTATGATCATCAAAAATTATTTATCGCTATTTTTCGTTTTATATTTATTAACAATATTACAGTTCTAAAAATGTACTATGATTTAATGTTATTAAAATATAAATATACAACGAATTTGATTTATTTAAATTTTAAATTTATAATTTAAAACAGTCGGTATAATAATGTCAGAAATTGAGTATGGTAAAAAAAAAAAAAAATTATATATAATATCATTAAGCATATTTTTATAGTGTTTTTGTAGTAAATGAAAGATACAATTTAAAATATGTTTTTGTAAAAATATAATGTATGAGGTTAATAATGAGAACATCTTTAAGTTAAAAAAAAAAACTTTTATTGTAAATAAAAAAATTGGGAATAATAAACTCAAAACCATGATAGGTAAAGTTTGATAAAATCATGGAATCTTACTAATTAAATTACAAAACAGTTACCAAACAATTTACTTTGCTTTTGAAAATTTAACTATTCTCTATATTATTATGACTTGTCCAGTACTTTCTAACACCACGTCGCTTAAATTTCGTTTACGATTTACGTGAATATTAAGATATTAAGTTTAGTAAATCATTTCTCGAAACTCGAAAGTCTGTTCATACTAAATGTATCGAACGATAGCTTTCAAAATGTTCGTATCAACTTGAGACCAATTCTCTCGAGACCGTATAAATACCTTTACGACGTTTGAGCGACTTATGGGCATACTTGGTCGTTTACGGAGCTTTTTATTTATTTTTTTTTTTTTTTTACTATAGAGCGCTTAATCACACAGTCGTATACCGATCTCAAACTCTATACCAGGCGCAATGCTTTAATGGTCGTCTTGCAATAATTGCATTCGAAATCCATTTTAATCAGCATTTCATGGCTAAAACTGCTCTCTTCTTTATCCTAAATTTCAGTTTAAATGGTATGTCTATTGATTGTATTTAACTTTAATTTATATGAACCTGTCTCCATGCGTAGCCGTATCATCGAGTTAGTAGGATTCACAAGTTTCACAAGGAACTCTAAAAAAAAAAAAAAACCTAATACTAGATTCCATTAAAGTAAATTTTTACTTTATTCTACATTATTAATTTCTTAAGTGATTTATTCATCAATTTTCATTCATAATAAAATATCAGAATAATTTTAAAATAATATTCAACAAGATAAATGTGGAAACAGAATGTTAAATCTAAAATACACAACAAACAATACATATTAACTCTTTTGATATTATTCCGAATTATACAAAAATTGTATTTACAATGTTTATTTGACTAGAGATTTTTTTGTTTTTAAATACGTTTGGATAATTTAAGTATCTATAAAATAAACATTTAATTAGAATGAAAAAGAAAAATATATTATGAACGGTTTAGTTCTCTCTGGAAGTGTGTCAAATAAATGAATTAACCGAAAATGGTTTGCATAACCAAAAAAGTGTTTTATCTCGTTTCCTAGTTTCCCCTCGCACGCCATAGGTTTCTAATATCGGCCGGTCGGATGCGTTTTGAAGCTAAAAAGGTCTTATTTACAAAAGAAAACCTCTTTGCATATCAATTCATTGAAAATAGACTGAAAAAAAAAAAAAAAAACCCCGTAAAGAAGAAAATCGGTTAACCCGCGATTTATTTCAGAATTATTTAGTCCTCCTTTCCTTGTGGCTAAGTGCTGTAGTTGACTTGGTACCTAAATTTAGTGATTTATTGGAAATGAAGAATAGAGACACTTTCTACTCAAAAGAATATGTGACCCAAGAGAGATAGAGAGATAAACGACATCGTTTTATTACTCTTGATTTCACGGTTTTGTTTTGACCAGTTCAATGCAATAACCAATCTATATTCAGTAATTACAAGTGTAGGTAATGAAAAAATAATGAAATATATTATACTGTGATGACAGAAAAATATGAAATAAAAACTTAAAATAAACCATTTATGTATCATATATAATCATAAATAATTTAGGTCCAAGAAATTTTCAGTAAATTGCTAAAAAAAAAAAAAAAAAAAAAAAAACAAAGTATTATACAACTTAAATATTTTAACACGGTAATTTTTTTATAATGAATATTAAATTTATTTTATTGTATACTATTTTATTTTATTATTTGAAAATCATTAACTCCTTTTTATTAAATAATAGTAAATCGACATTAATTAATTATTATTATTATTTTTTTTTAATTCAGAAAAAATTACAAAAAAAACTGTTTGATGTATAAAAAAAACTTTTTACACTAGGTATTGTAATTTTAATTGTTTTTATAATTATATGATTATTTTTTTATTTTATTTCCTATAAAAGTAACATTAAAAATCATAATTAGATTTTTGAATTTCACTAGGTAATTTTATTATGAACAAAATAATTTTAATTTTTTTTTTTTTTTTTTTGATCGAAAATGGTATAGTAATACAAAGTAAAGATAATAATTATTAAGAAATACAGTACTGTGATTTCAGTTACATTCAGTTATGTGGAATGAAATTTAAATTATTCGGTATACTTGTAGTTATATCATCAACAATATTTCTTTATTGTTCATCGCATCGATACAATTTTAACATTAACTAGTTACTAAAGTACGTTCCTTAATAATAATAAAAAAAATAATAAATAAATAAAAAAAGTGCACACGGGTGTGAATATAAAAATGAAGCTCGACGACTTTCGGATCCATCACGACGCGTTTAATGAAAAACTGAAAATGTATCACACCAGTATAAAAAATTACCATAAGAAATAACTGTTGGGAAATAAATGGATTTCGAGGGACGTATGTGTATCATTCGTCATACTCATCGAATTACCCACGGAAAACCTTTCAGCCCCTAGGAACGTTGAATTTTCCGTATGCACACATCCACACGCACTCCAATATTTGTATGTATGGTATAAAATGCGTCCATGCGTGCATGTGTGTGCATATGCGTGCGAAAACGTATTTTTAGTTTCATCTTAAAGCCACCATATCGTTGTATTATTTTAGCGCAGCGGGAAAAACATACTATATGTACGCGTAATGTACATCTAAATCAACACGCTTTAAGCGTGCCTGGGAATTTATTTCAAAGCGGTCGCGTCTTGTAAGAAGTTGGCCTTTCTGTCTCCGGTACAGACGCGCTTCAACCCACTGAAATTAATTATATTGGTCGCCAAGTGCAGTTGCGATGGAACCGCTGACTAACACCCTTGGGTCCTATATCCAATCAATATAATTTATATATAATATATAAATATATATATATATATACATATAGATGTACGCACTCGATTTGAACCCAAACGTTGTGGTTGAGTAGACGAGGGACATGACCCACGGCGCCTTCTAATATTGTTGAAGCAGAAAATACTTCAAGACTGAAAAGTGAAAACTGTCAATAAAAAAATTATTCTCATCAGATCGCGTGCTACAATCCGTATACAATTTGGTAATTCTTAGTTGATACTAACGAATATTTCTTCTCATATTTTACCGTGACTATCAAACAACACGATTTTTTTTTTTTTTTAATGCTAAACTGTTCATATATCATTTCACATTGGATATCGATAAGCTTATACAAAATATAAAGACAATCAATTTATTTACAAGATTTTATCGGAGATCTGAGTTTTTGTGTCGAAATATATCTAATTATTTCAATACGTAAAAATTAAGTGTTCATTAATAGCACATCATGCATATATTTTAATGTTTAATTTTTAAAATTATAGTACAAGTTCTCGTTTATCATATGATTTCTTCAACCTCGGTGTTGTGACAAACATTGACAAACATTAACCTATCCTAACTAATAATCTACTTTACACGAGGCTGTAATTTACCATAACTCGTTTGAAACATCCAAACTTCTGCAACAGTCAAATATCTTTTTCCCATTAACGAATACTGTATGACTGCAAAGACTAGTGTAAATAATGACTAAATAAATCCCATTTATAAGTACCGTACACAGTTCTGATAGTAAAAACGGTTAGGTATATTAGTTAATCAGAAAAGAGGTGATCATTAGAGATTGGTTAACACAAATAAACTGATGAAATTAATATATTTTGTAAAAAAGACAGGATTTTTTTTTGAATAATATACCATCTTTTGAAAGCACTTCGAAAAAAATTTATGTTTCGTGCTACGATTTTTGTAACAAGATTGAAAATTGTAACTATGCGTATGTATCATGTAGATGATAAATAGTTTTTATGTGCATAAATATTTATTTATATTTTTATAATTTAAATTTTCATCCTTAATTCCACATCATGTTTGAGTCCTACGGATTCCAAGTTTTAGGTGCGTCTACTTCTTTGCTTCAAATAATGAGTTTTATATTACCTATCCTTAGTATTTATCCTATAACTCATAATACTCTAGTACTTACTGGCAAATGTTTTAACATTTTTCTAGGTAATTACATTTTTGAATATGGAATTATAGTTAGATCTTCTATGATCTAACATATTATATTTTCACATTATTAATTTATGTTTATGCTCGATTGGTATTTTCTTTAATTTTCAAATTGTAATTAATATTTTATAGATCACAGTATAGAATAATATATTCTAATAAAAATTAAAATTAAATAAAAATAAACATTTTATTCAAATGTACAAATAACAGAAAAAAAATGTAAATTGGTTAAATGATTATTTAAGTGGTTAATAGTTACATTAGAAAACACTACTGTATGACTAAACCCATAGACATGTTTCAATAGAATATTACACATTATTCGTAGTAATGTTAAAATATGTTGAGTCCCTCGGAGCAGTTCTTGTTTACTATACACTCGGTTATCGTTTACACAATAACTACTATTTATTTTAGAATATATAAATATTTTATACTATTGGCATGGTCTCAATGTATCTAAAACAATGATGATTAAGTGAAAAATGAATATCGAGTAAAATTGTAATGTTGTTATCTATATATTTATATATTTTGCATAAAACTAAATTATAATTTAGCTGTTAAAACACCGTATAACATAATCTTTTTTTAATCTTGATATTCTTGATATACAAAATATATGAACTGGAAGATATATAGAATCAAAATTCAAAATAATATTTATTTTTTAAATATTACGCAAAGTTCTACCTTTAATTACATTTTTATCTGTGTATCGATTGCTAGTTGTTATATTAAAATACAGTTGACCATGGTTAAATGTAAAAAACATGTTCATAAATATCCAAATTATAAATGTTGTCACGTTTAGCATTCCAGTTCGTTAGTTCTATTAATATTACAATAAAATATACTTACCATTTTGAATATAATTTAGTTCAAAAATGTATAAACTATAAATAGCCAGTAACTAATGAATTAAATAACTTAAAACGGTAATAATTTTTTAATATAATAGATTGACTGTTATTGCTATTATCTAACATTTTTTTTTTTTTTGCAACAAAACTATAGTGATAATTTATATTTATATTATATTTACAGGCACATAATTTCAATGAATCTGATTTTTAACATTAAATCTTTATTTTACACTGACTTTCAATTGATATACTTACAGTTACTAATTCTATATATGTAGGTAAATAATTAATTTATAATGTATATTTTATGACGAATTTCCAAAACCTAAAAAAAACTACTTTAATATGTATACATTATAGCTTTAAAAATACTTTTTATATTTAATATTCTAATCTCACTACTATATGGATTAAATTCCATTAAATAAAAATATGAAAAATGGCGTACGTTGAACAAACAAAGACAATAAGTATATACATATTTCAAGTTATAATACATCGACTATAGTCTGATAGTCCTTATAGTAGGATTATTATCAGAAAAAAATATTATCGTGGAAAATATAATAAATGCATGTATTATAAAATATATACGCATAAGTTTATTTATATACACACAAAGGATCTTGAATTTTTATGAGCAGAATGAAATCGCAGCAAACGCAATTGCGTTTCTTTGGAATAATAATAATATAACCCAATAAAACTTTATACGGCTACCAAGGTCTCTCTTTTACTTCGCGTGAATTTATAGTCGATACAATAACATTAACTCGATTATATGTATAAAAAAAATGAAGATTTAGAAGCACCATATGGAAAAAAAATCCCATTATGACTGAACGAAATGCAACCGTAAGTTATAGTGTGTGCGCGTGTATGTGCGCGCGAATATCTAGCAATTGTAGTTATTATTATGGGAAACAATACGTGTCAGGAAAAATGTGATCATGAAAATTGCTAAAAATATCTTTACTATAGTCTTTGAGATGAAAACGTTTTGGATGGTAAGATAAAATTGTATAATATATAAATGTACGAGCTTATAACTGTATAGGTAAGCGTCTGAGAACATTTTAATTTATTCCACTGCCGTAAAATTTGTTGTTGTAAATTAAATGTATAGGTATATAGAAATATAAACATATCAAATTAAAAAATGAACAGTAATATCAAAATAGTGTTTACATGATTTTTTAATTTTTACATAAATAAAATTAAAATATTAATAAATAAATAAAACGATAAATACACACGAGACTTACCAAAGATATTAACTCAGTGGTACATTTTTAAATTTTTTAGCTAAAAATGTACACGATAAAATTTTGTTAAATACATTTTCTTCACTGATGATTGCGATGTCTACAGTAATGGTTTACAAATTAAGACGTCTATCCGATTTCACCAACCTATTACTCAATGTTCTTTTCAGCTGTTCGTTAGAACCAAGCACCTTTCCATACACGATGAATTTAATAATAAAAAAAAAAAGGTAGGTAAGTGGGTACCGCTCAGCTATACATTCCGTGTCTAATGAGTCACTGTAATGGATGTGTTAAATTACTTAAATTTGAATTCAAAGATATATCATTACATACGAAAAACAATTCTAGGTGGAGACTTCAGCCCATGTATTTTTTGATATAGCTATTAAAGTCATTTATTTATTTATTTCAAAAATATTGCATTAATTATATTATTAATTTATTAATTGCTTTAAAAATATTTTTTTAAATATAGTAGGTATAATAGTACAACATATTATAAATTGTGAACAAAATTATAACCCTTGAATTATTAGATTTAATTAAATATTAACTATAGTAATAAGATAAACTTGATACTAAAATATAAGATGTATATGGAGGAAGGGGGTATGGCAATTTGTTTAGGGATAACAAACATTTTGTATTGGATATATCAATATCAATAAAATAATTACATTCATGCAAAATACGGACCATTGGGTTATTATATTTATATATTGTTTGATGAATTTTTATAGGAAAAATAAAGCAGGGATGAGACTTACATTGGGGGTTATACAAGTATATTAATTCTAATAGCCCTGGACAAGATATTGTTCTAATTAAAAGTTTGGAAATGAAGTAAATGTTATTAAACTTGCGTCTAGTAACCAGAAATTCCAAGTAAGAGACTTTTTGAATTATTTTTAGGAGCTTAGGCAAAGAAAGAGAAAGATTACCAGTAATTCGTTGATGTTTGTATCCAATATAAAGCAAGAATCTTTTCTGAACAAGTTAAGGTGATTCAAATTAACCTATTTTCGACGAATCCTATAGTATTAAAAAATACTTTAATATTAGTCAACAACCGAGACATATAATGTTCCGAGACAGGGTTGAACTTTAAAGTCTTTTGTATTCATAATAAAAAAAAAAACAAAGTTTTTTAGAGCTTTAGAGCAAGATTGCTCATAATAAAATTGTATTATAAGGTTATCTAAAAAAATTATCAAGAATAAAACACTCATAATGTTTTTTTTTTTTTACGGGTAAAACGACGTTTTGACAAATTTCAATGTGTTCAATCTTAGGAAATTTTTATTCCACTAAATTCTAAGTCTATTAAGATCCACCAATAATTTAAAGAAGTTTTCACTAAAATAAACATTAGCATAAAGCTTTAATTCATCAATAAATATAGTTTCTATGATCATAGAAACTAAATCATGGATTTATATCCATGACAAATATGGCTTAAAATTAAGGAGAGAAACGTCAGTAACACTGGAATAAGAAGGATAGATGAAAAGCAGTTTAGTGAAATCTATTTGCTAGATAATATAATCAAACCATGATAATAGCGGATTTGAAATACCATATACATTTAAATTAGTTATTCGAATAGAGTGTAAGTATTTAGTTACTATAATACATATTTTATATATTTTCATACTATATTATAATATTATAATTAACTTTTGACTTAATTCTACCTACGTAAAGCTGCATAAATAGGTTTATAGTACAAATTCATAATTTCTCATTATGAATATTTTGAAAATATCATTATACATAGCTGTTAAAATTATAATGTACGTAAAAATTCCAAAGAATATATTTATTTTTTTTTTTTTTTTGAATTATAAAATAATAATTGACAATTGTCATTAAAATGTGTAATTTTGTCTAAATTTTTATTTCAAATATCTATCAAAAAAAAAAAAAAAAAAACAAATAAATAATTGTGTATATATTCTAATTTTTAACTACTAAAGAGAAACATAATTGTATCACATTTTCGATTCTGAACTATAAAAATGTAATTATTTTATACAATTTTTTATCACAAAGTACCAACTGATAATTTGTAAAGTTTTGTGATTTTGACTAAACGAATAATTTTTTTCACATATCTACTAATAGTTCAAAAAAAGTTTGTAATATTTAAAAACTATACTATGTGTAGAAAATAAAAACACAAATATTTTGTAAATATTACATGTTTCTACGGTTACGGTTATTCGTTTTTGAAATGTCAACAAAAATAAAAATCATCTGAAGATAAATAGTTTTAATATTGATAAATATCAAATGTTATAAACATTTAAAATTCTCTGAAAATTTATTTTATTAACTAGGAAAGTCATAATTAAGCAAAAAAAAAAAATTTTTTTAATAATTTAAATCCAAAAAAAACCAAGAAAATATTGTTTATAGTATAAAAGACTATCACTTCAACTAAGATGCTAAAACTTAAAAGTACTTGCTGGTCATTAGGTATATTATATTACATAACTAAAATAAAAAAATTTGATGGATCACATTACAATGAATTTTCTGAACAATTTACTACTCATTAGTCTAATTAACGTAAAAAAAAAAAACAGGCATTTTATTTTTGTTCCTTATCACATATGTTTAAAAATACGCAATTTTTTTCTCTTTTGTTCTCGTCTCTAAAATAAATCATTACCTTCTTATTATAATAATTTTAAATAATGAACTGCTAATAACTGAGATGTACGATACTATTCTTAAATATTTAGATTCATAATAAAAATTGTTAAGTTTTTTTAATAATAAAATACCTAAGCTCAGTCAAAAAGCTTAAAAATACAAGATTCCGTATAAGTATAGTTCTTACTGAAATGTGAAAATCTAAAAAAAATATAGAAATATATTTTAATTTATTTTCAATTCAAAATTATATCAATTGAACTATGATTTTATTATGTATACATTTATTATATTTTATTTTTAGAATGGTACTCATAGCGATTATGTATTTGTCGTATTGTTAGAAATAATACAATGATTCACACGGTATATTTTGAGGAAATATTAATACATTATAATATACAAACCTATAATTTATTCACTATAATAAATCATAACAATATAATAGTGTTTACGAGTGCCTACCTATAAATTAATAATAGACTATTATTTTAGTTTGATATAAATTTACCTATCACACTCACGCCTAATGAAATACTATCGTTATTTGATCATGACCACAAATTAAAAGTTTGATATTTCCGAAATATTATGACGTTTTATCGTTTGCCCTGCATGTTATATTTGATTTGGTTTGAATAAATTATATTAATGCTTGTATAGCATTGACTATCATCATATTATAATCTGATGTAGTCTGTAGATGTGTTTTATACTGAAGCTGAAGTTTATACGTGACTTTAATGTAGCAGAATCACTCACATCAAAATGTCATTTTGTTTGTTTCATACCATAAATACACACGGCCTAGGGGTCATTCAAATTATATGTTATGGGGACCGTATAGTGTAATCGCTTGCAGTGGCATCGAATTCAGACAACAAAACACACAGCTATGAGAGAAAAATTAACTTATCGTGACAATTTGAACGAATATAATAGTATGATTTAGTTTGAAAAATCTAAATTCTTATCAATTTAAATCATAAATCGTAATAATGATTTATACAGCTATATTATTATTTATTTTTGATAAATAATAAATAAAGAAATAAATGGCATTTACGATATTTTTAATTTGAGTTGGTGCCGCTATAATTTAATATATTTTATCAGAATACTTTGAAAATAATAAGGGCAGTTTTAAAAAATAAAAAAAATAAATAAATATGTTAATAGAAAAAGTTCATAATATTTGCACTCTTACTTTCAAAAGCTTACAGTTTGTTTTTATTTTCATATATTTGTGTTACTATTTTGTATTAGAACGCATTTTTACGGAGTTTTGAAAGGTTTTTATTTTTATAAGTTTAATATTGAAATATAAAGTATTATACTATGAAAAATATTATTAATAAATTGTCTATAATTCAATCTATGATAATAAAAGACTTTTTTTCTTTGTAGTTAAACTCCAGTCACAAGTAGTTTATGTTTTTTTTCTTTACGTTCCATTCGTATTGCATCATGTTTTCTGTCAATTTATAATGATTAAATTAAAAAACAGAAAACAAAAGTATAATAAAGAACATCTAAGAGTGTTTTATTTTTAAACAATAATTAAAAAACACAAGTGTTTTTTTTTAATTTAAATTGAATGAATATAATGTAAGATAATAATAACCATTTTTTTTTTCATTTCAAATATTTAAAAGTTGAGGTTGTTTTTAAAAACACTAAATTACAACAATGTTTAGCTACTACGTATCCTACTCTTTTGTCATGTAATGTTCGATAGTGTGCTTGAGTAATATATTTATAATAAGGTCACATAATATTATTATCTTATTTTATAATCAGCTAATTGAAAACAATATGCAGTATCATGTCCATAATTTACGTAGTGTTAATTAATTATATTCACGTATTAAATTTACGAGTGTTTGTAATTAATTTTGTATTCATGTTGCTAGAATTTACATGAATACTAATACGGATTTTAACGAATAGACAAAAAAATGACGTTCAATATATATTATACAATGGGGATTGGTCACGGTATTTAATGTGTAGAAGAATATTCGTCATTCGACAAATTTAATTAAATAGTATTTATATTTTATGGCTACGTATATGTGTTTATCAGATTTTATTATTATTGTTATTTTTACATGAAAAAATATTACTACGTAAAAAAGTGTTGTTTGGGAGTATGTGTATGTGTGTGTGTCCATCTGCTTCACTTTATATTGCTATATACACAACTGACTTTATAACATTTTATCGATTCATTCATTAAAAAATATCGTTTTATAAAATTAATCAATTCTATGGGATAAATTCAGTTTATCTTTAAATGCGTTTGTTACAGAAAATCGTCATTTATTTTTGTTTAAATTTAAAATTCACAATAAGTTGGGTGATCCACCAAACATGCTCACCCCACATTTTTTTTTACGTTTTACAGTCATTTTTTTCAAATTCTTATGTGTTGGATTTTTAAAAAATATGTCAAGACCGTATTTTTAATTTTTGAAAACTTCATAACATAAAATTCTGTTTTTAAAATGAGAATCTCACTGTTCTGTTATAAAGTATTTATTGATCATTTTTCTGAAAATGTCAACGTATTAGAGAACAAAAAAACTTCGAAAAATAGCTTTTGAGTTATTTAACTTAATGCACTGAGTATAAAATAATATTGTGTCCATACTTAATTTAAAGTAAAACATATGGGTTCTGGTTAAAATTAGTTTTAAATAAAAATAATGAGCATATTTTGTAAATTATTCGGTAATTATTAACGGTTAGTACTTAAACAACGTAATTAATTCATAGAAGATTTAAAAAAAAAAATTAACTAAAATATACATGATATTTGTATCAAATTCATAGAGTTACATATTTATATATTAATATATACATATATCGTATGTTACGCATGCATGAAAATCTTCATTGGAACTCTTAACTATGAAAACTTAATTCCAACACTATATTACTGCCTAATTTCATTATCTCGTTATTTTGGGATACATAATAGCGTCCGGAATTCAACCACTCAACATCTGACAGCTGTGTGAATGGTAGATTTTATTAACGAGTGTAGTGAAGTCGAGCTTTTGTGCAAAGGATTTCCATACACCTCTATGACAGTTGTTTTAATTACCATATGCCACCAGTAGAAAAAAATTATACGAGAGCAAATCATAAACAAATCACTTTATACTCATAGTAAAATTGCGTATATTAGCGCACTTGAAACGGTGAGTGGAAGAAAATAAAGTTTATTTTTCATTCTATATTTTTAAAATCCTCATAGCAAAAATAAATCGTTTATAAACGTATGCGTCATTAAAAAAAAAAAAATGTTTTAAAAATATATTTATACTTATCAACGTAAACGTTAAATAAATATAACTAGAACGAAACTAATATATTTATATAATAGTTTTAAGTAATACAATGAATCTATTTACTAGATTAAATGATTATTGATTATTTGTAACATATGATTAATATTATACTTAATTTATTTTTAAATAAAATTCTTATTAATTACAAAAAAAAAAAAAAAAAAAGAATAATAATAATAAATTATGGCGTAAATATAATTTTAAATAATGCAAATTATAAAATACACAACCAATTTTTTCCATTTCTGGTTACTCCAATATTTAATATTCTGAAATTAAGTGTAATAATGCTACCCAAAAATAAAAGTTCACGTTCTTTAATATCCAATGATATTGAAAAATTGAACATATCTTAACAAAATGATTAAATACTTAAAACGATATAAATATTGAATACTGTAAATAAAAATAAAACAACAACCAGAAATTAATAAAATTCATTGTTTTATAATATGTACATTTGTTTTAAACGTTCAAAAAAAAAATTAATCTATTTCAACAGCTAACTCACTGAATTATGTATTAATTAAACATTTAAAGTGTCATCATCCGTATAACTAATAAAGCATAAAAATTAGATTAGGTTATACCAAAAATTTGTAACGGAAAAAAAATCTCTTGTACCGTATGGATTATAAATTATAATTTTATATTATTATTTTACTAACGTTTTATTATATAATTCAAAAATAGTTACTGATCAGTGTCTTTGATTTGACTACTCACGCCCTAAAGGTTAGTCTATTTTCAACCGATAATATTTAGGCGAATTCCTATATAAATCTAGCGCGAGTTTATCTTGCCAGTTTGTACATGAAATACATTTGAAAATAACATGACAGCGGCACGTAAATCAGATGAAAAATTTTTATAAAGTTTAACTTGCCTGTTTATTTAAATCATAATTTAAAAACATGTCTGTACCCTGACAAACTCTTTTTTATTTTAATTTTAATTATTGTTATCAGATTAACAGTCAACATATTAACAGACATTATAATAAGTATTATGGCACAGATCATTATTCATAATACACATTTTTGGCTTTATTATCGTTCAAAAAGCAACGTGTTACTAATCAAAAAAAAAAGTGCTTAAAATATATTTATGGTAAGTACGCCTATAAAAAAAAAAACTTTTAAACGAACATTAACGTAGACTGAAATCGTATAATATCTACAATAGTTGTAATATATTCTTATAATATGGTTATATTATAACTTATTTTTTTGGTTGTCTACAAAGAAATTAGTTGTTTTTTTTTGCTTTTTACCAACTATTGCACTTATTGATTATTAATTTAAATATTCATAAGTAAATTAAGCATATTCCATAAATGCGTTGCTCAATCAATATTAATTGAAATATATTAAGTAGCTTAATATATCAGTTCTATTATATATATATACACACACATGTATATTGTTTATGTATATCAATTTATATACATTTTAAAATAATAGCATCATCATTTAAAAAAGTTACTAATTATAATACACACTTAAATTTAAGAATTATTTTTTTTAGATTTAACATATTAATTTTAAGTATTTGTATAATATAAAATATATTTATCACGATTTATTTAATAGCAATACATTTGATATCAGAATTTATAATTATTATTTAAATTTATAATTTATTTTTGAATACTTAAATTTATGTTTTTTAAAATTAATACGATTTATACAACCACTAATTTATAAGCAACGAAATAGCGTAATATTTTAATTAATCATATTTAACTTTGAACTTAGAAAAATATGAGAATAAAATTATTCCCGTAAACATAAACATTCAATAAATTGTTGTAAAGTAATAAAATATAGATTAGAAATATTATTTTACAATAGTATCAGATTTTTCATGCAGTAATGTACACTATTTTCATATTATAAATTATAAAATTAAACGTTTTAAGAATTGTTATTGAAATATTTTACCTTTTGTAAATATAATAGATGAGAAATCATTATTCTCGCATAAAAAATTGGGCATAACATTTAAATTCAATATTATTTCAATATTATTTAAATAATATCGCACTACGTTGTTTAGGCTTATTAAAAATATATACAGAAATATTTTAATCGAGTGATAATAATTTTCAATTGACAAACTATGAATCATAAAAAAATATTAGTTTATTATGTTTAATATGTTTAATGTGTATTAAACTTTATTTTGGAGGAAGATTTTCTCGTGAAATTTTAATGGTGGTATAATTTAATTTATAAATACTATAAAATTAAAAAACGACCAAAAATAAATTGCAAGACACAGCGAGTCTTGGAAAAAATATAATATTATTTATAAATGAAGTGAGAGAAGTTTGTGACAATGCTAGTAGAGTGGTGTGCCAAACAAATAAAGACACGAAAAATGATGCCCATTTGAAAAAATTATAAATTCAAAAGAACAATCCCAACTTATAAACTCAAATGGAAAATGACATTATAATATCTTAACTTGTATACGACAATTTGTAATCCTGATAAAAAGTAAAAATACCATTTTTTGTCTCAAAATTAGAAACATTAACTCGGCAAGATAGTTTTTATGAATTCCTTTATAAAAAAAAAATTAATTAACTATGAAATAACATTAATATTAAATAATGAATACATATATTAATCATAAAACTAAATTGTTATTTTAATTTTAATTTTTTTATAATCTATAGATACCTAAAGTTCGTTGAAAGTATTATAGTTAACTTTGTTGTTGTATTAAAAACATACAAAGGCGCACTGTATATGCAAAAGTGATGCATTATACTCTAAAATATGATAATAATTATTATCCAGTCATAATGTTTACAGCTTTTTATTTTTTTTATCCTTTTGTTTGATACAATTAGCTTAAATCTTAAATACAATATAACTATATCCTAGTTATATATGAGTATACCAATTAATAGTTAATTAAAACAGAAAAGATATATTTTATTTTATAAACGACTACTTATCGAATTTAGTTTTGGTATAATCATTAAAATAATGAATTCAGTTGGATAGGTAACTTTTATAATATATACAACCAAAGTGTTGTATTAATGACATACCATAAAAAACAAATAACATAACTGTATTGCATTATAATATCAAATTAGTTATAAACGAAAAGTGTCAAATGCAAGTTAAGTATTTGATTTTATTTATTTATTTTTCATATGTCTTAGCCAATTATTCTTTTATGAATAGCTTTATAGAATATAAATATATATATATATATAAATCATACTATAAGAGAAAATCGATAATACTCATACACCGTTCGTGTATTTCACTATAAATCTAATGGGAAATGACCTGGTGTATGTTTATGATAAACTACGTGATTTCCGTGACATGTGTAACCTTATCAAAAGGGTCGTGGTGGTGACACGATCCATCGCTTTTATCATTTATTTTCCGATAACGAATAGTAATATACCTACTCAACTTAGATTTATGGGCACAAAATAACAAACTAATAAACTAAACGGAATGTACATAGTACCACAGTTATTTATGGATGTTTAACAAATACAACAAATAGCAATTCTGTTACAGATTTTCTTATTATTTCTTTGAATACGTTTTTATCAGTTAATTGGATGCATTCAACTAACAACATATCAATACAACATATAATATATATATATATATATATATATATATATATATAATGTAAAATCGTAATTTAGAATAATAAGATTAAAATATAAATAATATTATATTATATAAATATATAAATAAAAATAATGGTTTAATAAAATTCAAATATGATAATAACATCGCCATACCTATATATTTGTAGTTGGTATTTATAGTTTAACATAAAATATTTAAAGTTTTATCGAGGTTTAACTCAAGAAATATTTTGTTTTTAGTAACTTTTAATAAAAATAAAAATTCTATACAGAGTTTTAGTATAACTGAACTAACAAAATGCATTGGTGCATTCGACTGCACTCTTATTAAAATTTGAAAAGTTGAATATAAACAAAAGAACGCAGTTATTCACCATTAATCCATTATAAAGGATTAATGAAATGAAGTTTATTTTCATGAAAATAATTGGACTTTTTAATTATATTAATATTTAAACTATTATGAATATACTACTTATACAATACTATTTTTCAATATATATATTATTTTATATATTTATACCTATTAAATAACAATAGATCACAGTTTAGATATCTTCAAAAAAACAATTAAAAACACTACAAACGTAATGAAATAACAAATTATTAATTACATAACAATGGTTATAGTATTCAAAAACCTTTTTTTGATGATTGTTGATCTTTATTAATTATAAATTATTTTGCAAATTATTACAAATGGTTAAAGATAAGTATTTGATTCTTAGATTTTTTTTTTAAGAAATAAGGTGAACATTCTGTTCATAAATATATATTACCAATACATTAAAAACTCTTTCACGGTTACTTTATTTTCTACCAAGTATTTTAAACCATTAATATTACCTTTTATATTTTAATACATTAATACATGCCATTCAGAACCATAATCACATTATATAAATTCCATAAGTTACTGATTTTATGTGTACTGGAATTAGTATAATTTTATTTTTTTTATGTCATGTTAGTACTATATTTTAAACTTATGTAAGTAATTTACACGGACCGTCTTCAATCTATATGAATTTATTGAGTTATTAAATATTTTTTTGTAAAGCATAGTTCATGATTTCGTAAAAAGAATAAAAGATTTTTGATTTAATGTAATTTATCATATATTTTATATTATTTAAATAAAATAATAAGTGTCTATTATCATATCATATTTAACAATTTATAGAATAAACTACATAAACTATTTAAATGATGTTTTTACAGTATAAATATTCGTATTATTAGGACAAACTATGATATTCCAGAAATCTTCAAAGAATATTAAATCATACTTAATTCAATCAGAATAATAAATCACTATACTATAAAGTGTTAAAACTATCTGACTAGTCCGAATTTCTTATTTAACAATCCGTGAATAATATTATAGTTATTTATAATATATATATATATATATATATATATAGGTAGCTTACCTATATTAGATTAATGCATTAATATTAATTTAAATCTTTTTATTTAATTTAAATATAATATATGAATTATTTATATCAATCATAATACTTCCAAGTAAAACGGTTTAGTTATGATATGTATTTTAAGGACACAAGGCTGTTTGTTTAATTTAATATATTTTTAAAACGAAGAAAAAAAAACTGGTATTTTAGTATGACATGATATTAAGTACTGGCAAATCGTAAGTGCTTAAAAGTATGTAGGTACTTTCGTGTAATAAAAACAGCAATGTAAAATTAACCGATATTATATTATTCGTAAATAATAATATCAATATTTCTCAAGAGTGTGCGTAGATAGTTTGTGAGACGCATACACGAAAGTAATAAGATATTTTAGAGTGTACATTACACGCGCAACTTGACATACCTCCTGTAGCGTGAAACGATGGGCAATAACTTATTTCAAATAAGACGATTGTAGTCGATTGTCGGGGTAACAGTTTGAAAGAGATATCTTGAGTTGCGCAAACCGTCGTAGGTAAAATATACAAAGAAGAAATGCATCGCCATACGGCTCGCGAGGAGGCATCGTATGGGACGAAGGAAGCAGGAAAGAAGAGGAGGCAAAGGAACGGTGACAAAAGAAAGCAATCGAAAAGAAATTTTCTACAATTTCTCAAAACCTATCGTGACCAAACGTGTCTGAAACGCTACATACAGCGAGAGTGTTGAAGGTGGTTGTCGAGGAGTTATTAATGGGTGGGGATGGGATGTTGATCCAGCGCGACGGAGTAAAAAACCGCTCTGCCACTGCCCGACGTTATATATAATAGTATACATACAATATACATACACATGCACACACTATCGCAATCGGTGCCGCCTGATCCATTAGCCTCGAGAAATACGGCGGCGTGGGGGGGGACCTTTTGTTCGAATCCAGCTATACTGGTAAAGCTCAGCAAAACGCATAAACTCGATTTTACCGTTATTCTTCCGCCGAACAATGTTATTAAGCGCGATGTTCGCGATCAAGATCTACTCAGATGAGAGTAAATGCGTGTTTGCGAATAACTACGGAACAGATGTTTGTGTCAAAAACTTTAGAGTTTTGAACTTAACAGTTTCGCTCTGTATGATTACATTCACAGCCATGGCGTGGTGACTAAAGGCGACTCTAGGAATAAGATACACACTTCCGGCTTTGCAAACGGAAATGTATATACTAGAACCGTGCCACTTCCGGACTTTAGGACGGCATCCGTCGACAGCGCACTGACCGTATAGTCTGCACGGCTCGACAGACCAGCAATAATACCGAGTACTGGGTCAAAAAGGAAACAATACACAGACTGTTTCATTAAAAGTTAAACAATGATGATATTGAAAAGTTTTAATGTTTTTGAAAATATGTAGGCTTTAAGTAATTATTAATAATCAACTATTTCAGTTTATTTCAATATATTTTCCTTAACATTTTCAAAAATATACTTTTCTGTGGGATTTTAAATTGAAAATGCACGTTTACTGCAAAAAAGCAAAAAAAATATCTAAGTATATTAAATAATAATTAAATAGTTTTGTGTAATGTTTTTTTAGTGACAATTATGTATACACATATATACTCGTATAGTAGTGAAGAGTTTTCAAAATAAAGAAAATTTACCTATAATAGAACTATCTTATTTATGGAGGTATTATATATATACAATATTACACCTTGGAGTGGTGACTAAAGAGAACAATTGTGTATAAAATTATTAATTACAACTTTTCAATTAATTTTAATCTAAGTTAGTACTCAAGTATTTACGTTAATAAAAGTACCTATGATAATATAGTTCTCGACTTTATAGTCGCGTGACGTTTGATCGATCTTTTTTCGTTTGTTATAAGACTAACATTATCAATTATTATTGGGCGTGGTTGATTTAAATAAGAAAAATGTCCTTTTCTCGTGATTTCCAAAACACTTATTTCACATTGGTATCGGGCAACCCCCAACTTTTAATTTAATTTTTAATTCGGTAAAAGAATTTTCATTATGTATTGCCTCTACTTCACGGTTGGTAGATAAAACTTCAGTTCAGCATTACCGCTATGAGATTTTATCTGCTTTATAGTTTTATGTCCAAGTGCGCATTTTTCTTTTTTTTAAAAAGAAAAAAAATAATAATATATGTTTACAACAATGTTATTGCCCCGTTTAAGGATTAGGTGTATTTTTATGAGATTACTAAATCTCATTGTAAAATATATTCATGTTTTTTCTAGAAATACATTTACTTATATAATAATAAATGTTTCAAAAAGTTTTCCAATAAAAATAGCGTTCACATTCACGTAAATACAAAGCAAATTTGAATTACACAATGCAATATGTATATGAAAATAAATAAATAACACTTTAATATGATTTCAATTGATGACATGGTTTATATTAAACAACATATTATACAATATTGCATTTTCTCCATTTTTGGAAATTTATGTTGCTATTAGATTATCGTTATTGCCGTCAATACTATAAACCAGTATTTTTCTCGTTTCCATCTAGTTCGTTCGTAATCGGTTAACTTGTAACGGTTTAAAAATGATTTCGAACGCCATTACACCACCATATTTCCCTAAAATAATATCGACAAATAGTCAGATAAATTACATTAGCTGGGAAAATTCAAATTCAGTTCTTCCGCTTTGATAATATCCACGTACTATAATTGATTGCATTACCTTGTGCCGCCGACAATTAAGACGGTGAACGTCCTTAACGTAATTACTGTCCCGGAAGTTTTAGTGGAGACGTGAAAACTTTGCGGTCGGCAATGTCCATTGACATTGGCTGCCGAATGTGTGTAATATTATAAACTGAACAGCGAGTTTACCACCGTAAGGACACTCTACTACCAAACCTCATTTCAACAGTCAATATTTTTATGCGCAATAATGGAATCTAATGACAGAAATAATCACCTATCTGAAGGAAATAAAAAATAAAATAACTATGGTATGGGAATCAAAAATGTTCATAGTCGAAACGATCATTATACCACATTAGAGTACTGTTAAAAATCTTTAAAAACAATTTATCACAGTAAACGATAACATATTTTTACGACTATTGATTTCGATTACTGAAGACGAACATTAGTAGTGAGACCATGGTTCTGAAAGTCAAATAGTATGGTAATGATATAATAACTATAATAATAATAGGGTTGATAAAATAGAGCATGTGGATTATGTTATACGTAACTGTGTGTGTGTGTGTGTGTGTGTGAGAGAGAGAGTGAGAGGGAGAGATAAAGTGAATGTGAGAGACTGAAGAGATAAACTCCATCAGCAACTCAATAAAATAGAATGGCCAGTGTGTGAACTCAGTGTGGCATGTAGAACCTGAACTGTAGTGAATAGAGGTGTATATACGTAACGTACTTAGAAGACATGGTGGCATTTCCATTAAATTTAAAAGGCCTGCAGTGTGCGTGTATGTGTATTAAGCATGGCTGATCGAATGGGTGTGAGGGAGGGGGAAGAGTGTATTTTTTTTCCCTTAGTCGTACGTTGCAAAAATAACCAATACGTACATTTACTAAAAATCGTTGATGGACTGATGTAATGAAATGCAAGGAAAAATAAGGATCGTATAAATTAACACTATTGGACGTGTTTCTGCGTGGTTGGCTTTGAACTAAAAATAAAGTAGTGCCGGAACGCGATTATAATGTTTTTTTTCAACGAAACACAGACGTTCGTTGCGAATATTTCCGACCATTTCTTCTTTTTTTTTTTTTTTTTTTTTTTTTTACCATAATTCACAAAAATTAAAACGGTCCACTATATATTAATTTATACTAACACATTGTAATAATGACCATGATATGGAGTTCTTTATTAACTATGTATAGATAACTGTACGTAAATATAAAATTGTGTGTTATTTTCGTAATTTATGACGAGCCCACGCTCATATAAACTTTAAAATAAATCAAACAAAGAAACTAACAATTTTCAGAAAAAAATATACGGGAGTAGTATATAGTGTAAACACGACCTGTTTTTATTATTTATATGTAGTTTTACATGGTGTTGCAGTCATGCTAGACATTCAAATAAATATTAGAAAAACATAACAGATAACATAACATTAGATTCTTGAAATTTTTTATTTTTCAATACCTTAGTTTTATTATGTTAATCACCGTATTAAATTAAAATACATTCATTAATCATTATTCTGGTAAAATTTCATTTAATTTTTTTAATTGTAAAAACGGTCGTCATTTTTAAAAACTATTAATTTTATTTTTATAAATATATGTATTAAATAATAGATAATTAATCATTGAATGAGGTAGATAAGTAATTCATTACCGTTGTTATAAACATCGTGTTTAAATCATATGAATCATAATCACGTGATACTATGACTAAGTAATTTGAATAATTAGTTTAGTAAGAGTTAATATTTTATTCCAATTTTATAGATTTAAATAATAGCGTTAGTACATAAACTTGTTAATTTGAAATTCATTACCTATGGTTAGAGAGATATAAAGTATGCAGTTGTCACTTTGTTCACTTTAAAAAAATATACATAGGTATAGCTAGATATATAAATTTGATTAAAAGTGTGTTGGCGTTATTCCTATAACAGTAAATTCTATTTGGATAAAACTTAACTTATGGGTCTAATACAATTTCACGTTGTAATTTAAAGCACAAAAAAGTATAAGCTACCAATGAGAGAGAAAAATATTTTGATAATAAACATTTTCAATGTCTCGCCGCTAACAACGACATTTTCATTTCAGTAATTGTATATGTAGCCTACCTGTATTATTAGAAACCATTTATTTTTGTTATTTTTCGAACACAGGATCATAATATATTATTCATTATTATTGCAATATAATAAGTACTGATGTTATTAATTGCTATACCGAAAAGTGAATAAGTAATAGAATTTATTTGGTGATTTTGGATCGATGAAAATTCAATTTAAACGGCAGTCATTTAAAAACCAAGTAAGCAATTAAATATTTTTTTTGTACAAACTTAAACCTAACAGATTGATAAAAGTTTTTCCTTTCTTTATTAATTGTTATTAATTGGTATAACTATATTTCGAGCAAAAACAATAATATTATAACTTTTAAGAGATATATTCTGTTATTTTTATTATAAACTTAATGATTTTGTTTCAGTAAAATTTTGTTCTTGAAGAATTGTTATACAACATAAATTCGACCAACTAAAACGATATTTAGTAATCTCCCATTTGACAGGTTCAATATCGAAGTTTTTTGATAAACGTTTTTTTTTTTTTTTTTTTTCTTTTATTATTATTATTATTATTCACGAATGTTTGCAATAAAATAATATAGGATAAGAATAATATACCTTCAGTTCGTAATTTATTGTTAACCGAAAAAACTTTCATTACCTTCTCACGCAACTCACCGTTCGATTAGAGTAGCTTTTTTTTTTCATTTACCCATAAATTGAGCTGCCGCGCGTGGTCGTATCATTCTGAATAGCAATGGATTTCTGGACATTTTTATGACAAAATATAATAACATTAGATGGATAAATACAGATAATAATATTTATTTGTAATTCTTCTAGTGTGATAGTTGCTTATTTTTTATACTTATACTAATATACATAGAGTGATTCCTTAATAATAATATTTTCCTTAAATAATGAATATATTCAAATTTTTATTTCTAGAACATTTAACTATAGTCAAAGAGTATATTTTCAATAACTTAGTTTTTTTCTGATCTAAGGTGTGTTCTGTGACTACACAGATTTATTTTTTTCATAGGGAAATTAACCTACAGTACATTTTTAAGTAGATATACATTTAGAAATCGTTGATATATCTAAATCAAAATTCAAATGAGTATTTTCTAAATTAATGAAATTTCCATACTGTAATGGTAAACTATATCGAGCATTATAGTTTTATGGCCTACAAGTCGATAAAAACTACACAGTAAAAGTTAAAATAATTATCATAAAAATCCAATTGAACCAGACTTTCTATTAATCTTGAGCTCAATAACTGTGATTTGACTATTAAAATGAATCACAAAAACACCTTACACGATTTCTCAGGCACAAAAAGTCACCGCCAGACAAAATGCTTTCAGTTATAGTAGGCATACCACCGCAAGTAATCCACCGATTACTATACAAACGACGACGAGCGTACGACCATCTAACAAGATCAACGTAGTATTATGCGACTACCGGTCCAGTGATGAACACTTATGACGACCAGTGACGGCTATCTAGTCAAGTAAAGTCGAGATCGAATCGGTCAGTAACACAACTAGGTCTAATTTATTGTATACCCCCGTCCCCCACAATCGCGAATACGCCAATGGTCACGGACGACTGTCAGAGCTCTCAGAATAAATCGACGAGACCAACAGGAAGTCAATTCATAGACAGTAGGACACTGAAAAACTTAAGCAACATTGAGGAACAACCATCTTACCGTCTAAGACCAACCAAACGATATCCGTTATCGGGGATACGACTTATCTCACATCCGATGTACTTATTTAAGATAAATTCCCGGGTTATCGCCATATCTCGTCGTGTGCATTTGCTTAAGCGAACAATGGGATGAGTTAACTCCATTTATATTGTACAAACCCATGTATAATATACATTTATCTCACATTGTAATTAGCATTAGACCTGTATGGCCAATGATAAAATGGATAATCACCCACTCTGACCACATACTTGGGTCTCTTCATCAGGCACATAAACGTCTTCTCTTTCTAGAGAATATTCTCTTAGAGTATATAAATATTTTAAAATATTCCCACAAAAATAATGGATGGCGTGATTACCATTAAAATCTGTTTTCACATTTTAATAATTATATTTATATCATATGAAACATAATGTGGATTGAGCACGCCATTTCAATACTTAGGATAATGGTTCTTAAACGTATTGTCAAATGTTTTTATTTTTTGTCAATATTTGTTATATTAAATTCGGCAATAGTTTTTATAAACTATATGGTTTTAATAGATTAGTATTAATAATTATTAAAAATAATTATCATCGATCTTCAGTACATGAGGTTTAATAACTCAAATACTACTCGTTGGAATTTCGATTAAAATATATCGACATACTTAAAAAAATCATTGAATATATTTTTAATATAATAACGTCTATGCAGCAGTTTATCAGGCGGTAGAAATCGTTTTTGTACGCATTTGCTTGTTTTATTATTGTATTTCTTTATTTTTATTCGACCTTCTGCACAATTTGACAAATAACCACAACTTTCAACGGCTTCCTCTTAACCACGATACAAAACTTTTTTCTCTAGTCATTTACTACCTATGTAATTTGACGCTCGAAATGTGTTCATTTAACCACTCCCACGGGACTATAAACAGGTGTCCAACAATTTGATTTCTCTTAGAAAAAAAAAAAAAAAAAAAACATTAAGTGTTTTTGGAGAAAAAAAAATATTTTTAGTAAGTTTTATTTGGAAACTTTTACTAAACTTAACTCAGACTCTAAGAAACTGATGATATTTCGTATTTACTAATGTACTCTATATTTCGAATTTAATTTTAAAAGAAATAGTTTCAAGCATCTAATGTTTCGATTTGTTCAAAAAAGTAAAATAATTTTTAGTATAAAATAATACTGTTATCTAAATAATATATGAATTAATAAAATTAAAAGTGAATTCATTTCATAATCGTCTTTAATAACATTGCAATTTTACACTGTTTTTGGATTTTATAATAAATTCAATCGTGTTAAGTGAAAGTATATTTAAAAATAAACGTAGTCAATCTAAAATTATATTTTTGTAACTAAAAATATTTTATATAATATTAAAAATGCATACTTGTTTTCCAAATAAAAACTCAATATTTTACGCCCATACAAATATAAATAAGTATATGTATAGTTTTAGTTGTAAAACTGAAAAAATATAATGACAGTTATTATTTTTGGATAAGAATTTAATTGAAGAGTTTTTCAGTTGGTTTTTCTGCTTTTAAAATTAATTTTTCTTCAATTATATTTATTATTTGATATATGTTTTTTAAAGAAAACTAGTCAAATATTTTTTTTAAATATATATTAATACTTGATAATATATTATTGATAACAGTTCCAAAGAAATTGTATTTTATTATTTTCTATGAAACTAATTTTTTATTTGATTATAGTCGTCTAAATAACGTTAGTAATAGTTTTGATTTGTATTATTTTTATAAAAATCTAATATTTTTGATTGAAATATGTTTTTATTATTATTATTATTATTATTATTATTCTGGTATGCATAGTTTAAAAAAAAAAGAACTTATTTTGTACAAATGTACAAATATTTTCAGACACAATTGTTTTTATCGTTAAACACGATGGAACACGGCCATTTAAATGGATATTTTGGATAGTTAATAAACTTTAAACATGTATTTCAGACATGCGCAATATGTGTAGGTAAACATAACGAGACAAATAAACAATTTGAATGTGATACACAAACGAGATTTCGATACAATACGTATAAATAAAAGTATTTTTTGTTCAAACACTTCAAACCGTTTTTTATTGTGATTTCATTTTCGTACACACAACTACTGTATTATACGGCTGCTATCATTGCGGCCACTGTTCGTAAATACACTGCGATGTAATCTGCTTGAACCAGTCTGAAACCGTCCCACACGTAGTTCTATCAGTCGACAATGGCAATTTAAATACCATTCGTGAAATACAGTGCGGAGACTAAATTATTATTGTTGGCTGGCAATTACAGTTTACATAACCCTATGATTTCAGAAGCAAAATGCTCTATTATTGTAAAAGTACCTATATACAGTTTATTTTATTATAAAACCCATACCATAATGTGTAGGTAGGTAGGTACAATAAATTATTGCACTACAGAATAGCCGTGCCGTTTTTTTTTTTTTTTTTACCCCGCATCCGTAACACGTATTATCAGACGCCGAGAATGTGTTTGAAAGAAAATTATACGGTCTTCGACTAACTGTGTGTACTGTGTTTAAAAAAAAAAAAAAAAAATAACTATTATAACATTATTTTGATACGTAGTTTATATTTTTATGACGTTTACTAGGCATATGACGTATCGTCCACCTACGCGGAATGATCAACATAAATTAAATCGTGATATTCGCGGTGCAGGTTTCGAATGATTATTATCAGTCACACCATAATGTTTGAGATCAAAATGCACTGTTTCGTATACATCACCCAAACTCCAAAATATATTACACTACGTTTATCTAACGTTATTATTGTGCTACATTAACAACAGCGGTGCGGGTATCGTTTTGTTATCGCCGCGCCGACCTTTGATGTCATGTACGCGCGGTTTAACATATCGTACGCCAAAATCCAACATGTAAAACCGATGTTCCTCGATCCACCGAACTGTAATTCGGTGTAATGCAGTAAACATGTAACGAAATTAAGCCATTGCAAGGGTGCCCACGTTGTTAATACGTTTTTAATTGAAAGTCGGGCGTACATTTTAAAATGTTTATGCTCGTTCCAGTAATACATATTATTATAATATTAGGTTGATATTAAACCATAAAATTATTATTATCTGTACGTGTGCGTTAATGAACAAGTTTTAAAAATTACGAAGACTTGTTCCAAAATAATCATAACATGTTTCATGGTAAAATATGCCATAATAAATGTCAAATCGTTAATATATATATATATATATATAATATATACTATTATGTATAACGTATAAACATTAGCCCGCAGTGTTGATAAATTGTAATTTATTTCTGTACCTGTATACAATAGGATTAAAATATTTATTAATACACTTTATATTAATATTCCTGGATTGCATGACCTGAGGTTATAGTGACATCGAGTTAACTATAAAAAAAAATGTATACATAATATAATGTGTAAGTGATTTTCGTTCCTTCGCATAATATTATGAGAATGCATTATACATTCGTTCCGAATAAAAGTATTTTTCATTTTTATTTGTTTATCTATTTTTTTTTTTTTTTTTTTTTTTTTTGAAGGGGGTAAGTTTTTCTTTTCAGATAGTTATACATTTGATTTAAACATGAAATGGTTAGTTCATGAGTTTACGAATAGAAACCTTTGTTTGTGTAACATAATTTCGTGTGATGTGTTAATTTGCAAGCGTTCAACTTTGTCATAATATTATTATATTGTTATTCTATTATGAACAATTTTACAAACTTAATATTATGCCATTTCGATTTCAGGTGGACGGTTACCTACTCGAGCGTTATAATCCCGAAGTATCCGAAGGGCCGTTCTACAATTCCACGCTGGGCTTGCGGTTCCCTCTTAAAAAGGAGTGGGTGGATATGAACAAAAAACAGATGTATGTCAAATGCACTGCAAAGGTGGCCGGAGCAGAGACCAAGACAGATGAAACGAGTGTGCGTCTGCGACTCGTACCCGATCAGACACTATCGCAGGAGAGACACATTCTTAACGCTGGTAATTAAATATTATTATTTTATTTATTTTTTTCTTGTTCACCATCACACAAGTAATTAACTATATTCTGAAAGCAGTTTTAAATCCAAATAATATTAATAATTATAGAACACAAAATCGCAGGCATTGATTAAAATAAAAAATTAAAAAATCATGTTTTCACACAATATAATATTTTTAATGGTGAAAATTTCAATTCCTTCGCAATATTTGTAATAATATCTTTTTTATATCATACATTATAATTTATAACTATAATAGACCATTGGTCTGCTTATTTACAAACATGAAATGATTTCATTATAGTATGCTCAAAATAGTAATTCTCATACATCTATATATAATGTATACATTTTCGTTGAACTAAATTTATTTGATTATTTCAACAAGTATAACAAGTACATTTTGAAAGAATACAACGATTTTAAGTGCATTTAATCAAATAATGATTTAGTTTATATAATGTATATTAATATACATAAGGTCATGACTAAAATGTGTACATTTATTAATCATTGATTGTTATCTGAATTACAATACCAAATTACTAGCACTTGTTATTTAAATGTATTCAGTGAAATTTGAAAATCTATACTTATTTAATTATTACTAATAATACAAATGTACATACATTTATATTTTCAAATATTATTTTAAACTATACACACATAGTGAAGGTAATTAGGTAAAAATATTTTATTTTTCATCCGATTATATAATAATTTCAGTTTCTTTATATTTAATTAGTTTTTTTTCCAATTTTTATGTAATATCTTTTCCACAGACTTATTTAATTAAATACTTCAATCAATTTTTTTTTTTTTTTATAATAAAATGATTTTTTTGTTGTGTTCTAAATTTAGACTGAACACCGTAGGTATCCAATGTATTTGGTACTTTACTTTTTTTTTTGTTGAAATCGTCGGTATATTTACGGCAATCTATCAATTCAATATGTCAGGGTTTCTGCAGAAGTTTATATTGAGAAATTTTCTTTTACTAAAAAAATAACTATGCTATTCAGCTATATCAGATATAGGTATAGTCTACATTACTATATTGTATTTTTTTACTAATTTTTTAATTCAGGGCTTTTATTTTGTGTACCAAGATCTTATTTCCCTCAGTTAAAATTATTTAATTGGTATTTTCAGTGTTTTTAATAAAATAAAATAATTTTCTTGTGTCGGATTTTTAATAATGAATATGTTTTTATACTATGTAAACTAAGCTATCATTTAGAAGTTCTGTATCTATGATTTGAAAATAATTTCAAAAATGTTTGTTTTTAGAAACAGTAACCACGTATAAGATATGTTCATGTTATTATTTGTTTTAATAATAATTTATTAATCGCAGTGTAATGCGTCGTTAATAATTTAACTCCTAAAATAATGTTTAATTTATTGAAGCGAAGTAACCGTAATTCTCAGGATACCTAATAATAATATACCGACTTAATACTATGAGTAATTGATGAACACAATTAGACAATTTGCATGTATTTATCCATTACTCGTAATACATTATTTCATCAAAAAAAAGATCAGGCTAAAAATTATTTAGTGTACACTAATAATTTTACAGTTTCAAAATTATACGAATTCGTTCCGATTTTTAACATTAAAAAGTTAGTTGTTTTTTAAATGTCCATTAAACTATAGTTTTTAATTAATATATTTTCGTAAATATTTGTGTATTCTGTTAATTAAAAATATCATACTTTTACTCGTGGTGTATTTTATATTATTTTTATTTAACATAAATTTAAAATAAAATATTCTAAATAATAATAATAATAATAATAATAAAATTGGCAGTTCGTGGAACTTATCAATTCATTTATTAAACTATAAACTTACACAATCATTGCTTTGGAGAGAAAAATTAAATGATTTCCCTTTGATACATTTGGTTTAAAATTTAAATTAAGTTTAAAGTTGATATAATTTCTTGTAGTTTTCACAATAAATATTTGTTTACATATATAGATATAATATGACAATTAAAATAAGTGCTTCAGAGAAATACGGGTGACTGTGTATCGCGACCAATATCATTAGTTACTGTCTCTGTTTAATTGATCTACTATGGTCTAGGAAACTTGGCGATTTGTTCCAATCTAAAAGTTTGTATAACCATTAAACTTATATTAAATTTCAATTTTTTCTATGGTTTATAGAATATTGACTTTGTAAGATGTAAAATTAAATTCAAATCAACATGTCAAAATCGTAATATTGAGTAGCAAAAAATATATTAGGTATTTTATCTACATTTAAGGGAATTCTTATTAAGTGATTAATTTTTAAATGCTTTTGATTTTTAATTATAAGATATTGCTATCGTCAAAAATGTATTTAATACATTTTCATTATTCCATAATTATTATTTAAAATACAAATTTAATCGTCACAATACAAAAGTATTACTAAATAAATTTATCTTTGAACAAAAAAATCCCTACTAAATGGATTTATTTCTACGTTTAAATTATAAATATGTTATCATAAAAAAAAAATTTAAAAGAAATTCTTAAACAAATATACTTTTGACTACTCCTAAAAAGTAAGTCCTCGGTGAATAAATTAATAAATAAGAAAAATAATAAATTGATTTTATTATTTTATAATTGACTATAAATTAATAATAAATTTTGATATTTTATAAAAATATTACTAAAACATATTATGTTTTTATTTTATTTCTCGGTAAATTTCTTAATTTTATGTGTGGTTAGTCAATAGTATAAAATATTTCATCGGAGTTTACTTACCTTGTATAAACTATCGTAAAAAATAATAACAACAACTTATAATAAATGATTCATTTTCTTTAAAATAACTTGAACTCAAAATCAGTTATTAATTTAATTTGTCAAGCACATATTATATTTTATAATATAATATATAATTTTATCTGATAATATGAATTCATACTTGATATGACATACAGACATACAATCAAACAATATTTTTTTTTATTTAACTTAGAAAATAATCTAATTTCTATGGTATTTATTTTTTTTTAGGTGCTGCCATCAACAACCATTGTGTCATAATATTGATCATATCCGCTGTATATTACTATGAAGTATACAATTAAGTTGAAGATTTAAGTAAAAGCTCGTTTAAATACAAAAGATAAAAACACATTAAATGTATAATCAATAATGTGCAATTAGGATGAAAATCTTTTTTTTTTTTGTAAAATGGCAGTTTTTCTTTGTTGTAACCTGGTTGTCTTGAACACCACTGCATAATAATGATCTGAACTTAAAATATAAAAATATTCCTTGTTTGGAGTGAAGTCATGTACACAAACGTGATATACGTGGTATCAATTAGAGATTTCATACTATTTTTCAAAGAGCTTTTTAAACTTTTTATTGAAAGTTCAGGCCTTTGTGTGGGACCGTTAAAAGACTCACCAACCTTATTAACCTTTAAATAATAATAATTCGGTTTGAAGTTTTTTTTTTTTAATTTTTCCACAAACGCGTAAGAAACAAAAACGTGTTTGATGTAAGTTGAGCGTTATAATAAAAATAATTCATATTTTTCCATTTTTTTTTTTTTTTTTTTTTTTTTACCACATTATATTTAAATGTTTTGCATTGAGCAAACATGGCGGTGCTGATTATCTCCTACCTATTTATACCTTAACCTGTTTATCTCTAAAATATCATATAAATTAATTTGGAATCTTAAAAGCTTCGGGGTATGTGAGTACTAGTCAACAAGTATGGTAAGTGTCTTGGTGATCGTTTAATTTTTGTGTAAATAGTATTTATCGTTGTTCCGTACAACTAGTTATATTAAATTATATTTAATAATAAATTACTTATATAAATATAAGTAATTTTATTTATAGTTAATTGTTAAAAACCTAACGAAAAAATTGATAAGGCACACTTATCATTTTACCAATCAAGACTAGTCCAAATGCATTTTGTTTATTCGTAAAACATGTTATTGTATGATTTGTTTTGTATATGTCAGAGTTATTCCACCCAAATTTCTCAGTATAATTGAATTTATTGTAAATATAATTTTGATAAGTTATAGAATTCGTAGAAAAATGAAAATGAAATGTTAATTTTTGATTTTATAACTTGCAACCCATCATATACATACACAATATATCATATATTAACAAAAATTCGCTAAAAATAAGACGTGTGCTTACGTTTTAAATACTAAAATAATATATCAGTTAATTTAATTAAATTAAAATATTCTCATAACAATATATGAAAACTATTTAATAATCTGCAACAATAAATGTCATGTTTCTATAATTATTTATTATTCTCGAAAAAATACAGAAACTATAATGGCATATAAATTTGAATACATAAAAATTAAAAAACTGTTTTTAATATTTCGTATATTTTCCATTTGAAGTCGAGACGTATCATTAATGTTATTATCTTAAGCTAATCGGAAACATTTCTATTGATTCCAATACGAATATTCATTAAATACAAACCATCATATAACCGTGTACAAAATTACTTTGTTTATAGTTGTCAAACCTAATTATCAAAATAGATTCCTAGTTTCATAACTAGTGTTTTGTTGTACATCTGTATTGGAAGTTTCGATGACTCGTCAAATATGCTCGATTCTGTTTTAATTTTACTACAGTTTATGGATAGTCTACTATTTTGTCATGTTAGCTAAGGAATAATTCGTTTTGAAAACTTAATTGACGGGTATCAAGACTTATTGATGAAAATCATATTGTATTATTACATATGTATGAATGTAATATTATGCTCACACTAATTAAAATAAACAGAATAAATCAATATACTAATATACGTAATATAAATGTAGACAGTTTATAAATACTATCGAAAAAAATCACGAAATTTGTAATGATATTAAATTATAAAGTAAAATTGTATATACGATATTACGTTTGAGTATAAATGATACATTTTGATTCCATACAGTAATTTGATATGTACTGATTTTTAATGACCAACTATTTACAATGAAAAGTTTTAAATTCAGCTATAATATTATTGTTTTACAAATCCTCAATCTTTAAATAGACTAATTCAGTAAAAATATTTTTATTTTTTTATAATTTATAATATTAATTTATTTTGTATTGTACTTGTATAGTTGTTTGTTGTATAGTTATATTATGTTATGCATTATTCCAAAGTTCTTGTTTTATTATCATATTAAAAATAATAAATACATTTATCGAAGATTTAACGAGTTATTTGTAAGTTGTAACTCATAATTTTATATGGAAAATTGTCAATTTGGTTATAATTTATAGCAGATATTATTTTCAGACTATAATTTAATTTAGAAAAGTGTACACTGGACAGTAGCTTAAATAAAATAAACACAATATTTAACAGAACATGATTATTTACTATTTGTGTAATTCATTTATTTTTTCATCTGTGTATAATTAATTAAGCAATAGGTACATAGAATAGTTTTTAGTCATATCTCGTTGCTTAGATTTTATTTTTTATCACCTCGATATTTTTCATCTAATTTCTGTACAAAATTTTGTTGTTTACGACACTTTACTATTCTTTAGTCTAATTTTAATTTTAGCTAACACATTTCTAAATTTGCATTATTCATAAAAAAAAAAAAAACATTTATCTTTATATTGTAACCAAAGTTATCTATTTAAATGTGAAAACTACTTAAATTTGTTTTTTTTTTGTTATTTTATGTTACCTATATTACTTGTAATATTGTCACCTAAATATAAAAAAAATAATACTTTTAAATAAATAAATAAATATATATATATATATATATTTATTATATATATTATACCATTATTATATCCATGAAACATTTATGTAAAAATATAAAATGTAAATACACTTTTTAAAACGGATATTATCTCTTGTTATTTATATTTTTTTATTACCTTCGATAATTTTAAGTTCCTTCCAAACACATAATACTATATTGATCTCGGTTATGTAAATAGTGTTAACTTGATGTGTATTAAAATCAAAAAATTCAAAAATGTTATCGACAACATTTAAAAAATAAGGTTTGAAAATAAAGACAAGTAATATAAAACTTTACGAATCGTCGAAACTACGCACGTACATGGTATATTGCTGTTTCTGAAGAGGTGGGTTGCAAACAGAGAAATTGAAGTATATTGAAAATTAAGATCCCAAATATATAATATATTGTATATAGACTTCTCTATTCTTTTATTCGTACCACTGAAAAGAAATATAAACGTAATGTGTCTGAAATAAAAACGTTAGAGATAATATCATGTTACATTGTGCCAAAAATAATTTATTTTTTTTCATTACACGTCTTGTAAAATAATACTAATATAATTTCTCTCACAAGTAAGGAGTTATCTGAATAATAAATCGGAATGAATTGATGCAAATACAATTTTAAATGAATCAACATTTTACTACATATACAATTTTCGTTTTAAAGAAAAAAAAAATTATCATAAATAATTTGAAATTTGTCACATTTTTAAAATCAATACATAATGTTATAAAAAAAAATTAATTTTTATTGTTTTTTTCTTTAAAACATGCGCATACAAAGTTAATAACTATTATTTTTTTCTTTTTCACATAAGTATTACAAAATCAAATAAACTGTCTGTAAATGAGTTTTAACCATCTTTTTATTTAAATTCACTAATTTATAAAATATATTCAATAAATGCCAATAAATATTTCGACGGAAAAAAATATATTGCATGCATAATATATTTTATAATAATTCAATAATTTATTATAAATTTGATTTCCTAAAACTGTTAGTTGTAATTTTTTTTTTATTTTAAAATTTAGGCTACAAGATGTTTAGATTATATATCCTGTAATACCTATTTTGTGTATTTTTCTTGATGACAAAAAATAAAAAAATAAATTGTTGAGTTTTTCCTTCAATTGCATACAGTTTTTTGTGACGTTTTTCTCTTTAGCACCTTGTCACGTGCCTCTCGAATTCGTAATTGTTCGAATATTGCTTTTCCAATGGAATTTTGAAGTAAAAATGAAAACTGAAAAAAAAAAATTACAGGTGGAAGGTATACCGCAACTACGCTTTACTGTATCGGCAGAATATTTCGTATTTATGTCGTCGACACGATAAATAATGGGATTTTGTATCTACCTCCAATTTATTTTAAGTGCGTATTATTTTTTCGTCTCAGCTTCCGCTGAACCCGACGTTTACACTTAATATATATACATTATATATACACGGACTTTATATATAGCAGTGTGTATTATGAGCGTACGAGCGCATACACACTTACGCTTACTGTATAATATTATAACGTCTTCAGTTCCCCGCTGAGTGAGCAACGGATGGCGATATGGTAGAGTTGGTGGATGATGGTTAGAGGGGTTGTTTCGCCAGACGGGGCACTCGATGAATATAAAACAGGGGCGGAGGCGGCGGTTAATGTGCATAATTATGTTCGAAATTTTCAAATGGAATTGAAATTCAAGAACCGCTAGGATGTCGGGTAAATTCCTCACCCTCGCCACTCGCCGCGCTGTAATGAAATACACTTATGCGTTCCGTAGACATTCGCAAGTGCATAATGAACGGGATGATTTTGCTGCGGAGTAAAAAAATCCAATAAAATTGTAGAGAAAAACCCGCAAAGGAAACTAAAAAATGAATGCGCGGGAATACGGGAGTGAGTGCGAGAGATGGAACGGCAACAAAATTATTGAGGATAACGGCGGCGGTTGGCTGGCTTCTATACACACTGTACACCGTAGTATACATTATATAGCTGTGCTGTTGTTTCGTGCTCCGGTGTTATTTTCGGCGAAATGGTGTTTATTATGGCTCCGTGGTCGGTGGCGTGGGAGCGTCGAGGGGGCGCCGCGGTATTCCCGCGAAGGGGTGTTGCTTCTGCGGCGGCGGGCAGGGAGGATGTTGCCAACTTTTGATATAATAACAACGGACAGCGCGCGTGAACCGAGGGACTATAAAGATAATATCACCGCCGCCGGAGATCTTTTAGCCATAAATTTTACTTATATACACCACCGCGAGAAAATGTGCGCTTGTGCGAGCTTATACACGCTCGCACGTGTGTGTATGTGTGTGTGTGGTAGAGAGAGGGACCGCGGTCTTTTTATCGTTAAAGCTTTTACTCGAGCCGTGAAATGGGATCGACTTTTGTTTTTTTTTTTAAATTTTTTTTTGTTTTTTTCTGTCGTTTTTGTCGTTTTTATACCCCGTACCGTAACCGAATGTAACTTGTACGGTTATTATACCGCGTATATGTACACCGACAAATTTTTAAAACGCACATTTTTCCATCCCTCACGTATATCCGTTCACCGACCACTATCACAAGGTTAATCTCACGAAATTATCCGTCGGAATGCTCTTACCGTGGAATGCTTGGAATGACACACGCACGGGTGGCGAGCGCGTGTAGCTTCGCTTATTTGGTCCGGTTGTAGAATGGGAAACGAGGATGTCCTTTGCAGTCTATGAAACAAATAAACAAAAGAAAAAAAAAAAAAAAAGATAAAAACAAAAATCGTTGGAAAGTATTGAACGTTTATGCTCTGTGAATTCCACCCCAAAATGCAAACATTTAATAATACATTATTAAACTTTTAAAATCGAAAACGATGCACACGTGGACACAAGCTAATTTGGCGGCGTTCTGAGACCAAATATGTCGACAGTCCGTATTAACCGTTAAAATACCGTTGTAGCAAAATCCCTACTTCAAACCGTTCAAAAATTTAGCATTTTTTTTAAAAGGAAAAGTTGTTGTTTATTCGTAAAATATATTTTTTTACAAGACGCGATTATTAAACAAGAATATTTACACCCAGAAGTTTGTATAAGTTTTGTTCGTAAGAAAATATTAAAATATCCGAAGGTACGTACGCGGTTATCGGTTATTGTTCGGTGTTTGAAACAACGAATCAAAAACAGTTTACCTCTGAATCATTTGAAAAATATTTTATGATGACGAAACTATATAGTTGTTATCATAGCAAGTACCTACCTACTTTTCTCGTGTAATACGAATTCGGAACTTTGTTTACCGGCAGACACTCGACAATATTATAAGTGAGAAAACGCAATATTACACACATGTTATAGTTCCGACACACGTAAGTCGAATATCGCCAAAAATCCGTCAGACCAACAGATGAGCTGAACCATGTTATGGGTAAGTATAACAGATCGCGTATACGAGTCGCTGGCGCCGGGTTTTCGACACCGCGCCAGTTGGTCAATCAGCGGTGCGTCAGGCGTGAACGGTCGTGTTTACGAAATGTGTTTTGGTTTTCCGGTGGTTTCGGCGCGATAGTTACCGCCGCCCTCATATTTCTACGCGGATATTATAAAACACAACACGGCGTTGATTATTCATCGTGTGCGAGGCGCGCCGGGGCGGTAGTCGCACGTATTTAAACGCACGCACAGTCCCGTGCGGTGGCGTAGGGATCAAATTTAAATTCGGGACGCTCAGTCAATCCGGGAGCGCACGGATCGTTTAACTCGTATCCCCCTCCCCTCCACCCCGTAAACCGTCCAAACAACACCCACCCATCTACGACCCCGCGAACCCTAACCACGGGTTTTCCGTTCGCCGCCCCCCCCCCCCCACAAATTGGCATCGTCGGCAAAAGGGGTTAAGAATATTATTATCGCGACGGTTTGCTCGTTAGCTGGCAAATCAACGGGATCGGCGGCGGCGGTGTGTGTTAGGCTCATCGTACGCATTTGAAATTCAGCGACTGCGACGACGACGACGACGAAGACGACGGCGGCGTGATTCTCTCTCGTCATCATCGATGCGAGTGTGGGTACGTGTGTATGAGATACATCACGTGATCCGGTTATAGCTGTCTCTTTTATCCCGGAGGCAACGCGCTGTATTACAATATACCTCTTACACGACCCTACCATATCACATGCGTATACGTGTGTGTATGCCCCCAGCACACTTCGCCGGGACGAGTGAATGAGTGATGAGCGACGGAAACGCGGAAACGCGACCAGAACGTATTATTACTATTCTAATACCATCTTTATGGTATAAATAATGTGAGAGTATGTGTGTGTGTGTGTGTGTATTTACGTATGTGTTGTGATTATTTATTATAATATCATCATATCACCGAGTTCGTTAATAAACGCGATGACGTCGGTGTATGGTCGGCGTACCCGGCAAAATAATAATATTATCATATTATAATATGCGCTACTAACGAATAATCATCGCACTTTATTTTTTTTTAAATGTTTGTTCGGAGACACGCTCCGAGATTATTGAACTCGTGATACCCGTTCGTCATCCCGTCGACGCTGTTGGCGCGAAACGATAGGAGACGTATTTTATGAATTCGTCGACGACAGTTTGAACACTCGATCTTAAATCAAACAATCCGACGCATAATATTGTTTGATATGACCTCGAGCGCCGTTCTACATACCCGGTTAATCAGAGTAATACAATAGTGTATAATTATTAATTACAACATTGCAGTGTCAATTAATTATATAAGCACTGTAATTCCGGTTAAAACGATAATTATTGAAGTACCTACGAGTATATAGGATCAAAAACCTTAAAAATTAAGCTGACTACGAACAAGTCGATTTGATTTTAAATATTATTGATCGTTATGCATTATAATATTATAATGATTCTACGATCGATACAGTTGATTTATTTTGTTTGGCAGTTATTGCTGTGCTAGAAAACTGTCACCATTTTTTTTTTTTATTTATTTAAGCACAATTATTCTAATACTGGTTAATAAGTACGAATAATATATTAAACATAAAATTTAGCCTGCTATTTTTTTTTTTCATTTTTGACATACTATTCGTATTACTGAAAAAAACAAATTTATATTTATATTTTACTTAAAAAAAAAAAAAAAATAATATATTATTATTAATGTTTCAACTTTACATGTGTATCTTATATAATATTTAGTATTCAAAATTGCATTTGATTAATCATTGTAAACATTTTCTGTTGAAAAATAAGCCAATGATTTAAGTTTGTACAATCTCCATTTATGTATATTTTATAAATGTACAAATACAGCAAAAAAAAAAAAAAAAGCTTAAATAATTTTTAAACTAATATAATACAATTTAACATAGTTAAATATTTATAATAGAACTGTATAGAACTATAATACAAATTAAACCGTATAATTTAAAAAATAAATTATTTGGTAATTAGTAATTTAATACATATTTAGTAATTAAATATTAATCAAATATGTTAATAATTTCTTAATTCACATTATGATTTATGACATTATAGACGACCGTTGACGGACAGCTTTTGCAATCAATGGAAAATTATATCTCAAATTTCATATCGTTAATTTATTTTGAAGTTTAAACTAATGATTTAAAACAACGTTTTTATTTTTGAAATATATTCGACAAAATATAGTCTTCTGTCAAATGAAAGTGTAATATGTAAATTCAAAAACTTAAAATACTAGAGCTAGTATGCTACCTGCATATAGAATACGATATCTTATGGATTATTGGACTAAATTATGTGATTTACATAAACATTAAATGGGGTTAAAAATATCATTGTTCCCATGAAATATATTTTGTAATAAGCGTTGAAAATATGCATTCTAAAATATAACAGGATATTTAGTAAGTAAATGACATAAATATTACATAATATATATTCCTTTAAAATATCACTTTATAATATTCTTTCTTTTTAGTTTCATTATAAAAACACTCCATCATATATCGAACCATGCAAGTTTATAAGTGTATGCATACATGTATATATTATATTATGTATAATTGCTATTCCTAAAAAAATATCTAAGTTATACATACATGGTTTAAGAACATATTGTATATTTTGTAAATGAATAATTTTTTATTAACTTAAGCGTCCAAAAGAAATATTGAAATACCGCTGCTGAGAATAAAATTGTCCGATAAACGACTTCCACGGGAAAACATACTATTAAATATTTAAATATTTTTCTAGGAAGAGGGCTAGAGGTATTTGTATTATAATATATATATAAATTTACACATAGTTCTTCTTTAGAGTGTTTGATTTTATTATTTTACTTTCACTATTTATGATTGGTTGCTTGTATTCAAAAATGTCCAAACATTCAGGCAACACGTGTCAATAGCATTGCAAAAATACATATTTCTTAAAATTATGACATTCACAGTTTATACAAAACTAAAAAAATTACCAAACACTTATTTGGTCCATTCAAAAAATTTAAAAATAAACGAAACTACCTAATGAAATACATTTTACACAAATAGTTAAATGTTCAATTCGAAAACGGTATTATTATAATAATCATGTTTTTTTGCGTAAGCTCAGAATTCAAGAATTCAAATAAGTCTTAAACAATATAAAGAAAAAAAAATACTCTGTAAAATGAAAATATACATCATGTAAATGCAAATAAAAGTAATTTATTATATTCAAACCTGTGTAAATACAGTGCTAAAATTGCTTCATAAAAAATAGGTTTAACAAGTTATAATATTTCTTATAATACTTTCTATTGTGAAAAAAGTTAATTAAGTATTTGTTGAATCATATTTTCTTTAACGGCCTTATTAACTATTTAATATTTTAATATATTAAATATTCAAAATAGCAACACTAAATACAATATTGTATTATTAGTTTAAAACGTAATAACAAGAACATAATAATTATTAAAGTGCACGGGGCGTTCAGTATTGGATTGTGTTACCTTGTGAGTTAATTTTAGTTTCACACCATATGGTTCACTATAAGATATTATGACAGTCTAATTAGATAGTTAAACTGAAACACGGTACATATATTTCTATTCACAACTTTAAAAACAATTTTTTTGCAACAATAGTGAAGATACCGGTGTTTCACTATGCATTACATTAAGTAATTGGAATAATATTTATAAAACAATGAAATTTATTGGTACAAACTTAGTGTATAAAATAAATATTTCATAATCTAAATTTATTCATAAAAATAAAAATAAAACTCTTAGATATTTTTTTTATTTTATTAATTTTGAAAGAAATTGTTAAGTTAATTTTTTTTTTTCATAAAATGTACACATTTTATTATATTTTATTAATTTTTTTAAATGATATAAATTATTTTATATAGTAAATTACACGATACATATAGATCAGTACTTAAGTATTTTTAACTCAAATATGTTTTTTAGAATTAAAATCACATCACGTAAACCAATTTTAGATTTGTAAAAAGCTTAGGTTTTATAATCAAAACTTTTCAAGAGCCTTCAAGTTGTTTAAAGTATAAAATATAAAATTATATTATATAGAATACATACTAAAAAAAAAACTTTATGATTTAAAATTAACCATATGAGTACTTACGAATTTAATTATTATTATGATTAGTAATTAATGAATAAGTAACATATTAGTTATAGCAGTTATTTTTATTTTTAGTAAATATTTTACAATATTGTTTTTACTTCATAATTATTCATATTCATATAATATAATATTATCTACCATTAGATATTTTAATAAACATCGAAAACCTACGAATAATAAACAAAAATAAATATTAATTCATTTTGAATTAACCTTTTTACAATTTTTAAAGTTATTAAATTTAAGAATTTTGAAGAAAATATACTGTAGAAGTCACTTAGCGGATATTAATATAATGCCTTTGAATATCCAATTTTATCAACATTTGAACTTATCACTCATAAATATTATATTGTTTGATGCGAATACATTTTTTTTTTTAATCTTTAAACTTACAAAGGATCTAGAATTAATTCTTGAGCTTTTTTTAATATTTTTAAATTTTTAACAACAGAATAATTCAAAAATGTTCATGACTTCTACAGATTTTGTCAACATATGAACTTATACGTACTTATATCGTAAACATAACGGTGACCATCGATATTTGATATTTTGTAATTACTATATTATGTATGACTTATAATATATATTTTATATACAAATATAAATATAAATATATTTTAACTAATAAACTTTTTATTACATTTTAAGGATTTTTTACATAGAAAAAAAATTTAAATCGATAAAAATCTAATTAACTTAAATATTTATAATGTTTTTAAATACCCATTTTTTTTTTTTTTTTTTTTAACTTTATTAAGTCTATAAAATTCAAATATCATTAATATTTTATAAATTGTATGCACTAAGTGAATATCTCAAGTACCTAGTAATATTTCTCAACTTTTGTGTTATGGTAACACACTATTAAAATATTTAATTTATCTCGACATACAATAAAAAAATAAAAATAATAAGTAATATTAATAAATAATTTTAATTGGTAATATAAAATTAAAGTATGTAAAATACATCGATTACAGATAATTTATTTTTAATCATCACAGAAATTTTATCAATTATAAATTAAATTTTGTAATTAATATCAAAAATGTTTATATAGTTTGTGTTATTACTTCGTGCATCAATAGGTCGCATCACACTGGTTGAGAAAACTTGACCTGGTATCTATGATCATTTGTATTTAAATCGGTGTATTCAAGATTTATTTAGTATTTTAATTAATATTTGTATTTTTTCATAGTTCCTCAGTATACCAATTACTTCTATTTTTTTACTAGAAATCATACTTAAAGTTGATTATTAAAGCAATTTTATTGTTGTTAAAGGTAACATTTAACGCAAAAAAAATAAACAAACACACATAACTGTAAAGCAATAAAAACTAAAACACAAAAATAATAATTACTGATACACAAGTTTAATGGATAACGAATAAAGGATAAAGGTAAATAAATATTTAACTAATGTAAAAACTGTTTGAGAAGTTATTCTCATAATATATATAAAAAAAAGTAAATACCAACTATAAAAAAATAATTGTGTAATATAGATTAATTTTTAAAAATATTTTCTAGAATTTGTATAATAATATTTACCAGTATTTTGTTCATAAAACGATAATGATATAATGCGAAGTTAAGAAACGTCGTTTTTATATTTTGTACTTTGCGTATTATTTTTATTCGTTTTAACATGAGTAGGTACTAACAAAGCTACAATCAGCTTAATGTACATTAATGTACAAGCTATAAATTTCATATTCTATTTCTCCGATAGTATGTCAGTTTGAATTTAACAAAATATAATATGGGTAATAATATTTGTTTGAAATAGAGTTATGGAATTATAATAATAAAGACATACATATTTATCACAGTATATAAACTTTGATATACACACGAGATACAAGCAACGTATCTATACAAAAATATCAACATTACATATTATTATTATATATAGTCAATACTATATTATATTATACAGAATGGTTTATTTTATCAGAAAGTTTATTGAAAATATTTTATTTTTACATAATTTGAAAAATAATGTCATATCATATTTATATTTTTTGTCATTTTAAATTTTGAAATAATGAATTTTTACTGATACAAATAAATCTTCATCAAAAAGCAGTTCTAAATATCAAATTTTTATTTTTTTAAACAAAATAAACCCTTTAAAAGCAAATACTCAGTGATTGCGAGTGTCCGGTATTAAGAGTTTTCATTGTAAAAAAATAATCAACTATATTTTGCGACACAAAAATTGACCAGTGGCCGATGATACGACTAAGTGGCTATTTCCAATCAGTGGTTATCATAGATATAATATGCTGACTGCATGATGTCGTGCGTATATTGTATTAACATCTCAAAGGCACGATGCATCTTGATAACTCATGACTAACGGTCATCTATAACGGGCAGGTCACATGAATCACCGACTTATATCCGTAACATAGACTATATAGTACCTATAATTGGTATATAATAGCGTATTATTTCTGTAATAATATAAATGAGAAAATCAAGCTTTCATCTAACGACACTGATAACCGTTTTTGAATACCTACTTATCCTCTGCATTTGATACAGGTAGTTTCACAACATATAATTAATATATAGCTGAAAAACAATTATTTTAATTAGATTTAAATGTACAAATAATGATTGACAATGTATTAATTTATACTAATTATTATTTGCTATTAATTCAATTTTATTTATTGTAACAAATGTGCCATATGTTTATATTTAAAGTTTATACTAGGCTATACATTGCTGTTCTTTCTTTGATAAGTCACTATTTCAAACAATATTCTGAGTGAAATTCTGTCTTTTATAGATAATTTTATACGTGCTTAAGAGTTAGGACTATATGTACCATAAATACTTGAGTAAATATATAATTTTAATATAAGTGTATTACACAAGATATTGTAATATTTTATTTAAAAAAACATATTTTTTTGTTCCTAAGACAAGATAAGTTTTTGTTCTTGCTTTGAACAATATACTTAACTCGATTCATGTAATTTAAATAAAACACACTAACAACTATTTTGTAAAGTGATTTATTGTTTTCTTATAATTTTATTAGTTATTACAAATAATGTTAAGTATTGAGTAATCAATATTAAGCAAATATCTAATGATTTTAAATGTTCAATTTTTTCTGATAAAACATTGCATACAAATGTACATGAACAAATTCGCAGATTTGTCTTATGTCTAAACGTAAGTTACACCTACGCTCATTTTATTATTAAATTAAATCTTTAGCAAAACTATAATTGACATATTTCCGTGTAAAAAAAATAAAAAAATAAACGATGAAAAAAACTTTAAAAATATCGTTAATACACACCAAAAAAATTAAATCTATAATTTTTACTTTGTTATCTTAGTATTTTGTTATATTTTCTTAGTTAAAAACAAAAATTAAATGTATGTATAAAATTACTGGACTGATTAGAAAAGTTGATTTTGTAAACAATGTTTATTAAAGGTGAATTTAATTCCAGAATTCAATCTATATTAGTGTATTTTCCGATCTTTAAATGTAACTCAGTTATACTTATATATTTATAACATATTAAACTACCTAGTTAATTAGAGATTCAATGTGAGAGACAAATAATTAATACCATTCTAAAATTAAAGTCGTTCATTTAAACGTTACATCGTTTGTGTTTGAAATTCAAATTTTATGTGTAGTTATGTTATTAAATAAAATATAATTATACTATAAAATCACACGTTTAAATAAATGTAATATTATACACTAATAGTACTATATTGATTATGCAGTTTAATGAAGCAACCTGTTCTAACAGAGCCATAATCTGATTCAATCACAATGGTTTTGATTCCAAAGTTATGTAATTTTGAGTTAATTTTGTCAGAATAATTATTTAAATCTGTAAGTTAATAATATAAAGTTATTATAATGTTCACTATAGATTTTAATTCAAGAATTATTAGTTCAGTGAAAATAATTTGAATTATACATATTATAATACTAAACCATATTATTATATGTTATACATAATATAATATTTACCTCGTACCGTTAGTTGCAATGTGAAAAACGCAAAAAAATGATTGTATTGCATGAACTAATAGTTATGTGAACTTATGTCAATCATTATCAGTGATATATTATTGTTATTATTACACTGAAATTATAAATTCATATTCCGATTTGAGTATACATAATATACTGTCATGGGTTCTGTGTATAACAATGTCCATTGTTATATGCATGGCGCCAGATATCGACAGTTATCCGACACATGCATATATATATATATATATATATACATAGCATACGATTTATAAATTGTTGAGACCCGCGTAATGGATAAGAAATACAGCAATTTGCATATTAATAATAATATTTAAATAAGTAAAAAAAATTCATACCGAAAACGTGTGCAAATTTGTATACATAATAATATACACTTGACACGTCTTTACTGCATCCGTTTACCCTAAGATGATTTTATTGATTCGTGAAAAAATATACATTAAAATGTTGACAACCCTGCAAATGTTCAGACGTCAAACATTTCACTAGCAAACAGATAAATTGACAACACGATATATTTTATTGTTGTTGTTGTTGTTGTTTTTGTTTATTTCACAGTAACAATGAGCGGGTCACCTATATACGTGTAAATAGCAATCGATGGTGCAGGAAAAAAACAAAGACGACCATTTTCCGACTCCCGACGAGGTTGAAACGGAAACACCGGTTTGCAGAACTCACTTCGCCGGGACCCAATCAGTCGGAATTTGTCGGATAACTGTTTTCATCCGGTCCGTCGGTGGCAAAGGCTGCAGTGGTTGTAGTGGTCGAGTGAAAATCAAAGGAAAATTCTATTATCGCTGGTAATTTTTCGTATACAGCAGTGTGTTGTGCACACAAAAACAAACGCAAAAGACCGAGCGTAATAAGCGGCGTTATTGTAAATGGTGGCCCCGTGACGGGAGTAGGGGTAAGAGAGTCGTCGTCTGTGTTACGTAAGTCCGTTGGAAAATAAAGGACAAACGTCCAGTGATTTGTTAGGGTTAGAGCGTGCTACATAGTCGTGTAGTATAGGCGGCGTGTTTGTGTGCTTGGGGAGGTGGTGACTAAGGGAGTGGTTTTGAGGGGCAGAAGGCGAAAAGGGTCTGAGACTAGACGGACGTTTGTACGTGATCAAACTCGAGAAAAACACAGAGCAAAAATTAAAAGAAATTCTCCTTGGCTTCGGCCGACGAAAATGACGACGGCCGCTATGTTGCGGCGTATTCTCCGTTTATTAGTTTCGTAAAATGAGATTTGATATTATTATTAAATCCTTGTCGTCCCCAGCCCACAGTTTATACTCAGCTCCTAAGTCCTATTTAATATTTCCACGGTGTTTTACACGTGACCGGAGGGGTTATTTTTTCCTTTCTTTTCACCTTCCAACGCCGACACGTCTGATACCATTCGTTGATATGCCACCTCCATACAACAACTAGGTTTATACTCTACTGCTTGCCACTATTTCAAATATTGTGTTTTATAACATATTTGTGATCTTACTACTCGAACGAGACATAATGTTGTTTATCGATTATAGTATTGCACTGACACGTTTTTTTTTTCTTTAATATTATAATTATTTGAATGTCTGTATCTGCTGAAAAATTTAATGAGAACATTGAGTGATATGGAGCTATTTTTTTCAAATTAAATATTAATTTACTATTATTTTATGTAAATTGAAGAAACATTAAGTTTCATATTTTTACGGATCAAAATTTGAAACAGTTTGGTTAATAACATGATATTTTTAGTATAGTATTTTTATTTTTATATCGTCTGAAGAATACTTAAATCAAAATATTGTAATATCTTTAAAATAAATAGAACTTGTCAAACATGATAAACGCCCTATAGAACTATTTTAACTCAGGTTAAAGCATTTTGGCTAAAAGCCAAAACCTCTTTGTTATCCGTCTTGTTCTTTTTGGCAATATGAGTAAATTGATATTGAACATTTTTGTTGGACCAATACAAAATATAGAAGTTTGTTTGTAATTTCACACAGCAAAACGTTTTCACAGATACAACATAAGTTAATATTTTGCAAAATGAGCTACAATGTTGTTCCGGATAATATAGTTAAATATACAAAAAAAAAAAAAAAAGAAAAATTCCATCAACTCTATATTATGTGTTATAAAATTATAGCAAACAATTTATTTACACTTGTTAAATTTGTTTTACATACTTTATGTACATTTAAAAAAAATAAATTATATTTTAGTTAAATATTATCTGAAAATATGATTTATACTTGGTGTATTTTAATTATAAAACAACATTTTTTCTCTACACATACATCTTAATCTAGATGGTTAAACATATAGGAAAAAATACTACAGTAAAATATAATTGTATCATTTAAAAATAAATAAAAAATATTAAATTGATACTTATGGTTTAATTTCATGTGAATAATATTATACTATGTATTGCATGCTTCTATGCAACTAGAATAAGAAATTAACTATATTAAAGTTTGAATCCAAATTTACTTTAGTATATAAATTTCTTTAACGTTGTAAAATAAAGTAAAAATTACCTAACGTCAATATCAAATATTTATTTCATGGTGTTTATTATTATCTGAGAAAGACATTTAAAAAACGTAAGTACCGAAAAAATTTGGAATAATTTAAACTGGTAAAATTTTTATTCCAATATTATCACGTGATATTACAAATTTTATGAGATTTACAATAGAATAGTAAGACAAAAACAAAAATAAAATTTAAAAAAAAATTGGAGCATAACAATATTTTATGACGTCCATTTTATGCCTATTTGGTTTTATAAATTCTACCAAAATTTAAATATATAACTCATGAATAAACTTATTTTTGTATCTGTTAACATAATTTAAATAAAATGTGATTCATAATTATAATAAGTTAAAATAAAAAAAAAAAAAATGAAAATACCAAAAGAAAAAAAAGTAAAATGTTTTTATTCAAAGTTATAGATAGTAAGTCACATGTAATATAAAATAAATTTGAATTTGAATATAATATATACGACATATACGTACAATGTCTTAAAACATAACAATTGATACTTATAATGTATTTTTAACGCCCTTAAATGATTATTTTTTGCTACATTTCACCGAAAGCGGCTAATATGTATTTAATTATTTCCACGATAAATAATTCTATATATGTGTTTTATAAAAATGATTTAAAAAGTAATCATCACTATGGGAATACGATAATTAATGTGCAAATAAGGATAAACTTATAAGTTACAATTAAAAATTTGCATAGGTGTTTTTACTATGCAAAATATAACACCAATTATATTAGTTATCAAGTATAACGAACCAAAATAATTAATCTTTAATGAAAAATTTGATCACTACATATATTTTTACAATTATCATTATCGATACGTAATCAAATAAAATAACGGTGTTAATTTTTTACCATATAAATTTTGTATAAAAATAATATCAAATACAATTTAATCAATACTAATATACTGTAGCCATTAAACACTGAAATAATATATTTACATGATATATGATATATCGATATAAATGCATTACTCAATCTAACAATCTAATAATATAATGGTACATACATATTATTAGAAAACAATCAAAATTTAATTTTATTTTATCATTATGATTTTAAACTGTTGTTCTCATAAGTATTATTTTTTACGTAAACTGACCTCAAAGCAATATTATATTACTATCGATATAAGTTGATTAAACTCATCATTGATGAACCTACCTACTTGAATAATTACTATATTAATCCTCGTATAATATTTGTGTAATAATTGACTTGGATGCCATAAACTATATTGAATATTAATCAATGTGGAGGTTTTTGATGAGTTTCTTAATAAAACAAAGAATGTATATTATTTTTATTATGATATTATTATTATTATTATTATTCTTGTATACGAACAGTTTTTTTTTGGCAGAAAAAGCAATACAATTTTCATGCCAGTAGAAATTATTTAGAAAAGGCATTTTATTGCAATCAAATATAATTTGTAACTTGTTTACCCAAGCCGATGTGATGCGATACAAGTTCTCTAGAAAGTTCGGTTAGATACTGTCTGAATAATATTTAGATTTTTACCATTTTAATAACATTGAAAACATTTGAACATTTTATATACTTGTAAGATAAAAATTATCAGAAGTTTTCAAAATATACACTTCTGAAAATTCATTATTTAATATGGATGTATGCTAGGTTCAATATTTTATATACTTAATATTATAATATAATAAGACTTGTTTCCACTACTTAATTCAAAATTAATATCTTTCACGTCATGTTGGGAGTAGCTGGTTCCGCACACACACGCATACTCATTATCATTTTATTAGTTATAATTACTATTTTATATTATTGTGATAAGTTAAAATTTAATTAAATTTATAGGATACAATTAAGATATGTTTATAATTTACCACACTTGTGTAATCAATTTTGTTATATTATATGCATCGTCATGAGTTTAGCGTATTAAAAAAAAAAAAAAAAAAAAAATATTCTTTTTATTACTTAAATGATCTAGTTATTATTACAAGCTTAAACTTGAATTATACTGTATTGTGCGATTGGTACACAATACAAATAGTATATTTAACAAAAAACTTGTATTTTGTGGAGTTTTAAATTTAAAAGGTTATATCAAAATAGTTTTTGGAAAAATAAAACACAACACAACTTAAACAAAATATCAATATTTAACACATTTATAATTTCTGAGTAAAAATGATATACCTTTTCAGTAATTATTCAAAGGTTAATATTTTATTTTTACCTTTGAATTCAATTGTAAAATACAGCATAGTATTTGAAGTATGAAATCAACTAATTAAGCCATATTTTTATTTAACGTGAATTATAAATAGGTACTCGTAGCTATTTTATAAGTTTATTATTGTAATATAATTAGATATTTTTTTTTAATTTTTATTCGTAGTATTTTATTTTGTATTGAAAATGTAGCATCTCTATTACAAAAACAGCGTGTTTTTGAAAACATATAGCATAAAATATTCAACATTATTTTTATTAAGCATATTGATTAATGTTTTTACTAAAAACAATTTATCTCATTCATCACAATAACAATTTTTAATAACAATTTACTAATATATAAATATATATAAAGCTTAAAATCTGTTTTTTAACATAAATTATTTTGGTTAAAATTGATTGACTATGGTATAAAATTTGATACTAGTAGTTTATCAACATTGACATTTAGTACAGTTTAAGTTTCAATTAAAAATCAATTTTATTTGTGCATGTATATTACATTATTTTTTTAATGTAAAAAGTATGTTTTTACTATTTTGCTGTTAATTTCTAAGCTATTCAACAGAATTTAATCATTTCAAACATTGAACAAGCGTGTTTATATCTGATTATGAATAAAAAATTACATTGAAACTGTTTTTAAATTCATCACTTTAAATTAGTTAAAACCATACATCAAAACGTCTACTTTACAGATTTAAAATTAGTTGTTTTAAACTACCTAGGGTTTTACAAACAGCAAAATGTGCTGCATTTGACTAGAAAAAAAATAATAATAATAAATAAATAAAAACACTTTTAATAATAACGTTTAACACTACAAAAAAAACATCTCGTTTAATAAAGAAGAAGCATGTACACGTCCCTCTCGCTGACGTACGTGATGGATGCGAATGAACCTTGAATAAAACCGTATGGTAAAAACTAGTGAGGGGTATCTGTGTCTCTTGAGGGAAGTTTGGGCACCCTTGTGAAGGGTGGAAGTTGTGACTTCCTAAATAATTTTATTTATGATACAAAAGAAAGTTAAAATAAAACTTTATTTTACGACGTTGAATGAAGCGAGTGCAACAGTGTGGTTTTTACGCGACTGAAGTAGAAAATAATATTCATAAATCAACAACTCTAGGCTTGATATTAATAATAATATTAATAAAAATAATCTATAAATACATCACTTACTAACTACAATTATTCAAACAACTGAACATTACCACTATAAAAATATTATTCTTATTAAATAGAAATAAGAAAAATGTGGTTGATAAAATCACACCAAACTTACATAAATTTGTAATTTTAACAATCAATTTGTATTAATTCGTAAGTTATGTTTTTAAAAATATTTTATATTTTAGTTTCTAGACTTAAGATGCATTCATATATTCATATTAATTAACGTCTTTAGCTTGTATAAAACAAAATTATAGGAACCTGTAAATATTTAAAAATATTCAATATCATTCTATCATACAAAATTTAAGTTGTGATGATAATATTATAATAATATGTCTTGTTATACTTATGAAACAGATAATTAGAAATTATAATAGTTTCAATCTATTTAATATTATTAGTAGTTAATATTTAGGGTATATGACTCAATTTTTATTAGTTACTTAAAAAGAATTATAGTGAAAATATTCCCCTCGCACAGTCACACCACAACATAATATCTTTCTGTCCATTTTTAAATTTATCTTATCACTCAAATTACTAAGATAAATAACTAAAAAACAAATATCGATACTGTATTATAAATTATTTAATGAGAAATAATTAATTTATACTTAAAAGTTAAAAGTTAAAAACATTTAGCTAATTAATAATAAACCATTATTTAAATAAATAGTGTTTTTTTTTTTTTGCAATATTCCCTGGAAGATTAATTGTACTGTAAGTGGAATATTTCTGATTTAACTTTTTTCATTTCTCTATGAAATTAAAGCCAGAAGTTTCAAATCTGTAAAACTATTATTACTATTTACTTGAAACTAACAGATTTTATTAATAATTATAGATAAATAATAAATAAAATGTTTTTCATCTATATGTGTATAATAAATATTGTGATTTATATGTTTAGTTAAATTATTTTCCACTTTCAGTTCAAATTTTATTATTATAATACAATTTACAAAAGTATAATGTATGATAGTTAAAAGAATACTATTTTTAAATATTTATAAATTATTTATAAGTTGAGACCGTATACGATTAAAATTTAAACACTAATATCCCTATTTAAGGGTTGTAAAGTTAAATTAAAAAAATAAACATAAAAAAAAATCACTATAATTTCGTTAAATTTCTTATTTGACTGATATTAGACCATTGTTTATTACTTGTACATAAAATAGCCTAAGACCGGGTATTAACTTCTAACGAGTATCTCCAATGATATTAGATAAAGTTTGGTGAACCGTCTGTAATGAAAGAATCTCTGCCAACAAATGTGATCTTTTGGACTTCCTAGAAAACAAAAACGATAGAATTAACGCTGAAGTATAAATTAATTACGATTTCTATTATGATTTCAATTATAATAACAATAATGAATAATTTAGCATTTGTAAAGCATGTTACGTATGACTTACCGTGTCCGTTGAGATTTATTATATTTTTGTAGGTAAGTATAAAATTTGTAATATTAGCTATAACTATTTAATTTTAAATAACTCTGGATATTTTCTGAACCTTGTGGATGTTGTTTATAAATAATTCATAAAATAAATATGGTCAATATTACCTAATATTCAATAACTTAAGAAAAATTCATAAAACTAATTAAAATCTATTACGATACCATTTATCTAAATATTAATACAACTCAATGTTCTTATACATTTTTTAGAAATTATTAAAAAATGTATGTTTGATATAAATACAATAACTATTGAACCATAATAATTGTTTTAACACAAATTACAGTTTTTAATCAATGCTTATCTTATTGTATTATATTATTATATTTTAAAAGATAAAATAAAAATGTGTTCAATATAATAGTAATAATTTTAATTAAATTGTTTATCTATAAAAACAGTTGTATTTCTGGTAAGTCACATGTTTTACTAATGCCCCTAATTATTATGAAGGTCAATATGCAGTGACAACTGTATAATTTTTAATAACTCTCCAGATACCCCAAATGTCCATTATTGTCCATAATAAATAACACTGATTGGCTGAAAACCCTACGATATGTTTTCGTGATAATTTATTATTGGTGCTGAAATTCAGGGTTATCAGAAAAAATTGAAAACAATTCAACTCAAATAATGTAAAACCTTATTTCTACCAGTTTACCGAACTCAAATTGCAAGAACATCGTTGATATTTGTGTATTAATTTTTTCATATATTATTTTTATTGTTAAAAATGAGTTGTTGATTTCTACTGTTTAATTAAAACTTTTCTCCGATTATAAGAAATAATCAAGTGTATTTGTTATGTTATTATATCTCTGCAGTTTGTTAATATTATAGTTTTTTTTTATTGAATAAGCATATTTTTATTATGCTCCATAAATCTTTAGGTCTTGATTATAGCATGAGTAACGAATTTAAATTCAATTTATTTTACTTATTTTAAGTTTATTAAGCATTTTAATTTTGGATTTTTTTAAAGTATTATAAGATCATCTGGTTGTGAATTTATTTTTAATTTATTGAATGCCTTTATTTGTATTTTTTGATGCAATCTCATTCAGAGTTCCATTATAGAACATGAGATTTATATCCTTTGAACTGAGTTTTCCTATTACCAAGTTTGCAGTGGAAATTATTGCAGTATACGGATACACTAATATTATACCATTAACATTAGAGTTATCAGATATGATTGCTTATATTTGCCAGTTATCCTTTAAATTAAGCAATATGAAGTTTTGAGTATGCATTTGCGTTTTTCTAGGTAAATCTATTATCTAGGTAAATAATTGACATTTACGGTTATAAGCTGATGATCACTTGACTACTATATAATATATGTATATATAATAATATATATTTTGCAATTTTATTACGACGATAATACTTTTTTTTTTTAAAGAAATTATGTATAACAACTATAATTTTCTCGGCTATTCGAAATTCTAGGGAACTAGTACAGAAAATTAGGATCGTTATGGCTATAAAAAACGAAATTTTATATTATTGAGACGGTGAAATATTTAATGATTTCCTAACTGTTGACATGAAAATTGGTTTCTCATAATGTATTTATGAATATAATACTATAATAAGTATAATATAACATTATAGGTGACAGGTACCCCTTTACCGTAGATATATTCAGTGCAATTGTGAGGAATGAAGAAATACTGAATGAACAATAGTCAAGAAATTCTATATTATACCAAAACGAAAAAAAGCTTAAACGCTGCTCTCGAGCAACCGTAACAGGAAATCTATTTTTTAAATTCTTACCTCGCCGTCATTACATTATAATGTTATATTATTATGTTCTGCAGTCGTTTGTAATGAACTTGGGGATTACATTGCAAACGACCCTATTAGAATATGACGCAAAAGTTATGTGACGGTCAGTACGAGATTTGCACCTATGGCGTATATAGTTATCCGACCTAGAGAAAGAGGGTGACCACGAACACTGTGCATGACGATACATTGACGATTCACACAGCGGTGCACATGTCAGCGCACCTCCCTCACACGGGCCACGCGTGTTTGCTAAAAACGGTCTGTTTTCGCGGTTTCCCCGACAACGGTTTCTACCGCGTGCGTTGGGGTTGAACGCGTGACGAAGCGTCCGCATACTAAGCTCCGTAGTATTATTATGTATACGCATAATAGTACACAAAAACGGGCGCAGGTACTTATGGTACGGGGCTCCGTACAAAAGGGCGAACGAGCGCTCTTCACAATGTGATAATATTTTACGCGGTTTAACGTCTTAATTTTTCTCCCCAGTCTCCGCACATTATTATTACCATTTTAACCGTAAATCAAAAAACCGGCCGGCGTCCGCGTGGAGCGGCTATAGGTGAGGGCGAAACGCTCCCCCGCACTATTATTTTACATAATATAATAATATAAACGATACAATATCCATTCACAGCCGCCGTCGGCGCGCGAATTTACGGCGAATTAATCTGTCGGCAGTGTCTTTACACACGAAATGATCGAAATAGAGAATTATCACGACACGATGAGATGATAGTGTATCGGAATTGTATGTGTTAATGTGTGTGTGTGCAATCGCATTGTTGTCTTGATGTTTGAAACAGTAGAAAGTGTGGTCGACGGACGACAAAACTTCGTCTTCGTCGGCGTGAGACTTTGTTTTACGCCCTTAACAAGACGCCCCAATACCACATTGTCGAAAAATTTCATAATTTTACGATTTATATGTTATGTTGTTGTACGTTTGGTTATCGATTATTATATAAACGCACGTTCTTGAGTTCTTATTAATGTTTATTTCTTCTTATTTGTCCCGTCGATTGCTTTCCGCATCAAAGTATTAAAAATACAATAATAATAATAATAATAATAACGATAGTATAGCTAACATAAAACTAACATCTAACATAATCGAATAATATATTACAATAATTATTATTCACTATAAAAATCTTATATACACACGACTAATGTAGGTTTGCTATTTATATAGTTTTAAGATAACATAAACTATTTTTCTTCTATCATCTTAACAGCCCTTCTCAGTAGTGATTTAATTTAGACACAACGTTGAAAAAATACTTCATGATATTTTAAGCCATTGGTGAAACACAAAAAATACAATATTATTCTACTTTTATATTACTGCACTCCAGTACACAAATAATATAATACCTTTATGATTTATATTATAACTATAGACCGAATTTTTATACAGTGAAAATTATAAGAAAAAACGTTTGTAAGTGTGTTTTAAAAGTAACAATAATTGTATTGGAAAAATTAAAATAATTATTTATTTTTAGACGTTTTATAATTTACTAAAACGACTTATCATAAATAATGCTAATAGTTACCAAGATATAAGAATCTATATATGTTCTTTATATTGGAAAATAAAATAAAAATTAATAAAAAATGACAAAGTGTTATTTTAAAATATTAGACTTTTTAATAAATCTTTTAATTTAAAGTATATTCTAAAATAATGTTGTATTGTTTCAAATAATTCAAATATTTATTTTTATCCGCAAGTTATATTTAATCAAAATACCATATTACAACTACTAAATCACTAGTTTTAACTACCTTTAATAATATTCTTAACCCTATACATTTTAAATAATTTTAAAAGTAGCTTAATTATTAAAAAATGTTTCGTTAAGATATTTTGATGATGATTCTTCTATTAGTGAACAAATTATTTTTATTAATATCTATACATATATATATATTTATTTTAATATTATACAATGTAATTTATTAGCAAACAAAAAAAAAAATACTTTTTTTAAATAATGTGAACATTAAAATATTTTTATCATTTTTATTTTTTTATATACGTCACAAAATGACAAAACTTAATTTCATTGAATTATTGAACTATTTACCTTTGATTATTGAAACTAAATTATATTACTAAAAGTGCAAAATATTACATTAAAAAAAAAAAAAACCATTTGAACCCTTAAGTCATTCAATTCTTATTTATTTATTATTTTTTTTTGTCATATTTAATTTTTATATTATTTAAATTTACATCATAATAATTATTGTTTATAATATAATATTTAAATTTCCCTGTTTTAAATTATTATAAAAAAGTTCTATTATTCTTTAAACTTTTTTTATTGATTTAAACCAGTCACCAAGTTTTAAAACGTACGTACCTAATAATTAGTGACCATCGTTTTATTAGATATATTATAAATTGAATAAACACGTTATATTGCTTATAACTATAAATTATACTATTGTAACAATGGTTTTTCGAATATTTTTGTATCACCTGAGAACAAAAATGGATTTTCGTTACGAGTATAGTATTTGCAGTATTATTACTTTAAAATTACTTATACTATATTGAGTGAAAATTTAATGTTTACTTTATATTGATTATTTTCAATAGCATAAATTACATAATAGTTTCAAACGTACATTTTAAAAGTCGCCTATAACCAGATCATGTAAGTATGCAGATGAATTAATAGTCTTAGTAAAAATAATAAGTAAATGTGCTTAACTTGAGCCTGTTTCAAAACTATTTAAACGGGTCGACAATTGGTTCTCTTCTAATCGGTATTGGATGTGTCGTGTAGATTTTTTCTACTATACCTGTAAACTTTTAAATCACACACTATCCCCTTGTGTTGCAGTTTGTTATCCACGTCTGGCTTATCTGCTAAAGTTTTCCCAGCGGTATAAAATATAAAAAAAAAAATAAAGGATGAAATCGTTTAGCAAGTTCCCCAAACTTGCCATCGCGTCTATTGGACACGATCCAATACGATGTATCGCGTGTACCTGTGTGTTGACCATCTAACTTGCGATGTTCGCCTGGATTTTCTAAAAGCCAAGGCTATATTTCCTTCTTGCCAGATATTTTACACGTGAACAGAAAAAAAAAACATTTTTCTGTTTTTTTATAATTTTAAATTATTGTAACACAATACGTATATACATTGTGTAGATTACACAGTACACGGATTTGTGTTAAAAATATATTATTAACATAAGAATAAAATCAAAGTACCTATACATATTTTTTAATATAGGAATATTGAATAATAGTAAAACAATATTTATACGATTCCATGTGTTTAAATTTAGTTTATTTCAAAATGTAAACCAAATTGATCTTAAAATTTAAAGTTAAATTTAGCAAAGCTTAAGAAGTTTTTTTTCTAGTCGATTCATAAATATGAATGTTATTTATCTTACTCATGTACAATTAAAGTAACAAATAATCTTGAGTACAAGAAAATCATAAGACACTCAAGTTAAACAAGTATTTAATACTATTGTAAAACAAGTGTAAAAACTTCACCATTTACACAATTTGGAACAATCTTAATATCAGAAAATTTACCAATTATTTCGTCAGGATCATTGAATCATCTTAATTTTCACGTAATATATATTTTGAACAATTTTAAAATTATAATTCTGTACATAATATACGTGATCAATGTTTTAGAAAACAATTATCAATAATTTTCTACGAGTATTATACTATTTATTGTTATAAAAAAATGAATTGATGGGTACTTTCTTTGTTGAAAACAGAAAACATAATAACCGCAAAAAAGACTATTTTTTTTTTTAATGTTCGAACTAAAATTCAATAATCTGAATAATCTAATACAAACAACTTAAAAAGAGTACACTTTATTATTCATTTTTAATGTTAATCTTAAGCAGAGGTCAACTCACTATTTGTTTTCTCTATAGACCTTTTCAGTAAAGGTGAGCTAATATGTTGTTAGCTTTAATATTAATATAAATTATTTGTTATAAAATTTGATGATTTTTTTTATCAATTTCATACGAGATATTATTAAGTAATAATATGAGAATTGTGCCATTAAACAATTTTTCATTATCTAATATCATATTATATTTACTTTATCACAAACTTTTTACTAATATTAAACTATTTCATTTCATAAATATTTTAACGATTTATTGTCAAGAAACTTCATAATAATTTTTGATTGTATTATGTTATTTGTAAAACACAGTATATAACAATAGATGACAAGTTAACTATAGAAGATGTTTGTCGTGTGGTAAATCGCATATTGCACGAATGTCCATTAATATTTTTAAATTATAATATTTTACACAAGAATTCGTGATTCATACAGGTGCCTACAAATTTAAATATCGTAAAAAAAAAAAAATATATAATAATAAATAACCAAATAAATAGCTCACAAATTTACGACACCAAATTGATTCTGCTGGACGCAAATGTGTTACGCGACGCTCGGATCACAGAGAAAAAACGATATATTATATTGTGCCAAAGTCTTCTCGATCGCGATAACGCCTTCATCACTGCAGTTGACGTTTACTTGGATATCGTTGTCGAATATTCCTGTCGTTTCGCCCTACGCGTCCGAATCGCTTTACGACCCAAAAGCGCCGTCATTGTGTCAGGCGATCGGAGGCCGCATCGGTGGTCTTCGAGTGGGGTAACGGCTGTCAAACACGCGCAAATTTATGCAGCAGCAAGCATTTAAAATGTCCCGGTATCATTAAAAACTCAAACAACGCCCTGATATCGCTCTGTGTTGTCTGCGGTGGGAAGTCCGCGGTATCGGGAGCACACCAAAACGATAATGATGGTAACATGAATATTCACGATTCTTCGATAGTGGTGACCTTTTGCGGTGTTATTCCCCGAAGGCAGTGGCGATTATTGTCCGCAAAACGCCACGTCCGCCGAACAATCAATGTGCAGACGGTTTTTTTGCGACGGCGGTGACTATAGGTGGTCTCGTATGGTGTGTTTTACGCGCGACAATCCGAGACCGATCGTTGTCCGTATAAAGTTTGACGACGGTTGAGAAAACGCGCCGGGACGGCGTGAAACGACGGAGATGGAATAATGTGTCTGTTTTTTTTGGATATTATGAATTCCGATTTTCATCGGAAAATCGCCGGTTATGGCGAAGGGTCACATAATAATAATATTGTGACACGTCGTACGCGAATATCATTACCGTGACAATAATATTAAATTGCATTGATTTCGAAATGATAAAACAAAACGAAAAAAAAAAAAAGTTATTTTACAAACCGTTGTTGGCTTTTGAAGCGTCGCCAAAACGTAAGAACGTGATACGCTGGACTCATATGACGTGATAATATAACATTGTATTAACGTCTTTTTTTTTTTTTCACCCGGCGATGTCAAAGTCATGACATATAAACGAGCTTAGAAATTAGTCAGTTCCTTCGACGCTATTTCGTATTGAAATATTATGATGTTGTAAACGAATAAAAATTCAAATTTCGTATATTATTTACATTCTGCTTTGTTTACATTTCACTACCTTACGGGGAGTGTTTATTATAATAATTACCTACCTACTTCTACGGGCCAAATCATTTATTCATATCATGCAAGACGTCACCCGTTTACATTAACTAATCAAATTATTTAGTTGTGATCTACGATTTACGTCAAACAGCTCTCCAAAGAGCTGCAACACGATTCCGCAAATTTGTGGAATCGTGTAGATTTTAATAGCCAGCGATAAATATACAAGATTCCGCATAATTTTAAACGCGACTTTACCACCTCGAAAACGTTATAAACAAAATGTATATTATTATTGTAACATAATATATTTGTACCATCAGATTCCTGCGTTAAGCAGTTGTCTTAGGATGGCAAATTAAACATCCAGAAATATATAGTTAACATTTGTACAGGGAACGGGTGACAAAAACTATTATACAATATACATTCAACTTTTGAATGCACTGTCGTGCTACAACTATATAATGTAATAAACAGATGTATAAAATACAATATTAATAAAAATAATAAACGTTTACTATGATGGGCGCCCAAAAAAGAATATAATATAATAATAATTAATGTGAAATACTTATACACAATAAATAGATAATATTTTTTAGCATGATTGTTATCACATATATTTGTCCGGTCTTCCGCTTCGCCAACGCCTGGGTCTTGGACAGAGTGACCACTGGAGATGATTATAATACGATGATGTGTATAGGTGCTGGGTTCTTGACCTTTGAATCCGCGTGTTTAAAAACATTAATTTGACGACTGGTTTCACTATCACAGCTTCGTATATGTTTCGACGAATATTATACATAAATAGCGACAACACTGAAAGTCGTACACACGTAGAAAGGGCAACGTCTCGTACGACGGTCACGCGAGAGAGAACTAAAATGGACTTATCTTACGTCCACCGCTGGACATACGCCGATTTCGCATAGACAAGAGGGGAGGAGGGTGACGTTAGAGTTCGACGAGCTCGTCGCGTACAAAGGTCGATGTGTTCGGTATCGAAATATTGCAGAGTAACACGATAAGCATAATATATCATGAACAATATTACAAATCGTTTTATGCTTTAAACCTTATAAGTTTTCGAATATAACACATTCTTTATCATCTATCAAAGTTATTAATACTAATATCTCGTATCTCCGTGTCATTATGCATTGTATATCAATTATTAAGACTTGTGATACTAAGATTTCGTATCTCCGTGATAATAATATGATACCGTTATAATATTGTAATAATAATTTAAGTTAATTAAACTACTTAGATTTGTAATTAATTATATTATTGCTAATTAATCAAGTTTCTCTTAACTACTTATGCTTTTCGAGTTTTATTATCAATCAAATGACTAAGTATTACAACCAAAAACCAAATAAGAATACTATAATATAATTTGATAATGAGTATACGCCGTCATGTCATATTGTACATTTATAAAAACCACGAAATAATACATCTTAAGCCATAAATAAAATTTACGATCAATAATAATAAAAATAATGTTTAAAAAAAATATAAAATAGTATATGATGTATAAAAAAAAATATTAGCTTTATTGTATACAATTATAGTAAATATCTGATAAGTAAGTAGTTATAAAAATTAATTTAATATTGAAAAATTATCAACTAATTTATAGCATATTATAAAAATATTTGAATTTTAATACAATATATCATAATCCAACGAATCTAACAATGTGTAAAATATAAACTACAACCATGTTTTCCGAAAGTTTTGTTTTCAAAAGTGCAGAATTGTTTAAGGCAAAAAGCGATTTGTAATATATTATGTTACAATAACAATATACATTTAGTTTGTACACGTTTTTTGAATGGCAAAATTGCATTTAAAATTATGTGGAATCGTTTATGTATATCAAGAGCTATTAAAATTTACATGATTCCACTAATTTGTGGAATCGTACTTCACCGATCCAAATTAATTAAGTATAATCTAACCGAGCGATAAATAAGTCTCAATATTTGTCGTATTGAGTCTATGAAATCTGAAAATTTAATAAATGATGCTCTTTTCAGATTATTTTTTTTTATCTATCAGTTATGTGGGTATATTTTAGATTTTTATTTAATCATATAGTTTAAATAAATTAAATCGTTTACTTATAATGTCTATCATGTATGTATACAATACTTGTTGGTTCAGATACATATAAAAAACAAACTTAAAGAGATAAACTTCTTCGATGTCACTCAAAGTATTTCAATTTCAAATGATCAATAACTATTGCAATATTATTGATAGCTGCATTTAGATTTGATTTATATTATTTGGGTCTGCTTGAGGTTGGTTGCGAAAAACGGCTGAAATTCAAAGGTCAACGGAATAAATGGCTAGAAGCCAAATCACTGTCATGTAAATCCGGACGATGAATAAAGTGACCCACACTGCTATTATAGTGAGCCAAATAAAAAATCAACAATACTTAATTGGTTGGAAAAATAATACGCACGATTCGAATTTTGCAATAAAATATGATTATTATACATTTTGTAATCGTTTAAAATATACCAACTCATTTTACACACAAAATTTGTTACTATATTATATACGAATTTAAATTTGTGTTTTCATTAAAACAGAATTTAACATAAGACACAATATTAAATGTTTTGAAATATTTACAAAAAAAAAGGATTTCACTTTATTAAGATAATAGATTTTTAAAATACACAAATTGCAAAAACTTTACTGATAAGAATAAATAGTAAGTGGATCGAAAACTTTAACGCTATCAAAAATGTAGCTACTCTTTGAATACTGATAAGACGAAAAACACTAGACGATCATCCGAATATTTATTTCGATATGCCTTATCTTCCTATTCAAACCAAAAATATACTTAACAAGAATGACAAACGTCTATAAATTATAATAATAATAATAAATAAACGATACTCTATTTAATTAAATACAAAATACATCTAAAAATGGTTCACAATTATTAAGAACTGCCAATATAAAGATAGTTTTAACATATTTTATAAATGTGTTAAAGAGAAAAAAATTCATATTAGATAATATGAATAAATGTTATTAAATTTTTAAGACATGCTATATACGTTAATAATATACTCTTGAAAACTGAAAAAAAATATTTTATTAGGTTAATATATTCTTTGTTTTCTTATTATAAAAAGAAACTTAAGATAATTGTTCGTAAATAAAATTTAAATACTCGAAACTAATGGCAAAAAAATAATATAGCCTAGTAATAGTTTATGAATTTGTACGTAGTTACTTATGTTCATAATTATTCACGAATATTTAAACTAAGAATAGAATCGAATATATTTCATGAATAATTAAGAAAAGCGTTCATAAAACTTAGAAAAAGTTTAAAATATTAAGATAAATGTTTCTTAAATTCATATTTATGATTTTTGGAAAACGCCAAACTTTTAAAAAAAATTATCATTTTTATTTTTAGCAATTTAATCGTTAATAATAAAATTATTGAACAAAGTCCTGAAGTAAACATTTTTCCACAAGCTTGTGCAACTAATATTAAGTTATGTTAAACATATATTATGTGTAATAAACATCAGAGATAATATTAAAAATTCAAAACTTTTTTTCTTCTATTTGATACAGTTTTAATTTGATCAAAATATGTTTTACAGTTCTTCTGAAAGTGCATTTACCATAATATTATATCTCACATACAATCAGATATTTGTGAAGGTATTCAACTGTTTAAGTATAACATAAAAACGTATTTAAATCTATTTTTTTTTTTTTTTACAAATAATAATACCAATACAAACTATATACACAATTAACATTATTAATCATTCTCTGAAAAGTATACTATCACAATAGTATATATATATATATTTTTTAAATCATCTTTTTGTATTTAAATGATTAATATGGACATAAATTAATGCTTACGGAAATCGTAAATGTATATTACGTGAACACAATCAAATATAACTATTGACTACTATATCAAACAACTAAAAAGTTATATATATTTGTGACACGCTTTTGGGAAAATGCATGTCGTTAGTGATGCGGATCGTTTCACGAGCGGTGTGTGACGTCCGAACGATATAACTTCTCCAGCACAAAGTTACGTATTGTGTGTGCCTTACCACTGCAATGTTTTGTTGACAAAATCGTAAAACGAATTGAAAGCACAGATGACTTAAGAATTTAGCTACCTATTTGTGATTGAAAAATACACACACCACACACAAACACACACACATATATATTTATACAATAAAAGTGTCCAATAAAATAATTTAAAATAATATAAATAATTGTATATATAGTGTATATAAAACCACGACACTGTAATAATTATAAGACATCATAACTTTTGTGAGTATTTTCAATGCAGCTCTGAAAGCAAATCCGTTTGTGACAAATTTTTACGTTTATTTTTAAATTTTAGTTCCTGTCAGATCAATTAAATAATGTACAACAACCTAGAAAATCGATTCAAATATTTGAAATTAACCGTTAAAAGTTTTAAATTAAAAAAAAAAAAAAATGCAATTCTTTTACAAAATGTGATTAACTGTTACAAAGAATTAATGCATGACGTGTTGAAGGTATGATAGTGAATTTTTAAATATTACAATAATTAACAATTATGGTTTATTCATATATTATACATAATTCCATATTATTATTTTAAAAGACAATAACGTGGCCGCTATTTATGTTATGATTATTTAATAATAATTTAAAAATATACTTTGTATTTATGTTTAAAATTGTATTCGTGTTTTATGTAAATTTGCATTATATATATTCATGAATTCTAAAGTTCTAAAACTTTTTCTCAAAATAAAAATAGTAAATTCCTCATGTATGGTATGTATAATAATATTTAGTTTATTGACAATGTTTATCGTGTATATCTTTACTCATAAACAACATTAAATTATTGTAATCAATTTTAAATTAAAATCATAAATTATTATTTTTTAAACGTCATACCAGGTTATACTTTTACGCATAACGTACCTGTATAATATTCAACGTAATTGCTTTAAAATATACATGACGCCAAATAAAATATTATTTAGTATCTTGGTTTTATTATTTTTTGGATAAAACATTTTGCAATTTTTTTAGCTCACAATATATTTTAAAAACTTATTTTACAAAATAATTATTTTTAAAATTATGCTGGATATACTATCTTTTTTAGATTTCTACACTTCAAAGCTTACTAAGCATAAAATTGTCTTTTCTTTATATCTCTGTAGATAGTTATGTAACTAGGTATTATTAAACTATCTACATCGTACGACAATTTATTTTTATTATTCACAGTTATGTTAGTATTAAATTGTTTAAATATATTTATTTATTTATTTATTTATTTTTTTTGAATTGTACACATATTATTGATAACATATGACGAATTTAATAATTTATACAATTTTAATGTTTCAAATATCTTATTATAGAACGCAATACTTTATTATTTTTATTTTTTTTAAAACTCAAACAAAATTATTTATATAACATATAAATTATACTAAACGACGTGTTTTTTTTTTTTTTAATCACAGCTTTACTTTCTGTAAACCCATAACTTATATAATTCATGATTATATTAAGTATTTAACTTGGAAGTTGTAATTGTACATTAATTAAACATAATTTAATTGTTTATACTTGTACGCACACTATGTAGATATAATATTTATTTTTTTTTCATAATAAATGAAATCAATGTAAAATGTATGTATTACTTGGTTAGTTTAATCAGTTATATTATCATAGGATATTGATAAGTTTGTTAGAGAAAACTTAAGCAATTGAATCTTAAATTCGTTGTTTTGCGTACCAGCATACTATTTTTCTATATACCAATAATATGTTAACAATAAAAACATAAAATATTATCAATTAATGCAAATATATTCATGACAGTTAAATATATACAAGAATTAATTATATGTATATGTATATTTGTCATTACGATAATGCCAATGATGATAAAATTGTATTATAAATTATGATAATCACTTTGTATTCATTATTATCGTCTCCCTTACAATAATAATGTTAAAAAAAAAAAAAAAATCCCCAATAAAAATAAATAATGGTGAGATTTTTTTTCAAATTTATTGTTTGGTGTATAATAATAATTATTTATAAATATAATCATTGTATATTGATGATTATCAATTCAATTTATAACAGATTTATTAATAATTTAATGACTGACTTTTAAATTAATTAACATTTAAATACTATTCGTATACCTTCCATTTAAGTACATCTAAATTTTTTGCTCAATAATTGTTATTTTTACAGAAACTTTGTTTATTAGTTATATTGTCTGTACGCCCACATAATACCTATTTGTTAAATTTCAATAACATCATTAAACACATTTTAAAATAATATTATGTATATATATTTTTTTTTTTAAGTTTATATTGTTTTTTCTATTTCTGTTATTATCATAAAATATAAAATATAATAATTTCATTAGTCTTAATTTATTTTTCTATTTAAAGTAACATATATAATTCTATTATTTTAATCAAAATATTTTTTATTCATTCTTAGTAAATGAAAAGTATTATTAGTAGTGAAATTAAAATATTATAGCGCGTAAGACGTAAATATGTATACTTATTTACTATTGCTTACTTAATGATATAAATAAAAATAAGATTATTAATTAATTTGAATCGTGATTTAATTACTAATAATCATAGAGTCAATTATGATCATTAAAATTAATTCTATGCAATAATATTATACTATTTATTCAGACCTATAATGCCATATGATTAGTAAAATATTTGTCAACGTTTCCAAAGAAAACTTTTCATAACTCCAAACTTAAATTTTGAGCAAAAAAAAAGAAACGTTTTTATTTTCTGTAAATAATGTTTTTAGATTTAATTAAATATAAATTGAGAATACATTATTAAACAATTACTTTTCACACGGTTAAGAAAAAAATGCATTGTCTTAAAGTGTAATATTAGTATTAAAGCAAAATTATTGAAACAAAAAGTAAATAATCACAAGATAATATTTGATTATTATTATTGTTTCAGCTTAACACAGCATTAGTAAGTGATTAAATTTACAAAAAAAAAAAAAAACCATTTATACTTAATAGTAGGTATAACATATGATATAATATAAGTTAATATAGGTAGGTACTCTAAATGTGTAGTAAAATATTATAGTCATTATAGATTATTATAGTTTAATTTTCATAGTAAAAATAATTTACACTAATTAACATTAACTATAAAAACACCATATTATTTAAATAAAAAGAAAAGAAAAGAATTGTTTGAATTTATAGAATTATATTTACTTAAATCATCGTTTGAGAGATCAGTTTTTCAACAGAAATGTCTAAATACGAGTACAATGACTGCATTTATTGCATACCGTTAAGGGTGTAAGTATTCGGTATTCAATGTAAGCGCTCATTGTTAAGATTAGGGATCCGTAAATGGTTAAACATTTGTACAGTTCACAATAACGATTAAAACTGACAAATAGTGATAGTAATTTACGTGTCTTTATGAATATGAATACATTTTATTTTTATTTGTTTTATCTATATAATACATTATTATTAGTTTAAAGAAACATTCTATTAAGACATATTTAATTGCATTGTATTATTTAAATAAAAGAATATATACTGGGTAATACAATTAGTTAGTTCCTATATTTGGTGTTAATAATAAGTAATAATAAATAATACCATATAATGTGCTCATAAGTCATAAGATAAGACTCTTCTGTCAATAATTCAAATAGCATTGGAAATAACATAGTTAATCTTTCAAAATCCTCATGATACATTTTTTATCACAAGGAATTTCTAACGTCCATATCCTACAGGTAAATGCAATATTTCTTGCAAATATCTAATAAATATAATGTTAAAGGCTTTCAAGTCTCTGAATAGTTTTGAAATCTCTGAATTTGATGTGATAGAAGTAACTTTTAGATAATCCAAATAAACACACATTTTAAATGAAAATCCCATTTTGACACCACGCACCATTCGCATGTTGTAATTAATAAGGTGACAAACTTATTCACACTTAGAAACCAACTTGATAATATTTATCATTAGAAAATATATTCAAACTATCTAATAGACAACTATCTGTTCAAAGTCTACATTAGATAACCAATATTCAGTGGAAGTTTGTTTTTTTTTATGTATAGGTTATACGATTTTTAAAATAATAGATCTTTGATCTATGTTATAAAAAAATAAACACAACACCAACACACATGTTAAAGAAAAATCAATCACAAAGCTTCTATTCAAAGATAGACCAAGTCAAAAAAATTTATAAACATGATTTTTCAAAATACTAATAGCTTTCACTAGATAATTTTTCTTTGATACATTCTAAAAAATTAGGTATATGGGTACCGTTTTTCTGTGTATTAAGTGTCGAATGGGTCAATAATATAGTTTGTTAAATTTGAATTTAATGATATACATATTATTATATATAAAAAACGATTTTCAACGGAAATAGCCTGTCAGTCTAAATCATTATATATATATATATATTTTTTTTTTTTTGATATAACTATAAGAGTAGGTTGAAAGGTTTATATATTTTTTTCTAAATATATTACGTTAACATAAAATGATTAGTATTTAGAAAATTAAATCCATGTTATATTTATATCATATCATATTATTAAATTATACAGTGGAACCTCGATAACTTGAACTTCTATAAGTCGAATTTTCGATAATTCGAAAGAATGTCTTAGCCCCTACTTTATAACATATTATAAGTGTAACCTCTGTAAGTCAAATTTTCGATAACTCGAATTTTTTTTTTTTGCCCCCAACCGATTCGAGTTATCGAGGTTCCAATGTATTAAGTTATATAAGTTAACTTAAATAACTTAAAATGTGATAACATCTTTCTGTAAATACCGTCAGACAATTAAATTAGATGCATAGTATAAATAAACTAAATTAAATTTTCTATAAAATACTATCGTAATTTTTGAAAACTATACCATTCTTATTTTCCCTAAAGGTAATGACGACAGACAAAAAAATAAATAAAAATATATACACACATTATTGTAAAATTAATATATAGATCGTTCCGTTCAAAATTATTTACTGATTCAATTAGTTAATCATAAATACATTTTTTTCCAAACTATAATCCAAATAATCTCTTTTACCAGCCTAAACTAATTTAATTTAATTTAATTATATTTAAGTTTATTTATATAATTTTATAATTTTATATATTATATATTATTATTTTTTTTTTAATTCTAGATTATGAAAATAAAATAAACACATATTAATAACAACCATTGTAACATTTTATTTCATTTTAGTATTGAATATTTTCTTTCATACTCCATTATTTTTTTAAATTTAAATGTTAACAATAAAGACAAAAAAAAAAATTATGAAGAAGAACATAAATTTTCATTCAAGCTGAAACTTAAGTTGAAAATATAATGTAAATTATATTTTAAAATTTATTAACAAGAAATCTTGTTAAAATTTTAAAATTAAAATTAAACTAAAAACAAAGGTTTAAAGTACCTACTCGTAATTAACTACTCTGCTAAACAATATAAAGAGTAGGTGTTGAATGTTGCTCGTTATTGAGGAGTAAATAACTGTAATGTATGTGTTAATTAATATTATTCCAATAATAAATCACTCTATACGAAAAACGATTCTGAGCGAAATCAAAATAAATGTTAGCATACCCAATAATACTAAATATATTTGTTAATACATTTATTTTTCTATTAAAGTTATTTATTTTACTAATAAAAATACGGTAGGTTGAATACATTATTGTTGAGAATGTTGCATTTGAATAATTATTTTGTTTGTATAAAATATAATGACATACACTAAAAGTTGCAAATACTTCTAAATAATAATTTTGAATTACAACATAACTAAAATTGTTATTCTTCGTTTAAATATTTAATTTCGTCTACAATTCAACTTAAAATATCTCTAAATATCAACTAATGTATATATCACTTTCATATTTTTCTGGTTACAATTCAGACTAATGATGAGAAATATTATACTAAATTTACAATTTTTATTACTAATACTAATTATAAGCCTCATTATACCTATTTAGTTACTAGTTAAAACAACTAAAATTTTATTGACCACAAAATAAATTTAATATTTTTTTAGTTTTTGATATAATTTTTCAAAACTAGAACTTAAAATGATTATTAAAAAAACTTATCTTAATTACTTTTAAATAATTATAATAATAACTTATGAGAAATCTCGTATACATTTTTAAGTCTTAGATATAAATTTTAAAAATATACATTACTGTAAAATCTTTACATTATTTGGTCCACTCATAATTTAAAAATGTTTAATGATTAAACGATTTGTATTTTTTTACGATTTTAATGCATTTTTTTAAATACAAAATAATTCAACGACTTACGGAAAACTTTGTATGTTGTTTTAAAATTATTTGACACTGTAAAAATTTTTTATTGACAGATATATATAGAAAAAATAACTAAAAAATCACATATACAAAATTTCCATAAATAGTTCAAAGTATAATTTTTTCATGGAAACACTACCATAAATATTTGGTTAATAATATTTCAAGTATTTATGGTTAAACGCTAATGAGTTACAAAAAAATCTTAATCGATTTTGTTGAGTACTAGTTTTGCGTATAAATTTCCGTTTTTCCTTATTATTTTTTTTCTCCCTTGGTTATTTTGAAAAGTTCTTAAGTTTTTTTTTAAGATTTCTCCAAACTACCAACTAGATCAATTTTTTATCAGAAAGTTTATAATCAAAGTATTTTTACTATTTCAAAAAGTAATGGCAAACAATAAAAAATACATCATTATAAAATCAATACATTCATTGTTTTACTATAAATCTGAAATCAAGAAACAATTCTTCATCATACAGTTTTAATTCAAATGAATAAAATATTTGATATTTTTAAGATATATTTTATGCTATAATAAATTAATTATTACTTTACAACTATTGAAACCAATAAAATTTACCTAGTATAAATATAAATATAATATTTTTATTTATTATTTTTTTAATATCAATATTAGATAGGTACGTATAAATATTTTAAAAAGTTTACATTTGTGGAGAACTGTACACTAAAGTTTTAAATGTATTTTATTAAAAATAAAACGCACAATGTGCATTACTTAGTTCAAATAAGACAAATTGTAGTATATATGCCATCTGGTATACGAAGTAAACCAACCACAAAATTAATCACTCCATTTTACTATGAAAATGTAATCTTACTCTTGACTATACAGTAAACTAACAATGTAAATCGTGCATCATTTAGTCTTAGTTAAATCAGTAAATCAAAGCTGCATTTAAATAATACAGAATACATTTAAAAAATTAATTTACTACATTTGAGTATCTAATTTCCCTACTTAATTAAATCATGAAAGTTGATGACGTAGCATATGATATGTGATATAATATGTGTTTTGTTTAGAATAATTTATTGGATACATTCAGAACTATCATTTTTACTATGCAACAGTTTTCATTAAATTGTTAAATTGTCTGAAAAACTTAAATGAAAAGAAAAAAAAACATCGATTGAATATATTATTATTAAGATGGATATTATAATACCTGTTATAATTTAACATTAATCGTTAACTTAATTTAAAAATCGCCTCATTCAGAAACTAAAATAAATATTAGTGTTAAGTTTAAGGTGCTTATAGTTTGCTATTAATATACGATTTTTAATTAGTTTAATTTTCTAAAACTTTAACGGAGACTTTATAAATATAGTTTCTGTCAACATAACTATCAAATCAAAAATTGTTATCTTTGTGAAATCGAGATTGCATTCAACTCTTGACTAAAACCTTGGGTAGATATTAAATGCTTTACTATCTGAACTAATATTGTCAAATTATAAATATGGTTTCTAAGTGTAAACATTTTTTATTATTACTTTATTACTTTTGTGTGTTTAATTTTTACCGGGATAGGTCCAAGCCTAATTGCTCACACTTTATATGAATATAAAATGCACCTTTGAGTTTTGGTAAATATTTCACAGTCAACGTTCATATTAAATTTGAACTAAACTTTTTGTCCAAATAATGGTTTGGGTGCATGACAAAACACAGAAAACTCCGAAAAACTACCCAAAATAAATCATGTGGTTGAATTTCCTCTTGGCCCTTTCGCACTAATTACATTCAAAGTAATAGCTGTTGGAGACACACAATTTCCATAGTTCTTAATTACAATGACTGGGTACACTATTTTGCCTGCTTAGCACCATAGTTGCAGCTGTGCTCTTCAGATGGTAATCTTAATTAAAACGAATGTAGTAGGGACGCCCGTAGAGACATTATGATTACACGACTTGCTCCGGTGGCTATAAAAAATAACAGTAAAAAGGAGTGGCCTTAAAAACGCAACGATGACAAATTGAGATGAGTTTTGATTTTTTGTTTAGTACCTAAAATAAAATTTTCTGTAACCGTGTTTGTTGTATAATATTATATTATTGTATCCAACTGTTGGTTGCAAATAACAATGTAATAATTCCATCAGAATAAAATATATAACTGTTATACTTTTCAGACATACAATAATCAAGTCCGCAAAATGTAGGTTTTTCGCCACTGTAAAACTTTCCGAACAAACAATGTTTATTAGACGTACATTTTTCATTAAAGTAAATTATATTCAAACGCATACTATGATACGAACTGTTAGAGTACTCAAGCATAACAAAATACTTTATTAAAAAACAAAAAAATTAAGAAATACAGACACACAATAAAAAAGAATGACTGGTGGCCAGGTATAAATATACATGTTTTACTATTTCATTACACTAACGTCGTTAACCTAAACAAGAACTTTTCTTAAGTAATTATTTGTTATTTAGATATATACGTATAGTTAAACGAATTCATAAAAATAACTTTTGACGAGAGCAAATATTTCGTACAGCATATTATCAAATAATCCAATCAGATTTCAGAGAACCCAAAACCAAACGAGTGTAAAAGTCAACTGTGCATTTAGAGAGAAGCCTGTTTCCGACATAATATCAATTTTTCTACAATGCACTCCCAGTCCCCATTTATTCGTTATTATAAAATCCGTTTTAATATTCTACGATGTTTATTAATAAATATTAAATATACATTATTAATAAAATATAAGAAGTATATAAAATATTTTCAAGGGCCTTATGTAATTTCAATTATAATAATATATATTCTAATTAATTTTAAAAGAACAAAGTTTTCTAAATAATTATTTCATACATTTGTGTATTAATAACTTAAGGTTAAACAAAGTGCATTTTGTGGATAATGAGCAGTTAAATTTAATATTGTAATATTTAAGTAATAGTAGGTACCTACTGGACAAAAATGTACTTTATTAAATGATAATAAAAAAAATTTAAAAAAATTGACAAATTGAGTTCAAAAAGCTCATGCGCATCATCATTGAAATAATATTTTAATTTTAAATAATATAAACAATGGGAAGGAAACAATTCGATAAAGAGCCTGGAATCATATCTTTTTTAAAAATTCTGCGGTAAAATAATGTATATTATACATTATAGTAATTTTACATTAAAACAATTTTGTTAAGTCGATGTACATTATATTTTAATATGATGGATATGATATACTTACAAATTGTTATATATTATAAAATAACAAAATTACTAGTTGCTGTTAACACTAAAAGTAATTAAAGCATTATGGGAATTATTATTAAATTAATGTCTCGCTGACGAACATAATTATGTTATGTTTACCTTAAATCAATAATAAATTATTTACGTACGTCGTTTGAATTGAAAATTCCAGTTTCGAGAATCTTGAGCAGATTCTGGGTCACAGAAAGAAATCTTTGAATTAAAAACAAATTCAAGCGTTTTTATTTTTAAATATTTTTATCAATTTATACACGCCGAAATTACAAAACAGTTCTTCGTCTTTTCCAACCATATAGTTTTGTTTTATCTACGCTATATTAAAGCTGCGTTATATTATCTATATATATATATAAATCTAAAAATGGCATTCTTTGTCACGCATGTTCTCTTAAACTACTCATCCAATTATCTTGAATTCTTTTGAAATGAAAGTTTACATCACAAGGCAAGTTTTAAATTGATTATTGATTCTACAAGTTAACGAAAAATTAAAATTAAAAATATACAAAATATCAAAAATATATAGTATTTTAAAATTTAAACTAAAGAATTTTTTTTTTATTTCTAATGAAATAACTTAGAATTATTTTAAAAAGAATACCTAACAATAAAATATACAAATTCACATAAAAATACATAAAATTAAATAATTTTTAAATAAATTAAAGTAGTTTGTATAAACATATCATCTTGGTATATAAAATTTAAAACCTACATGTTTTATTGAATATAATAATTTATAGTACTATTATAAATTATAGTTGTTAAATTATTAAAATATTATAAAAAATAAAAACGTGTTTAGAAAATTTTATTGAAAATCAGGGAATAAACTTGATAAATTATATTTACTATGGATTTTAAAAATCTAGATATAGTTTTGTTCTCTTCAACCTATTTAATTGTGTGTATTTTTATTTGATTTTATATTTATAAGTGTGAGGTTTATATATATATATATATATATATAATATATATATTATTACATTTTAAGTACATTTTTATACATTAGTTTAAACAGTAAAATAAAGAATAAAATATAATTTATACTTAGGACTGTTTATACATATAACTTTTAATACCATAAAAATAACACGAACATCAGAAGAAATATATAATGTATTAAGAAATATAATGTTATAATATTACGATTTTAAGACTAACAAAATTATTCTATTTTTAAGCTTAATATTTTTAAACTATACTTTATAGCTTATACTATACAAATAATTTCTTTTTTTTTGATTTTTTAATCTTTTTTAATTATTTAATTAATTTAAATGCGATATCAAATTATTTATTCAACGTATCAAGTTTCCATGGCATAAAATATACAAGGACAACAGATTACGATACAGGATAGTGTCCGTTGATATATTCACATTGACATAGTGTTATAAATATCAAAAAAGAACTTGGACACGAGATATTTATCAAAAACCGATCATAGTACTTTCGATCCACACGTGATCGTAACTAAATTACAATCGAAACGATAAATTTACGTGTTTGATTATTGATTATACAACCCTATGTGTTCTTCAATTGGTTGTGCATTTCAATTTCGTCGATTCGTGTAATACTCTATTCAGGTCATTGTTCGCGAATCGTCAGAGACTTATATGTCAGACAGTTTGCTGCATCGAAGCTACGTCTTTTACTATCGTCTAGCATAGTTTAGCCAAAACAATCACCAGCCCTTCGCACGTGCAATAGACCGTACCCGTAATCGCCGATGTCAATACGACAATAGCAGTATTTAAACATAATACAAGTACAATGTTAATAATAATGACGGTTACGATATTCACGATAATCATAGTGGATATACTACAATCCGTGTTGATTACGCATGTGTGATGAACAGTGATGTTTAATTTTCAAAAGTTTAAATTTCATTGTGCTTAATAATTTAAAAATCAAATCAAAACATGTTTATTTTTTTTATACAGTACATGTAAAAGTTTCGTAAAATTTAAAAAAACATATTGTATAATTAATAGAATAACACACATTTTATAGATCGTATTTTTAAAATATGAACATAAATTACTAAAATGTATTTAGATAGTTTTAAAAATACATAATATATTTCCAAGCTATTTTTTTATAAACTTTAAACTAACATTATATTTTACGAGTTTTAGTGCACAAAATATCATAATAATATCGTTTAAATACAATAAGTGACTAAATCTAATTACCTTTTGCATTATTTTTTGATGTTTGTCAGCTATACAAATATTTTTCTCAAAGATTTTAAATCCACAAACAGACCGTTGAAGTTTACTTCACGACACACTATTAGTAGATTACCTTTTATGATGGGAGTTTTCATTTGTATTTTCCCATAGAACAGCACTTAATAGTACTCAAATCTCAAGAGTTTTAAAATATGGTACTTACGTTTATTTAAAAATTTAGTTAAGTTTGAATTTAAATAGATAACTTCTCTGCTTTACAATAAGTATAATGCACACCTCTTATTTAAGTAAGTCAGAGTAATATATTATGTATTAAAAATTAATTTAAAGTTAAAGTGTTGCCTATGAAAAAGGTTCTCAGTAAATATTTATATTTTTAAATTATAATTTTAAATTATAGTGAGGATATTTAACAATATTTATATATTTATTTAAAAAAAAGAAATGTATATGTGATATGTATACTATACAATTACATCAATATAGTAGGCTTATGTGAAAGAGCCAACCAACCAATTTGAGACTTCGTGGTAAGTATTTATATTACCAAGTATATTTTATAATATATTCGTATTACTATCATAATAATTAATTTTAATATTATACAAATACAAACAGTTAAATTAATTTTTTCAAAGACACTGCATTTAATTACGTTGATATTATATTATAAAATTTTCAATCGATAACGACTTATCGTCGGATCAAAATAGTATAGCGCAACATTCAATACAACACATCGTTTTTTTCTTCTTTAATTATAGTTTTATAGGTGCTTTATCATACAAAAACAATTGTAATACGTATATTGTCATCGTCAGCTTACTCACATGCTTACAGTACTGGTGACGTGACAGGCTGGCCTCCTACGGTTAAAATAACAATAAGAAGGATAAAATATGAGTGGTGCGCTTCAGTTATTACTATGTATACGTCTAACAATATATTTTGACAATAGAAATTTCGAGATAAACTTGGTTTTCCGTCTCTAAAGCCAATCAAAAGCAAGACTGTTTGATAGGCCGCATGTGTACACAACGACTTCTTCGCGTATACATATTTCCTTTTTTACTCAATTCATTTTTTTTTTTCGTTCGCTGTGCACCGTACGGATACAATAATACACACATTGGCACGCACACACTTGTATATTATACTATTATGTCTGTGTACCACGGCAGCGGAAACGCACATGAATCGTGTGTGCAAAGCAATTCCAGTCTGGCGGAGTTGACATCGAGTAATGGACGTGCATCTCTCTCTCTCTCTCTCTCTTTCTCTCTCGCTGTATTTTCTTCAATCCCTCTCTTTTTCTTACCGCGGTTACCGTGTATAATGTTCAAGACTCGTTCTCGGATATGATCTAGTGCTCTATTTAAACCGAGACTCGCCCTTCGCCATCCCATCATCCCCGCCACCTACTCACGCGTGACTCGTTCTTCTCGGGTATATTTGCGAGTAGGGACCGCCGTGTGATGAAAATGTCTTGATAAATGGAACCCTCTTTTGTGCCTGCTCGCGCGGACCCTCTTCTGCAAAATAATTCACTGTTTTGACGTTTTCATCGATTCTCCCGCGAAAACCACCTTTACTCGCTATCGGCGGCAATATACTCGTCCGTCCACTCGAAGTGTGACAATAATAAAGCGTGTGGAACGCGAAAAGAAGACGGACTCACAAGAGTAGAATTCCGTGGTTGTAGAGCAAAAGTGTTCAGTGTTCAATGTAAAAACCCCGACGCGCTTGTGAGACACTGTCATCACTGCGTCCATGATCATCCGGCCATGACATAAAACATAATATTTATTTTCATGCAGATGTCATCGGTAAGCCCTCAATACCGTGAAGAAAAATCAAAATAAAATATTAACCTACCGTCTAAAATGTTTTGAGAGACGGTACAAGGCTTGTATGTTTAAAATTTTAAGTTCCGTCGAGTTTTTATAATATACAATGGCCTATAATTACGCTACAAAAATTCTCTTCTCGTCTATACAATATGAGTTCAGTAACCGGACGCCTATATTTTTGTGGGAAAATGTACGTAAATAAAAGTACACTATAATTAATTATTAAACTAATTCCTAGTCTCACACTCCCATAGACTAACCAAAACATAAAATTTGTTTTCATAGTTCATAAAACTATTTATTATAGTTTATAATCTAAGTGGTTTTATAAAGTTTACATTATACGTAAAACTTAATATTAGCTTTATCATACATAATACATATAAATATAATGCATATTGTTATATACCCAGAAAAAATGTACAGCCCTGTGTGTTCCCTATATCTTACAAAGTAAAATACAGACAAAAATGTATTGAAAACAATATAAAATAAAGAATTATTGATTTATTAGATACTAAATCCAAAGGTAAAAATATTTACTATTGTAAATATTCTCTTAAATTTATAATGATATTTTATTTTTAAGGTATAGATAGCTATACAGATACTAAACTATTTTAAAATTCTCATAACTCTTCACAAAATCTTTAAAAACTTAGGAAATGGGTCAGACAATATTCTTATTTTTTGAATTTTATAATATTTTAATTCATTTTTTTATTAAACTTAAGACATAATATAGACTCTTCTGAAAACAAATTTATGATATGTTATTAAATTTTAAAATGCATCTACATAATAAACAATAATTTGATGAATATTATAGTTAATTGTTACAGTTTTAAAAGAAAATAAGTTTATGACGGCAAAATCATTTCATGCTTATTCAAACAATAAGCCAAAAACCTATTAATTAAAGTTGCATATAAAGTAATTAACTATGGTCATATTATAATATAATATAATAAGAGCGTACATTTTAAAAAAACTAGAAAAATATTCTCGTATTGTTTATTTCAAATTTAACTCATCATTGAGTAAGTCACTTTAATGAATTATATTTTAAAGTTTAATCAAACGATAAAACTGTACACATACAAATAATGCCGAGCAAATATTTGATAAACCACCATCTATAATTTTTTATTTGTTAAATGACGAAATTCATTTTGTCTAATAATAGATTAATGTATGAATATTGAAAAGTTTAATATTAAACTTAATATTTTTAAAATTGTATTATATAATAATTATGCATATAATATAGATACTTTATGAACTAAAGTATTCATATGATTAATATTATTATTTATATATATATATATATATATATATATATATATATATATAGTAGTTAAAGCTAAAATCAACAACAAAAACATCGTTATTTTTTATTGAAAAATTTAACTTAGTCGAAATTAGAACTTAAAACATCTATAAATTAATTTAACAAATATTTATTTTGATATTATATAAACAAATGATTCAAAAATGATATTTGAAATATTTTAACTTCAATATTGATTTTAAAAACTCAAATTAAATTTAAAATAATGAAGTTCCGTTTCATGATTTGTTAAAATACTAATTATAACCAATTTGCAACTAAAAACTACATTTAAAGATTACGATTAAAACATTTTACTACACTATAAATAATACTCCTTGATTGGTCAATTCATGTTATTTACCGATACATTCATACCACAGGTTACTGAGAAGTTGAAATATTCCAACTCATTGACGTGTAGTTACAGTGTTAATTAGGTAAATACCAATACGTCAAGTAAACTACGGTCAATAGAAAATATAATAATATACACATTATACACGAAAGGTTATTAATAGAATAGCAACTTAAAGGTGAAGTAATATTTATTCAATAAATAAATAAACAAAAATATTACAATATAATAACATATATATTATTAACTTTGTTTGCAATCTTAAATGGTTCATGTTTATATTATCTTATTTAAAATACTGTTTTTATTTTTTTTTAATCATTATTTTATTAAAATGTATACATTTTTAGTATGCACAAGTATTTTAAGGTTTGACAGTGAGAGATATTTAACAGTGCATACCATGCGTAAAATATCAGGTCACTGCTACAATTTCACGCATATATAGAATGTAAATGATTATATTGTATTATATTGTATTATATTATATTATATTATACATTTAAATAACATTTTTGATTAAATACACTACTGTTAAGTACCTATTTAAATTGTTTTAACTGGCCAAATACTAAACTTTGAGTGGATCATCATCAATAAATAAAATTAAAACACAAAGAAACCTTAAAATATATATAAAAAGTTAAATTTTTTTAACTATTGAAATAATTGAATATTATTATAAACGTAGTTAAACTTTATTAAATTGATATAAAGTACATTTATATTTATATATACATTTATTATATATATAGAAAAAACTTCATGATATGCAGTTAAAAAATCACCTTGTAAAATATACAATATATAACCTACTATTGTGTTCATAATTCTCTGATCATGTTATAAAGTTTGAGAATTTCAGTCATAATATGCTGAAACGTTATTCATTCTTATTGTAACTTTGAAGGTTACTTTAGTGGTTGAAGATTTAAATAAGTATTATAAACTTTGCAAAATAATATATTTATTCGAAGAAAATCAACTTTTAGCATCCTTGCAAATACTTGAAAAAAAAATACATGAATATAATATTTTTTGATGACATATTTTATAGAAATATTATATTCCATGCATTTCATTAGTATAATTTAAATAATATTTTCACTATACTTAAAAAATACTAAGAAAAATAAAAATAAAATATAAAATTATTTTCAATTATTGCATGTACTTGATAATCTTTACATTGTTATTATATTTTTCGATATTTTGTACTATAACACAATAATAATAAATTGAGTTTTACAAAAAAAAGTTTTCGTTTAATTTATTTTTAAAATTTCAAATATAATCAAATGGTTTTATTTCATTTTTATACTAAGTTGTATTTAAGTTTTCTAAATGTTTGAATGAAAAACAATGATATTTATAGAATCAAGAATATATTTTTTTTTACCAAATAATAATTTTTTAGATTAATAATCATTGACGTTAAAGTCTTATCAAATACCTTTATTCCTTTTATTTTTTTTTTTTTTAAAAAAAGGAAATTTTAAATTTAATTTATTTCATAAAGTTACAATATTATCACCGTTTTTTAGGTCAAATTGAATAAGCAACAATTAATTTGATTACATTTAATAAAATAATTTAATAATATTTATGATTTAATCAATATAATTAATTACGATATTATTACAGATTCGATAATAATTTATGAAAGAATAGGAACTAAGAAAAAAAAAAACTATAATATAAATTACAACAACTTATTCATAAAAGATAATTATGTATTTAGATTGTAGAACAAGAAAATTGTAACAATTCATAAGTATAAAGATTAATAATTTATTTATTTATCAACAATAAAAACAATACAAACAATATTTTACCAATACAATGTAAATAAATTGACTCCTCTCCGATAATCATATCTTATGATAGAGGATAGTGAAAATTAACTTTATTGACAAGTAGAAGGGATTAATTAGCATAAACAAAATTGAATTTATGAAAAGTATGAAGAGTAGTGGGCTTAAGTGGCTACCTTGATGGACACCAGAAGGCACACTGGATAATATTGATATTGAATCGTTAAGCTTGACAAATCGTTTCCTAGATAATATATTAGGTACAACTAAAGCCAAAAAAGTAGGGGATTACCGATACCAAATACCCATAGTTAGCTTAAAATAAGACCGCAGTCAACAATGCTGAAGACTTCTCTGAAATCTATGAAGATTACATCAACTTGACTAATGCGTCTGATTTTATTCAATAATTGATTTTATAATGAATTCATTAAAATTTATAATTAAAATAATAGTTATTATCATAACAATAAATAAATTATCTTAAATTTCATTGTTCATAAAAATAAAATTCAAATGTATTTTTTCCCCACAGTTATAATATCGTTGTAAAGGTTCAAGCAGGGTAATCGAAGGAATTGGTAAGTCTGTTATATTTATAGTATCATGAAATTTTACTGTATTTTCATTCTTTACCACATAATACGTAAACAATAAATGCTGTGGAGTGAGTTTATTGACAGTTCATAAAAGTATTTTTGGGTAAAAAACATGTAATTCAAGAATGCTTATGAGTAATTTATAATACATGGTAATTTCCTATATACTATAGTTATTTATAATTAATCATTTATGAAATTAAATTCTCGTGATCAATTTTTAATATTTATTTTTAATATTATTTTTTTTTTTTTTTTTTTGTAGTAGACATAATTTAATAAAAGTTTCATTATGTTTAATATAAATCACACAGACAAAATACGTTCTTATTACAATAATACGTATTATAAAAACTGTTTTGCATTAATTACAAAAAGAGTTTTGTGGTTTCCGTTATATATGCATACTAGTATACTTGTATTTAGACGGACGGAATGTAACTTAAATACTCGCTTTCATATTGTGTAAAAATATTTTTAATGATAAGTTTTGTGGACGACTTTTTATTTTTTGAAATCGAAGAACTCCGGGATAAAAGCTCAGTTGCAAAATATCTGCATCATAAAAGAGTTTGCATATATTTATTTGGTAATAAAACTCAATAATAATGTAACGACTTCCGATAACAAATTTAATTACACTATTAGGACCTGCATATTTGGGTTGAATTTAAAATTCAAAATCGAAATGTAATCCCTGCGCCCGCGCGTCATATCCATACGTATGTACGTATAGGTAATATATATATATCCAACTTAACAGCTTTCGCTGGCGTATTTAAATTCCCTCGAACCGTTTTGCATACGCAAATCAGATGCAACCGAAAAACCCGTACGCTATAAAATCTTGATCAACCGATCCCGTGTAAAAATGCACGTGTGGGCTTCTTTCCAGGAAAAAAAAAAGGAGAGACCAAAAGAGAAGAATGAAAAAAAAACCTGGCTAGTATTCGAGCTCGTTCGACCGGCATTATGAGGATTAGCTGTAGAACCCAATCGACTGTAAAAAAAAAATATATATATTTACTGCAGCAAGCACTAACCCTTACGGCTTTATTCGTCCACCAATGTTTCTCTCGTTTTCACTATACATTTCTAAAGAATTCGATATTAAAACCACCCGAAAAAATCAAGTCGACCATACGACGGTGCAGCGGTTTTCTCTATCAGAAAGTCTAAATTCTTGTAATATTGATACATCTGCGTTTACTGCGTTCGTATTCTACGTATCCTGCGTATATTCTATACGTTTGACTGTAAGGATAAGCATCGAATTTAACCGATTTGCGATTTAATCTTAGAATATCTCAGCCATACGACATTGGCAGTCGCATGAATACGCGCGTCGCTGACCGTGGTAGTTGAACGTCAAAAAAAGTTAGTTTTCAAAAACTGGGATTTCGAATTATTAATCTTCTGTACGGACTGGAATTGCGGTTTGTGAAACCAAAAATGTCAAATGTTTATCTTGTACGGAACTTCGACATTCCACCTCGCATGCGACCTAATCCGCGTTCAAATCATTTCTAATACAATATTTCACGACTTCGAAAAATCTATATAATCATCGTGTAATACGTCATATACGAGCTAAGCTATATACGAAGAAAGACGTTCATGTTCAGTTTTCATTCATAATAATATAAGATAACCTATGTTTTGAAAAATAATCTTTAAATAGTAATAAAAATTTAATAATATTTTGTACATATTATACTCGTATTAGCCAATTAGATCGTGATGATTAACTTTTTATTAGTGTGCTAATATGCTAAAAATTTAAATCAATATATTATATGATAGTATCTTCATAATTTATCAATGATAAAATATTTCAATTCACTGTTTTATACAACGTTAAGTCATAGAATATTATAATCGTATACATTTTAATTTTCTTCAACGCTGTAGGCACTTAAATAAACACATCGATATAAAATAATTTAATTTTCTTTTTTATACTTAACAAAATAAAAACCTTCAATATCAATAAAAACTAAATGTATAATTCACAATTATTTGTAAGCTTATTATTGATGTAGTTTAATTATCAATATAAATAAATTGAATTATAGTTCATTGGACAATTTAGTGATAAAAATTATACTTAACCACGAAACAAACACAATTGAGAAAGAAACTCAGATACTCATTGTTTTTCTTACGGGCATTCTACAAATCGCACTTTACTTTAATAGCATTTGCGTAACAATTTTTATAAACGTAAATAAAAAATAAAAATGAATTGCTCGATTGCTGTTATTATGAATTTTGCATAACGACAAGCAATCTCCATTTATATATATATATATATATATTTGTTGTTTTAATAATATTTGATTATTTGATTAATAACAGTATTTCCTACGCACACACTAACATACATTAAACAACAAAATATATACCATGAACCTTGAGTAATATCCTGAAAAAAATTATCCTTTTCGTATCGTCATCTATGTATATACACATAAACACTTATGATTATACCGTTAGATGTGAGATAACAACACACACGACACAGACACATACAAAAAAAATTAATAATAATAAAACGTGCCAAACTTTGTGTCCGACCGACCCCGGCTCCGTCACATACCCACCCCGGATATTCTGGTCGTCTGGTAGTATAATAATAAATCAAAACTTCTTCTCGGCGAGGCTTATTAATCCGGGCTCTTTTTCATCATCACCTTTCCCGGCCCCGGGGCTTTTGCACCCGTGCGTTACGCCAACGGCGACTCGACACCTCTCTTCCATATTCTGGAAGGCATTTGCCCCGCCAGCCGCCCATCATTGACAGGATGTAATCATGACGTCGACCCCTTACGCCCATACAAATCCCACCACCTCACGTATATTATTATAACGGAGACATAAATTATTTCTTTTATCATTACACACAGGGGCATTATTAATTAAACTCATTTCTCTCGCAAAATTGCTCGCTACTATAGCTGTTATTTATCCACTGGGTCGCTCGACACGGGTACGTCGAGCGAGAAAAATGGCAGAGTCTTGACCCGATTTTCGACTTGGTATCCAACCAGCAATACGTGGATATAGAAAAGACAAATACATTGTCTTGATTATAACACACACACACACACACACATTAAGCATCCTAATTCACATTGCCAACGATTGCCATAGAATATACCTGGTTAACCACGTGATTACAGCACAGATGCGGTCGGCAAATTTGCGGTCAATACCTTTTTAGTGGCACTTGCGGTCGTTATTTTTTTTATATACCTATAAACGCGTTAGAAAGCACAACTAAGTAAAAAATAGATTCCGGTATAAATGCAGTCTATACATACACATATAGAAATAATCGAAAAAACAAAAGTTAAGCCTTTAGCAATTTTTAATTTTAATGGTTATTACTTCAAAATATGTAGACAAAATGAAAATAGTACAGTTTAGATTTATGATAATATCATAATAATTTTCAATAAATATTAAAAAAAAAAAAAAATGTTAAGTATAACAATATACATAATGATACTTATAATACTTATTGCCAGTTCTAAGTCTGTACAACTGCTAAGATTAACCTTTTGTTGTTTCGATTATTTATATTCCTTGGAAGAATGCATCTATGCTGGAATCTATTTCTTACTAGGTTGTGTTTTCTAACACGTTTTATCTACAAATCAAACCCATATATATATATGGCGGAAAAAACAACTTGCCCGTCGTATAATTGCAATGTAATATAATAATATTATTATCGCATTGACATCAATATTGTTGTACTAATTTTTATAAAAAAATAACAATAAAAAAAGGATAGTTTATTATTGTCGTGTCAGTATTGTAAAACCTGTTAGGTATAAAAAAAAAAGAGTGACTGCAAATGCTGCCAAAAAGTTATTGACCGTAAGTGTACTGATTGAAATTATTTTAATATTTTTTTTCACGCCAAACGTTTTACTTCCTTATACTCAATCATTAAATTAAGCTCAATGAGGTTGTAAATGTATCCATGCTGTGCCGAGTAGTCCCGCAATTCAAAATTAACAAATTTCTACTGAACTACAGTTACATATTATTATAATTAGCACTAGTCCGAATTCGCTATATTTTGTCCAAACGTTTAGTAACTGACAAAAACGAACGGCAACGCTAGCCATTTTGGTCGACAAATGCACTGTACATTATCGTCCAAATGGGCGATTTCCCGCAAGGGTAAGTTTGCGCTGTCAGCTGAGCACTTTACTCCAACGGTATGATGTTGAACGTACTTGGTATGTGTATTCTGTTGTACAAATAGCGCCATTTTCAATATAAATTGTTGTATGACATTTATGCACTTGATGAACTGCGCTGTTTCGATCGTAATAATATTTTATTACGTAATAATAGATTTATTTCTTTGAAATCCTGATGGGTTTTCGTTTACCTAAAGTACACACGCTACACATATTATTACCATAGTGACTCGGACACAAAAATCGATGTGATCTTAACAAAGCGAAATGATGGAAAGAAATTTCGGAAAACGTATACTACACCTCTTTGGTTGTGTGTTCAAGTAATTTGTTATACCTTATGGTTTATTCGTGAACAATTTAAACCTACTATTCCTAATGCACAAATTGCGATTGTTTTTGTTTATATTTATCTACACGGGTAAACATAAATAATTTATTGTTTTCGGAATATTTGTCATTATGTATGTTTTTATTTCTGCTGTAGTCTGTAAAGTCACGCTCAAAGCAAAACATAATTTAATATAAAACAACTAGAACAGTGGAATAAGTTGACCGATGAGCTGTAAAATATGTCTGTCTAAACTGGTCTCTAACGTCGGTGATCTGTCTTCAAAAGAAATGAGAAATTAAATTCTAAAATGAAAAAAAAAAAAAAAGAAAAGGAAAAAAAAAAGCGAGTATAAAAACGAGGGAAAAAAACAAATATTATAACAAAAGGATTTGCGTGTGTGCAGTTTTATGAAAACCAAGAGCACAGCAAAAACTGTGCTTCAAAAAGTTTCAAGAGCACACATCGAATAAACCCCGATTTGTTGACTCGGGGGAGCGTTTAATAATTATTACTCCGGCCAAGTGTATGCCATTGGAGGTCGGGGAGGTGTACACGATTTTCGCGGCGGAGGCGTGATTTCGTCGAGTATCCATAAAACAACGTATCACCTGTAAATATAATGTGTACACTGTACACACGACATAATAATCGTTGTATTGTACACGACACGTCGTTTCGATTAATGATTCGACGCTTTCGCGTCGCGGTTTTCGACTCGCGAAAACGCGGTAACCTGCAGTGTGCTCGCCGTGTTTTCGGGAGGGGGCTGGTGACCGTGTTTCGGAGCTAGTGAACGCGTTCGTTACAGTTTTATTTTTTTTTTATTTTTCGCGTCTCGCGACACCCGCGACCCCGTGCGCTACCGTAAAAAGTACGTAAAACACCACCGTTGCGACGTAGGTACCTACACTCGGCGGCGTAACGTAATGGGCCTACAGCACGACTACGGCCGCAACTGTCGCCGCCGGCATATCGCGTGACAAACGTCCCCGGTGTGCCCGAGCGGTTTTGGCCGAGAAAAACGTTGCCCCCCCCCCCATCCGGGCGCCGCACACCGGCGATCGTTTGCGTTTTAAAAACATCGTGATCGCCGGTGTACGCGTGCGTGCGATAACCATTATACGTATGTAAGAAAGCCGCCACCGCCGCCACCGACGCCGCGGCGGGCGCGAACGGGGCAACGGCGTAGGATATGTCTGCGCGACGACCGTAGTAATAGCGTGGTGCGGGCAACGTGGCGGATTGCCAACGGCGGGAATCTGTGTGTTCCGGTTGTGCCGGATCGCTGGATTCGCCGGGCGGTTAATAAACCGGAATAGATGGCTTTTATATTGCTCACGCGACCACGCCCAATATTACGACGACGACAATATTTGTGACCACCACCGCCTCCACCGCCTCCACCGCCACAACCGCCGCCCCTGCGCGCCAAATGACGGTTGTATATATTATTATTATACACGCGCACACACGCAGCACAATTTATATATATATATATTATTTATTATGTGTGTATATACGACCAAGGGTGTCTTGTTTATAGCGCGATCATTATGTCTGCGGGATTACTGCTGCAACGGCGGCTTCCGTCGTATACACATAATAATAATAATAATAATAATAATAATAATATTATATACCTCTGTGGACTACTACTATTGTGCTTAATAAAAAAAATTGTCTCGTGATATCGAACGGCTATCGGGTGACTGGGCATAATGGCATTATCGAACACACGTGCGCTGATACCGCCGCCGTAGACTGATGCCGATTACGAGAAAACACACTGTTACGAATTTACTCATGATTTAAATGTTTAAAAAGGTCTATCGGACGTCATACAATGATGAAACCGCTTAAACGACAAAGTTTTGGCGTCAGTTTATGACTGACTATCAGCGGCGCGGTGGGTTCAAACTTTCATCATGCCAATTCGACCGTGAGGCACGGTTCGCCGTAATCGAGTAGTCCGGGTAAACATTCCCTGAGCGAAATATACATACGATAATATACAAACTGCGGATAACTTAACGTTCATAATATTATCATCGAAATTTTCACTGAAGTGCCGCGTGTACGAAAACCCCAGGCTTGTAAGCGAAAACCCTCCGATCGTTTTACTTAGGTGATTTTTTTAATGATTTTCCAGTTTTTATATTTTATTATACCTACTATATGAGAGCAAAATTTAAAAAGCGGTAAATTCGATACCGTCAAAAAATATAATCATTTATATTCGCAACGTCGAACACTAATTTTATTTACGACAATAATATTATTGCGTCGTAGAGAAATTGCAGGTGCCTACATCGATAACGCGTGTAGTATAATAAACAGGCATCGTTGTTTGTCATAACGATTCAGTGTCCTTTGCCACGATATTTTGTCAAAGACGCAATGTAAATAAATCGTTTCGTGGTATCACAAAGGATATCAAGACATACACACACTTACAATACAACGCGTATTGGACACATAAATGCTAATCATCTGGCGTGCAATTGTTTCGGGTCTGTATGTGTTGTTTACGTGTGTAAAAGGTGTAACGGAAACGACAAAAGTAGCGTTAACGCTTGGCTTGAGACAATCGTACTGTAATGTCTACGATGACAACGGTTGAATGGGGATACGACCATTTTCTACTCGTACAAGCTGTGTCTTATGCGACTATTAGAAAGAAACAAATAAAGCGAATACAATTTAACGGAAAAATGAATAAAAGAAATATACGCTGTGCGGCTGCAATACAGAGGTAGAACAATGGCGAAATATGATGTCGACTGTTGAACAGTATATATGGATTCAGCAATAGTTTTACGAAAAAACCATGTAGATAAGAATTTCGCGTTGTTTTAACGAGAATAAAACTCAAACGTAACAGACATATACGTGTAATAATATACAATACAAATAACGCCACCGAACAATGAAAAAATAAATAAATAATAGCAACGAAATGTTTGAATTTACCACTTATGAAAACACTTAACATTTCGTTTAGAGTTTATCAATTCTATTTTCTATTTCGATTTTAAACGAAATGTAATTTCTATCGCTTGCCGTCATCATTTCGGTCATTGCTGCAATGGCATACGTATATACTACTATATATATATATATATATATATATATATATTATATACCGTCATATGGATGTACCATTCGTAAATGGTTGGTTAAAAGTTGTGGTTTCCTGGACGAACAACCAACATTAGACATTAAACGTGATAAGGGGTTACCGCATTCCAGTTTAAATTTTATTAGCTTGTACAGAGATGTCTTGTTTATCGCCGTCTTGTAAACCGATTCGTTTTCGAACGTTATCTTGTAAAAAAAATCACAAGAAGCATTACACCTTAATCTCATTGACGTTACGATTACGTTAACCTAAAATGTAAATGTCTGAATTACTAAAGCTTTAAGGTATGTTTATCTGTTACACGAACTCAAATTTCCCTGCTGATTTCGAGTGCCTTATACATGATAAATACAATATATATATGTATATATAATATTTTAATAAATAACTGATTAAAGATTTAAACCTCTATTATAGTTAAATTTTGAATAAAATTAAAATAATTAATATATTTTTTATTTATATAATATATAATATAAATAAACAATACCTGTATTGTGATGTAAATAATTTTACTAATATATAGTTGATTTCTAAAAATTTTTTCTGAAGTTTCCGACAAATAGTGAACACTGAAAAATTTAAATAATTATCTTTTTTACTTCTTACATATCATTAAGAATTTAATTTACATAAAATACATTTAGTAAAAATCAATTGTGATAAAAATGGTTAACTTTCATGAAAAAAATCCGATAGTCTCGAAAATTTTTTAATATATTATGTAAGTATTCATCATGAGAAAATTACTTTTAAAATATTTATATACACATAAATAGTTAAATTAAAACAATACATTGTATAATAGAATCAATAAGCTAATATATTTTATTATCAATTATCAAAAACAATATTAAGTGTATATTTTAAAAATGAAATATAATAAGTCATGTTATAATTCATAAATGATAGGTAACTGATGGTATATCGTATTAATCAACATTATTTAATTTTTATATTATGTAATAATTGTTTTAACTTTTAATATTATTCAATTTAACTAACACATCCAATTGAATAAATACTAAATTATATTATTAGTTATTAAACAAGAAATTATTCAAGAGCAAAATTTAATTTCAATAATAATGTCTGTCGTAAAATATAATGCTGTTGTGCTTCGACATTAAATTGTCTGTTCTTTATTAAATCTCTCTTAAGGTTAAACAATTTACCAAGATACGAGAAAATAATAACATTAATAATAGGATTCATGTGATTCATCCTATAGAGTTTAAATTTCACTAGAAATACATATTATACATAATGTATGTTTCCATAAACAAAGCAATATGATTATTCTGTTTTTACTTTTATTAATTGATATTAAACGTTTTTATAATTAATTAAGTTTAAAATAATTATAAATAGGTGCAAATATGCTTAGCAGAATATATAATATTATAAAATAATATATGGTTGTAAAATGTAGTTTGAAGTCATTAGTGAATTTTATAATTTATTTAAATAGAAACGTAAATAAGTACCTATCTCATGACGCAACACTCGTAAGTGCTGAATTCATCTTACAGACATATAGTATAATACATTTTACGTTAGATTAATTAATTTAATCGTCTATGGTAAAAACGAGTATTTTATTTGTCAATTTTGACATATTATAAAACTTAAAAAAGATCTTGGAAGTATTTTCAATTTTTTTTTTTTTTTTAAGTAATGTATGACCATTTTTAAATTTACGAAAATATTACTGTTTCAAAGTGTTCATATTTAGCATAGTAATAAAAATATCTATAAATACATCCGAAATGCTATTATATATTTACAATTTGATATGTTATATGCTTGTAAAATGGAGACATCTTGCGTTCTATTAACATTTTTTTTTTTTTTGAAATATTTTAATTTAAAATTTTTAATATTTGTATAATTAATTACTTAAAACAAAATATTTTAATGTGTTAATATAATTTCAAAAACTACGCTGCTATACGTAACTTTTTATAAGTTAATCAATTACTTTTAAACAGTACTCTTGTATTGCAATATTATTATCAGCAAATTATGTTCAATTGTATTTAAATGTTAATTTATTTATTTATTTTTTTTTTTTTTGAATATCGAATAACTAAAAATAACATGCCTTATTCATTCAGTATACAATAGTCTACAAGAGTACATCAGTGTTAGAGCTCTACCACTGAAAGTTTGAGGTGCTGTGTGAATTTCTCTGTAAATAATATTTTGAGCTGTGTATTGACTAGTTATATAATGGACATTCTTTAAATTGTCCGATATCAATATAATATCAGTATATTTTATGATATTTTTATCATATTATATTATAATTTATGATTATTTTGAGTGTTGAAATATTGTCTATGTGTTATATGAACAGTGTTTAAAACTTTATTAAAATTTTTTCAAAGAATTGGTTTTTTCTTTTTAATGTACATCACAAAACCTAATTATCTAGTTGACCATATCGTTATGTAAATATGATGGCGTGTACAGCTATAGTGATGTTGCAACTCCCTTTTTATAAGTTACTGACTTTTTTTCTTAGACCTATTACTTTCCGAAAAATACAGCACTGGAGTGTGTAATACGATATACTCGTATAAGAAGAATAATAAGAACAACAATAGCAACAATAAATGTATCTTATACATTGTTTAACGGGAATATATTTTAATGACAACGGCAAACGTCGCGTATCAAAGAAACCGCGTCATGACGACCCGAAACGTGTTTAGACGTTGAGAAGACTAACAAACATGTGGTAATTCATACAATATAATTTTATTTTGATACTTTTACTTTCGTTTTTATACGAATAAAAATTTTATAATATTATATAAATATGTCATTGCCGTGCAACAATGATGACTTCATCGTCCAATCGAGAGTCAAAATTGAGCTACTGGAAGCTTAGATGTTTCATACTGAAAATCTTACCGAACACTTTCCAAGGTCGGACACGTTTTACGACGGTGATCGGAAAAATCGCCCGTAGGTACGGGACCCGAGCGTTTTTGAACAGTCCGAGGAACGCGCGGAACTTGATGGACGTCCTGAGCGTATTACTACAGTCGAAACGGTTTAGGCTAATCGAGGTAAATGCGGCATACAAACGTGAAAGTTCGTATGCCCTCGTCATATAGTGGTCGAATGTAATAATGTAAAAACTACAAACACAGAGTTTTTATATAGAAAGGTTTTCCGTGTGAGCCCAAAATGTACGCGCATTCGAGTCGGAGTAAAACGCCACTGTACAATATCTACGCGTATCCGGTGCCATTTTCAGTATTAGTTCTTAGAATTTCGTTTTAATTTCATCGCTCGCTAGTCTTATAATACAAACAGTAATATATTTTTATCTTCAAACATTGCACTACGTATGTACAGATACGAAATGTAAATTCATATTTTGAAGTATATAAATATATATATGCAAGCAAACAACCAACCCAATATTATACCAATGTCTATATTTTTAAATGTACAATATTGATTTAAAACAACACAAAACTATATCTATGGACGCCTGTGTCAAATCCGTAAACCCAATTCCCAACTCCCAGTCAGCGTGTCTCTATGTTCCTTTCCGATATGATTTTTAAATAATTTTTAACACGGCGTAATGTATAGGCAATATAAGTGTATTTATGTATACGAAAACATTAATATTATTATTATTGTTATTATTATGATACGTCCCCAATACTGTGACAATATTATTACTGTTTATATTATTATGTACCTGGTAGATATCGTCATTTTTTTTTCTTCACCTTATAAAAATATTTTTATATTCTTAAAAACTTTGGCTTACATTTTATTATTAAAAGTTAATCTATGCACTCGTTAAAAAAATAAATAAAATATTTACGTTATACAATGGAACTTGGTACTAAAAAAAAGAAATAAAATCTATAAGTGATAATTTATTCTTTGAAAAAAAAAAAAATTTCAAACTGCGTTCACAATGTTTCACATTGAGCAAAGATGTTTCGAAAAATTGTTTTTATCAGGTTCAAGACGTATTAAATTATAGAGTTTTCACATGCCTAGGTTATAATATTATGGTTTTCATAAAAATATAACATATAACTTAAACAAATATAAATCTATTCTCAGTCTGTATATGTTTATAAATAAATTAACGTACATTTGGATGATTTTTGTTAACTTGAAAACTACTGAACCAATCTTCACCAATTTTGCACATATATTTCTTGAAACTCGGTAAGTGTTTATAGCTTGCTTCGGTTTAGGTTGCTTATGATAGCTCACACAGAGTTTTCTTTTGGGTCATAAAAATTTAATATTTTTTTTTATTTATAATAAATTACTATATTAAAGTTGCCGTTGATTACAGAAATCAAATACATTTTTATGTAATATAAATTGTATGAGTTTACATAAATTTATGTATTTTCAACCAAATATACTCACAAAAATACTCTACTAACTTTCAGAAATATTTCAGAGATTATATTGAAATTAGTTTAAAACGCAATTAAAAATAAAGTCGTTTCTATGACCAATTGCTTATCTCGATCAAATTAGTTTTTCTAAGCAAAATACAGCGACGGTGATTAAAATTTGAACTGAAGTACACTAACGTTGAGAAACATCTATATAGGTATCACTACATTTTTAATTTTTTAATTTTTCCTAGGTAGTCGAATTTCACAACTAATTATCATGCATAAACATAATATATATATATGGGAAATAAACCATATTACTTAATTCTTGTAATATTATTTATGTTAGATTCTTAAATTGTACAGAACTAGAGTAAGTTGTAGGTCATTTTTTAACGCATACAAACCTAACTTAACCTAACTCACGAAATCGATCTAAATCAGATAGATACTTTAACCATTTTAGTATAAAATTCGATTGATTATTTTTTGAATTTCGGCTGAAGACAAGAAAAAAAACCGATTTTATAAAAACTGAATGGATTCGGCTGTACGTTTTATTTATACGATTCGTAAAACTCAATCTTGGGCCATTGTAGCTACTAGCTAATACCATAAGAAGGTCCTCGTCTTTATCTTCTACGATACCAATGAACTGTGGTCGAATGAGATATCCCTTTCAATGTATGACAGTCCGTCATATTATAATATTATGCCAATGTCCAGATTTTGTTATTCAACCGATGCAAAAGCATTTTGTATTGGGTTTATTTTTTTATCTGATTGTGTGTGTGTATGTGTGTATATGTATACAGAGTTTTACAAATGTACCTGCTACTGTCAACTTCAGTAAGTCTTCGGGTTCAAATTCTCGACGACCATCCTCCGATCAACTAGTATGTAAAACGTGCTACCCATCAAATGTCAAGTGAGCCACTCGTTATACATTACAGTAATCACATAACATGCGAATTTTGGTCTTATACATATCAGAATTGGAATAGTATAGTTATCCATTGTGTACAACCATGGTATCAATACACATGTAATATGTATTTTTTAAACTAATACTACAAAACTATGTTTGTTTTTAAAATAAATTTTTTTTATATAAATTATATGAATTTCTCGTGGAGTGAATTTATTCAATTATCACTGCTAACATTAAACGCAAATAAAACAAGTTATTTTAAAGCAGCTTTATTTAGCAACGTATATTTTAATTTTTAATTGTATTGAAATATAACACATTGTTTACATATAAGCAATATAAATTAAAAATAACACATAATATAAACCAGTATTGATGGCAACGTTATTTACATTTCATTATTAAATAAATTAAAAATTGTAGTTTATTATGACTTTATTTAATTTTTTTTTTTTTTTTTGTGTATTTTGGAATGAGTATCTAGTCTTTAATGCGTTTAAAATTCATAAAATCAAAAGTTACAATTATAAATAATTGTTCGTTATGTTAAATTTGTTAAAAGGGCAAACAATTATCAAGCAACCATGAAATTTTATGAACGTTAACAGTATAATTTATATACGTTAAGGTTTTTTTTAGAGGGATTTGTAATAATTAAAACTATATTGGTATAAGTATATATTTTTTATGAAACTGATAATATAATATAATTTTTATAAAAAATAATAGAAACTTAATTTTATAAAATAGGTAAGCCAGTATAATATGTCCAAAGCAATAATTTTTTTCGCGGTTCAAACGTATATTATTTAATATTTTTGTTTCATATTTGTTTTTTATTCATATGATAATGACTTCTTACGCATTACTACTTCATTGCACGGTAAAAATCATTAGTACCGACTGGAACCACACAAACACATGTATACTCGCCATAATCAGTTTTTTTTTTTTTTGAAAATTTTCCCAAAATATTGTTTGAGTGTTTGTGGTTATAGTTAATATACCCAATTGTGTCCAAGTTCACCAAACAATACGAATTCTTTTTTTAAAATTCTTTTTGACAAATCTTCTATTGTTTTTGTAATAAATTATAATTCGTCATCGTATTTCAAAAATAATTATTATATTAAAATTTTGTAAGGTGTATCAAGATTTTTATATTAAATAGCTATAGGTTCAGCTAGTTTGCAGTATTCATTTTGTACAATTAATATACAAATACTTACTGTTTATTTGTTTTAATCATTATATCGATATACCATAAGGTCGAATAGCCCTCGATCATAATAGTTGCAGTTGTGATTTCATTATTAGTTGAAATACAACTAACAAATTATTCAAAATACATTTTAATATGATAAATTTAAAATTATTTATTATTAATTTATATATTACCTATTTATTACTGTGGAGCCGAAAGCATTTATCTATATTCGTTATATTTATAATTTTATTTATTAACTGTAGGGTCAAAAGAGACCGTAACGCAGTATACATCTTTAGTCTTATTCCCGCATATTATCAATTATTATTTCATTATAATCCATGTGCAATGATTAATTTAGGTTAATTATTATTGTTATTATTATTTGAATTATAATAATGTACAAAAACGTTTATAATCCACCAATAAACCTTTTTTACTCTTTTTTTTTTATAGATTTAAGCTTCCACCTATACACTAGCACTCACTGATTTTTCCCAACAACTCTATATATTTCTATTGAGCTTCTATAACAAACATAAAATATACCATGGCCTGTTCATGAATATTTATGCGAATCGACTCGCTATCTATATTATTGTTCGTCCCAAGTCCGAAAATGTATTTGTAAATTTTGTAATACATTTGATTGTAATATTACGCACCACTTCGATCCCGCCCACTTACAATTTTCAAAAATTGTCTTTACTGATATTTAATATGTATTTTGTATGCATGTGTACGACAATATCCAAAATTTGTACCATCACATGATTCTAGTTATAGTAAAAAAAATTATAGGATGGTGCCAGGATAATGTAATTCAGCCTCATCCATGCTTAAAATTATATACTCTTAGGATTAACTACAACATAATTTAGAACGAAATTTATATGAATGGATTAATGGGTCGACCGTCTTTAAAATTTGTACGATCATTGTTCAGTATCTTCTGCCATTACTATAGAAACGACGTCATCTTATCTCCCACCCCCATACGAAATTTCAATGTTTCTATTATTAATTTAAAATTTTAGATTGACGTATACTACCAATATTATTTATCAAAAATTAACTGATTTTAACACTATACTATCGCATATAAAATTATAATATATTATATTATATATTACATAAATCAATATTATTGTATCACATTGACTATTTTTGATGTTTTTATACAGAAACTAAATTTTTTGTTCAAAATATTTTTTTTGATTTCAGTCATAACTTGCTAAGTAAGTGATAATATTAATATTAATATGTATTTAAATATTATAGACGAGTTTATGTAGTAACTTAGAAATATAATATTTTAGCTTGTGACATTAATACATTAATTGTGATTTATTTAAAATAATTTATCAGAAATAACTTAAAGATTAACAAAAAATCGCTAATAATTGTATTCATTTTTTATAATATTTTAATCAACTAGTGTTTCATAAATATTATTTTAAATAAAACACCCAATTTAATGACTTAATTAAATTTATGAACAATAAATCAAACAATAAGTCATTGTTAGTATTTATATTCTAAATAAATGTGTTTAACTTGAAATTAATGATGAATAATCGCTACGATAAAAAAAAAAAACAACTCTGGATGAAGTTTAACTATTTAATGGGTTAACTTAAATAATCAAGCATTAATTCTAAAAATAATACATTTTAACAAGTATTCTCATTAAATTCTGAGCGATTAGATGAATAAATTTGTTTTGTAATTATATGTTTATGTTTTTTTAATTTGTCTGGAAGCACTTTTAGGATGGTTTCTGTTAGAATATTTTATCTCGGTCAGTACTTTTTAAGGGTCAACATAGAAAATTACCTGTATCTTTTAAAATAAACGAGAAAAAAATAGTTTTTGACAAAATCAATATTGTTTTTTTTTTCGGTGTTGTTCATTTATAATATATTATAATTTTTTACTAAGTTCTTATGCTATCAATTTCTCTTCATAATATATTTTCCAAAATATTCTTACTCCTTTATAGATATATAAAATTTTCGGACTTTTTTTTACTGTCAATTAAAATATTTTCACTTGGTCAAAAAGTTTGAAAATTAATTACAAGGTTTTACAAGAATATTTTATGTTATATCGAAAAAAAAAATATAAAAAATATAAAAACTTAATATTTTTTATAGTTATTTGATATTCGAATTTGGACAAAAATCGATGTTTAAACAAAAAACAACAATTTTAATTATTTTGTTTTAACTTAAAAATGTTTTTCGTGGGGATCGCTATATTATATATTTTTCTAATAATAGACTAACAATCCGTTTTCGCTAAGAATTCTTTTTCAAAGACAATAGTATATTATTAAATTCAAATTTAATACACACATTACAGTAAATTACTCAATGACTAAATACACTTGATTCCTGCTCTATAACAGAGAGATTTGTACTTTCCTTTATTTTCTACAAAATATATTGTTTACATAATTTTTATAAATCACCTACATTAAAATCAAATTTTTACTTTACAGATAAGAAAATTATTTTGAATAATTATTTTAATTCAAATTCAGTTTTACAAACGAATACAAAAATTATTACGGATCTTAGTTTATTATATAATCATAAAACAAATAATTTGAACAATTTAACCTCGATACAAGGTTTAGAATAATGTATTTAAATTTTTCCTGAACGCCTTTGCTACACCCTTAAATAACCCAGAATATTTTACACATTAATAAATGCTGGTATACTGTCATTTTTTCGTGGTAATTTCGTCACCCGTCATTTTAACGCATGCTGTATTTTGTCACGCGTCAGTTCGTCACTTATCGATATTGGACAATATTATTTGGCTATACGAGTATAAATATAAAAATTGGTATTACATATTTTTATAGTATCTTTATAGTTTATTTTATTATTTTATAATATACCCATGATTTTCTGGTAATTAGTTTGTATCGAACGGTGTACCACAAACTAAATTAGTAACACATATGTAAAGATAAAGGACTCGCATGACAGATTTTCTTCAATGTTAGGTTAGCAATAAGTTCTGCAATACCAATCATCTGGAAATTTAGAGATTATTTAAAAAAATAAAGGAATATGATTAAAATTACATCAGAACAATTTTAATTATTAATGGATATGTGTAAAAAAATTTTCAAAAATTGTATATGAGTGGGGGATCGGGACAATTTATGTTATAATATCTTGTATATAATACATAATTATAAAATTAAATATAACTATTTTGACACGAAGAGGTATTGGTGTGAATTGTGTAATACATTATACATTTTATTTTATGTAAAACTGAAAAGTACCTAATGTTATGAACTGGATGCATAAAAGTATTTTAGATTATTAGAGCATATACTGTATGTAGTGTATACTGTTAGTCATACAACATCCCTGTCAATTGTAGTTAAAAATGGCTCAAGTAAAACAAATTTTATATTAAATAAGACGTGTATGCAAATTATTGTTTTTATAATTAATTGATTTATTTTCAAAATGTTTTTTTTAGATATCTATTATATCTATTTACATTGTTGAAAATTAAAATGATAAAAATAATGTTATTACTCTTTCCAAAATTACTTATATCTTATATATTATAATTTATATTACGGTAAAAAAAATTAAAGATCAAAATGTTATGGATAATTACTTAGCTAACTAACTGCAAACATTATATTAATGCTTGAAATGTACTAACTTAATACCTAATATATATAAGTCTTTACTTAAAAACGTTATAAACCTTTCAAATTATTAACTATTTTATTTTTTTTTCTGTTGATTTGTATAATATACTAGGGTTATAATAAATTTTTACGTTTTTTTTTTTTTTTTTTTTTTTTTTTTAGTGTGACATATTATACAGATACAAATATGTCAAAAAGACCTCATGTCAAAATAGTTTACGCAAAAACAGCCATACTAAATTATGCTAGTCCAAATAAGATGTTAGTAATTTAGCAATTTAATTATTAAAAATATACCCATAACAAATCGAACATATCCAGTTGTGCTTGATAGTATTCGAAGAAAATCATTCACGTTTGTAACGTAATGAACAGATGCATGTTATTGTGACTGGATTATAGATAGGCGGCTAAGCTACACTTGAATTTTTCGTAAAACAAACACTGGAAAAAGATAATACTGTATGTTTAAAGGAAAATGATCGGTTCGCAATAAATTGTATTTCTCTCCCGGGTATGAGTGTAGGAATGTGTATTATTTATATTTAGACCGTAATCGCATAAAGATCGTACAATCTGTAAACTCAATCCCCGATAACGACGACGCCGAACGAATTAGTCGATTACGGTGTGTGTGTAAGAGGGACTCACTCTTGTGCTGCTCCTGCCGCTGATCCTGTTCCTGACTCCTCGTCCGCCACCTCTGGTAGTATAGTGTCTGTGTCATGCGCGTATAAGGCAACAGTATAGAAACAACATAGCAACATCCCCTTTGTAACAATTTTCACGCAATCAATCTTCCCAATGCTGCTGCTTTCACTGACAGGGTGTCTCACGATTTTTTCCCGACCCGTCACCGATCCGCATCCACGAAAACTCAATCTGCGTCCCACTGCGCGTGCTTCCCATCATTTTCCGCACACGTTCGATTAAAATAACATTTCACTATCGTCGTTTCACCATCGCTTTATATCTCTTCACCGGGCTTAAGACGTTTTTATTTGTCAAAAATATATTGACGACATGTGTGTTTCAATGTATTTGTATATAATGTATAATATACACATTCCTAATTATACATGTCAGGCTGTGCGTGCTGCAAGTAAAACACAATTTCAACGAATCTGCCGTAAAACCACCATAATGGAAAATATATTACAATGAAATAATAATGATTGTGATCTAAATATGAAGAGGATTTCTCGGAAGTCCCGTCGATCTATTACCATGAGCAGTGGTTTTTCCTACTATAGTAAACGTAATAGTGCATCGTACTACTTATAATGTGACATCGAAGATTCCAATGTTCTGATGAGAGATGTGGCCATATTATGGTTAAAATATGACGTTGAAGAAGTATACAGAAAACGTGTTGTAACCATGGTAACCAGTCAAACTGTAAACCGGAGATAATATTCTGCTGTGATTATTTTTATGACCCTAGGCTATACACTTAAATTTGTCTCAATAGCTAGAAGTCACAGTTGCAAAAAAATATATGAATAGTAAACAAAAAAATCTGCGAAAGATTAATGACCGACTGTAATTTTAATCGGGACACGCGTTTTACTTTAATGTGAATTAATATGTACCATAAGATATATGTTTATTGTTACAAAATTATGTTTAAAGGACAAGATTAATTATAAATTCAAAAAAACGGTCCTTATTTTCTTTTCGATGTATTATAATTTTGATATTGGCCATGAATATTTATTGATAATGAGTTGATCTTGCAAATAATAAATAAATTAAAAACATATTATAAGTCTTACGATTTCTTTAATAAGTATAAAATTGTGTACCAAAATCTAAATACTTATACCTATAACTATGAATTCAATCAAATTAAATGTATAAATAACATTGAGAGATTGAGACACATTGCGAAAAAAATTATATTTCAAACTAAAATACTTAATACTTTAGAGTGGAACGATGAATGTATTGATTTTCCAATGATACGTTTTTTTTTTTGTGTGTGTATGTGTGTGTCTACCATCATCTTTTAGGGCAGTTAAAATATTTGATTTTAAACTCTGAGAGTGCAGGTTTCTGGTAGCGAAATGGATTTAGGTGGTACTTGAAGGTAAAAAATAAAAATTCCCACTACTGTTCTTAGTTTTTATTTTTAATGGTCAATAAAACAATTTGATGTTTATGTCAAATATCTTGAAAAATTAAAGAAATGACTCTCATAAGTTATTATTTATAGAAATCTTTAGTAATTTTAAATAATCATTTGAAGAAAACTATTTTTAAGTTATTTTTAGGCATGAAAAATCTCCGATATTTTTTTTTTAAATACTTATTAAAAAATATTCGCTGAGCCAAGGTTCGTGGTAATTTAATATAGGATCTTACATAAGTTTTGTTTTAGTATGTATATATATATATATATATATGTATAAAGGTATTGAAATATGAAAGTACAGGTTTTACAAAATTTATCAAAATTATAAAAACTTACAAACTAAAAGTATTTCGTAGTAAACAGTTTATAAAATCATCAATTTTTATAACTAAGATAATTTACTAACTATGAAAATTTATACACTATTCCTCTTAAGTAGTTCCTAATGAAACAAACATTTTTTTTTTTCACAGATATTTAAAAAATTTAAATTTGTATGAAATCAGATAATTAAAGGAAATTAACTATTTTCATTATTCTGTTATTATTTAAAAACATTATTTGTGATCCCTTTTAACTTACAAAGGTAAATATTGTACCTACTAACCTAACCTACTTTACGCAATGACATTTTCAAAATATCATGTAGATTAATTTTAAGATAATGTTACCTATTTATATACTATAAATTTACTTACAATGTTTTATAGTCGTATAGAGATGTATTATTGCCACAGGAATGAATAAAAAAAATATGAAATAGTATTAATTGTAATAATTATTTATTAAAATAATGATATATTGACAATAAATTTAATTTAATGTTTTTGAAAAAAAAATTAAATCTACCTTCTTTTACACTAATAATAAAATTAATTACTTTCACCTTGCAATATCAAAACATATCTTAATAAATATACTTGAATAATAAAGACTAACAGATCATCTTAGCTTAAAACCATAATTTGTTTATTATAATATATCAATGAATTCAAATTAATTTTACACATGCTTTACAGTGACTCGTGGACCCACTTTTTTTTCCTTCAACTTATTAATTATTATTGTTATTATTACAAGATGTTAATAAAGATTATCGATTTTAAGATATTTTACTTTAAAATATAATATTTAACTATTTTTTTTATTTTTTTTTTTTTTTTTGATCAAAAATAAAAATTGTACTATTGACGATCATTGTTTAAAATAAATATTCTAATTTATTTATCACATAATTATATTAAGTTGGTTAACTATTAACATTTTTTTTTTTTCATTCCTATGTGAGTAAATATTAAAGCATTATATTTTGACGGAATATAATATGTTATAGTTTATTTATTAATCTGAAGTGATTTTAGTATGTTTAAACAGAGCTTGTATACGTTATAATAACGTTATGATTATAACGTTATATTTGACAAAAAACGATTAAAATTTGTAAACGTAATTATAACGGAAAACGATAAACATAAATAATTAAATAACACGAAACAATATATAACGGTTAACAAAATATATGATATATCATTAAACAAAACAAAACGAAAAATGTTATATAATATAGTAAATTATTAAACAAAATAATTAATTTCCAATTATTTAATGGTTATAAATATAAATAAAATTATAATACTGGTTTCATGAAAATATTTCTTTTACGCGATTTATTTTTATTCAACCAAGAACTAATTTTATTCCGTATCCGAGCTATTCCCGAATTAGATGTTATTTTAAAATTTAATAGGCAAGTTTAAATAGGATAATTTTATTGCCAATAACTAATAATTATAATAATAGCAATTAGTGATGTTAATGCCCTAACATCATTAAACTGTACTACGGTCGAAATTTAAACTATTCAACTATATTGGTGTTCAGTTTGCTCTGAATTGTTAAGGTGTCTGTTTTGAACTTGAACAAATTTTATTATTTTTAATTTATTAATTTTAGAGCACTACAAACAAATTTTAGTTTTAATTATTTATGGTAAAATTATCTATTTTTTGGCTTAAGTATTTTTACTTTTTTGTCTTGTAGGTTAGTGTCGAACGTAGCTTTTCTGGCTTAAAATTTATATTGTCTTACTTCGGAAGTTCAATTTCTAATGATTTATTAAAAAATATATTAATTGTTAGAGGAAACAATCAATAAAATATAAAATATATATTTTTTTTTCAAATGTATTCATGGATAATATATTACATATTAATATTAGACATAGGTATTTAATTTGTTATTTGTGAATTTAGTATGTACTATTTAATAATAATAATATTATAACAGGCATGAATTATGCATTCTATTCCTCAATATCTCTATACTCTATAGTCTATAGTATGATAGCTATCTAGACACTTTTATATTGCCAATATAATATTATATTATATTATAACAACAGAAATTATAGATGCTGATTATTTTTTCAACTGTAATAAGGTATAAATAAATGCAGCCAAATTATGTCAAAATAATCAATGCAATATTTAAATTCCTGTAATCCTGTGTAAATGTCATTTTCATACATAATATTGTAAAAAATGTATTTCTGAATAACGATAAACGCATAAGTTGAATAACGTTTTAATTCTGAATAACGATAAACGCAAAAGTTGAATAACGTTTTAATTCTGAATAACGTATAACGAACATTTTTTTTCAAAAACCCTGTCAAAGCCCTGTGTTTAAGATACCATTCGCTTTCATGACACCATAAATTATAGTAAGTTAATAATTTCGCTTTTTTGATAATACGATTATGACGTTTTCATATTTTAGAATAATAAATAATATTTAATCGAATTAAACATCTTCAATCTATTTGATCACTAATAATCCAAATCGAAAATACTACAAGTATCCACTATAGCCATAGTATTATTTTGTATGTTATAACACACAAATATAAAACAACCCAAAAACATTTTATTTTTATTTGACTTTTGTTTTATATTCTGTATTATTATTTCTGGTAAGTGCACAATTTCATAACTAAGTCAAATATACTATTGTTAAATTAAATTACTTATACACCCTACAAAATAAATAAACATATACTCATTAGTCTACTATTAACTAATAACCAAGTTAATAGTAATTATTAATAACTATTAAATTGTACATAATATTATATTTATTACATTTTAACTTATTGAAATTTTATCTAACATTTTAACAACATGGATATTAAACAGATATGTTGAATACAAAGATATTATATTATGTATAATCTACGAATAAAATATTGTTCGTTAAATTGTCCTTCCAATTTACAATTTGAATAATATTTTATAGTTAGAATATAATAACATTTACTTATAAATAAATTTAGCTAACCGCATATCAAATATATTATACTATACAATTCCATTCATAAAACAAGCTCGCCCCTTTTTTTTCAATAATGCGCTTGTTCAAAATTTGATTTTAAGAATTGTGTACTACTTACAATGAATATCCTATAAAGTGAATAAACAAACTTCTACTTTACAAAATAAATGAAAAACCCACTTTAATAATATAAACTATTTAACAGATCATTTATCTGAACATTTTGACGTATCAAAATCAAAATTTGAAGGAGTAGTTTTTAAGTTACTTAACTTTATATACTAAGAATAATAGATTCTTATAATAATAGGTTTGGAAGATAATATGGTGATTTCAAAACTTTAATAATTAATATTAATCTATCAACATTTATTATTTTCAAAAATTGTCCAATTATAATAAAATAAATACTAAGTCGAATGATATACATATATTTTAAGTTTTTAAAAAACCATTTTTAAAAACTATTATCTTCAGTATACACATTTTAAAAACTGAAAAACAACATATCAAAATTTATATTTTAATACGATGACATTTTCAGAAAAATTATTCACGAGATTATTTACAGCAAAAAAAAAATGGGTTTTTATTTAAAACGCGGAATTTTTATACCTCTTAATAAAATGAAAAAACTCAAAAACTAACAAAATATAATATTTACTTTTTAAGCACATTTAAAAATGTTAAAAATTAAATTTCAATAAATTCATTATAAAAAAAAGTACTGGAGTAAGCATGCTTGGTAAAGCACCTCGTATAATAATTATGAAGAATATTATTTTAAGTCTCATGAATTATTTCATATTCATTAACTGTATAAACAAATAAATAAACATATTTCACAGGTGCATTTTCAGTAGGTAATGCATATTGCCTACTCGTGTGTAGAGAACGGAGTGCTTCTCGAAATCGAAAAATTCGTTTTCTGCTTAAATTACTAATTATATGCATTAAAATAATATTAATGTCGGTCTATCGACAACGATATCATTAATAAACACTACGATTCCAGTGCAAAGGTATAACGATTGAGTCTTCCTGAACGTCCGAGTTCGTTAGCAGTAATTAAACATTTAAAATGATTCTCGCCACGTCCCATAGCGATTTTAATTGCTCGAATAACATCTATTGTTCGACGTGCAGAAATCATTTCCGTTTGCATTTAAATAAGCGCTGATTAGTCTGATGAATTGCCAACGCGTTATGCACAGTATTTTGCACACCATTGGATTATAAAGTTTCTTTTTTTCATTTTCGTTTCACCTTTTTCCTCTTTTTCTCATTTTGTTCTATTTTTTTTTTTTTTTTTTTTTTTTTTTTAGTTACTGATGGTAAAAAATAAAACGTGTATATTATATATATATATATATATATATTATATCACGCTAGAGGGGTAACGGATGAAACCATTTTCTCTTTGGCCGCATATCAAGCAAAATTAAAGATAATGACTGCGGGAAATTTGGTGGTAATTTAATTACCCAGTCGGCTTTTTGCGAACGTGTAGAGAAAAACAACGTTCGGTACAACGAAGGAACCAGGAAAAATCCTACTCCCCTCCTCCATTAGATATGCCTAGGGTTATAACTTTATGAACTTTCATTATTCTACACGATAACGCTCTTATTCGAAAAATAACCACGTTATTCTAGTTCACGTGTAAACAGTTTCACCGGCCTACTGAACATTTTATTTAATATTTATTTTTTTTCTGTAGGAAAAGTCATGTCTCCATTTTTACCCTATACTGGCCTTCTTTTTCACCCCTCGTCAAACAAATGTTTCCTCGTACAAAACAGCTACCGACCACCGTAATTATTAAACACTCGATTTTTACTCGTTTGTTCGACATTTTTATGACGCTCCGCCGCCATAACGGTCAGAGTATTTGTTTTTTAAACAGAAATACTATTTACAAGCGCATTGTATGCGCTCGTCTAAATAAACTAATACGCAAACATCGGGTAATTACAATCTATGAACGACGGTGATAAAAAGATTATTATTACGGTCGAAGTTTATAGGCGAAAACGTAATCATAACGTATTGTTGAACGACAATTACGACGGTAACAAAGTACGCAATACACTCAAACCAACTAACGTCTATAATCGACTGTGCAAATGGTATAGACACATATATTTTATCACATTATAGCGATATAATATTTTGTGATGTATTTTAAATAAGACTTTACTGAAGCGGCAGATAATTAAAACTGTATTCGTCATGAAATACTATAGCGTAAAGCACGAAGGCGGGCGATACAAATGTTATTTGGTGAGCGTTTCGGCTCTCATCCTAAAATCAATCGCCGAAAACGGTGACGAAGTCGTTCCTCAAACCGATATTGTTAAGATGACGTCTATTCAATAATATTGCTTCAACGACTTAAATACGCGTGTACACTGTACATATATACCGTTCGCAAGTCACAAGCAGAGGTAAATATGTGGTAGAGGGTTGAAAGCAAATAATCTAATATTGAGCGTACGGTTTTGTATACACACGTGGAGGGTCCGTAAACTTGATGGAGGAATAGGTGTAAACACAGCATATTAAACTCATTAAGCGTGACAAACACAAGACGTTTCTGGCTGAGAGCCGACCGAATTTGCCGAGGGGGAGGTATGAACATTTGACAGCGAGTACAAAAATCGGTCGCGACAGTTAAAATTAATAACGTTTTTCATTTTACCCCGCGGGCGGGGGTGAGGGTTATGCGTCATCCGCCATTCGTTTATAGTGTTTATAGTTTACACGCATACTCCGTGGCGCGCGCACATAAACCGGTCAGAGAACGATTGCCGGTCGACTTAGTTGTGACAAGTGATGCGAACAAAATATAATGTTATTAAGAACAACATCACGGCGTAATATTAAAATTAATCATAGTATACGTACCTACGATCGTTTTGTAATTTTTAATTTCCGCTGAGTAAATTTCGTTCATCGCCAGTCATTGATACTTTATACATAGATAAATACCGATTGTATATGTCTCGTCTATAGATATTTGTTAAAAAAAAAAAAAAAAAAAAAAACGATTTTTAATCCTCGGTATTTCATTTTACGAAATTCAACGAATTAAGTGCCTAATGACAGGGAATTTTTTTATTTTTATTTTTATTTATTTATTTATTTATTTTTTTTTTTTTTTACCAAAACATCACGATAACATGATTTGATTTTGTAAAGGTGTACAATACGTACACGAATATACGGGTAATTTACATTACCATTAAACGTATACCCTAATTCGATATGACATTAAACTAAAATAATGATTGCTATTAAATTAACCTTACGTGTTTACAGTTTCATGCGGAATGATATCGTTATTATTATGACTTTATCATTACAGCATTTACATCGAACGAATAAAATTTATATAAATATTTGTGTAGATGCATTTTTTAATCAACCTGTTTTTTTTTAAACAATATAAATGTTAAACTCGTTTTACGTTTGGCCGTTTGGGTATATAATTTTAGTGCTCGGTAAACATAATAATATATTATTATTATTATTATTATTATTACGGTAATATTAGTCCCGCACTCTTGTTTTATTTTTACAATTTGAATATAATATTTTACGAAAATATGCCTCGGTATTGTTCCAGAACCGTGATAAGTAACCATATTTTTCTCGTGGGCCTCAAAAACGTATAAATGTCGCTGTTGGTAAGTAGAATTAAGGGTTTGCTACTTGTTATTTAGAGGTTTTGAAGTCCTTTTTAACGGATGGCTTTGTGGCTCTTGCGAATTTTTTGTGTTGTTCTCTTTCTACTTTATCTGGCTAATTTATGACCCTCCTGAATTTATATGCATGTATATATTTCTATTTGTTTATTTTATTTTTATTCTTTTACTGCATTGGAAGGGGTGAAGGAGGGGGTTAAAAAAACAGTGAATGGCTTATCCTCGCCTTGTGAAAAGAGAAAATAATTGAATAATTATTTATAACAGAAAGTCGTTATTAGAGGTTTCTGCAATACCATTTTCTTTTTGAATAGTACAGTAAATCTTTTTGAGTATTGCCAAAATATTTAAATCCTACTGACCAATTCATGAGAAAGTTTGTTTGATTTCGTTGTAAATCACTCACTGTTCGCTTTGTAAACGAACATAAAGAATCTTGAAAATTAATAAAACTCAAAACTTTTTACATATTATTATTATAAACCATAGTCTGTAGCCTATGTTAAAAACAAAATAAAAACTAATTTCAGTTGTATACCACAGTGAAAATATTATCTTCCTTTGTGTTCGAAATTCAGAAGTAACATTGCAGTACATGATATTTGTAAGATTTTAATTGTCTATGTTCAACTTATACCACTTGGGAATCTAACAGTCGGGCAAGTTCCATTGCTAGTAAATATAATAACATTGTATTTTTGAATTAGAACCAACAAACGTTCATTGAACAAACAAAATGAGTTTCAGATTATGGTAATGATTTCCTTTTGTCTTTGTATTTATGAGATTTTATTTTTAATAGTTAATGTTTGATTTTATGAGTAACATAGTACTTTACAATATTTTTTGGTATGAAAAATATTTGAGATAATAGATTGTTTTGTGTAATGTTTTGCTACGCACTTTTTACTTGTACAGTTTCTTCTATTAAAACATTTTCTAAAATTCTCATTAAATGTATTTTTTCTCATTAACGATTGTAGATTAAACTTTTAATGTATGATACAAATAATATAATTTATTTGAACAGTGTAATTATTATCAGCTTAACAAATTTTGTTTAGTTTTCGTAAAAACTAAATATATATTGTAACTCTATATTTTCATATTAAATGTTAAATATATCATACTTATAATTTTTTTGAAATATTTTATATACAATTTATTCAATATCGATCCACTACATTATTATTCATAAACCCTTAACATATATTTTATATATACATTATACATATATATAATATGTATGAATGACAATATAAATATACGTCAAATTGTTTATTCACTATTCATTAAAATTTAAAATACTTAAATAATAAACAGTTGGATGAGAGTATCAACGTTCAACATACTCAAAAACTTATTTAGCAAATAATTAAAATATAAAAAAAAAAAAAAATTAAAAACTAAATAAGCGTTTAAATTTAATTCATTAAAAATATTTTTGTCAATATACATTGTACTAGATTAATAAATTTCTTTCTTAAAAAAACACTTTAAATTATACAGTAGATTGGTAATTTTTTTTGATTTTTAGTTAGAAATGTTAACAAAATTATATAAGCTCAGTCAAAAATATCAGAATCCCAAATAAACTGTTCTTATAGCCAATTAAAAAATACATAGTTATAATTTTTTTTTTTCACGAACGTTTAAAATAACAAAATATCTTGTATGAAATATTTTTATAATAATTACTATATAATATGTGTTTTTTTTTTTTTTAAATTGTATTGTTATATAATTATGAATATTTTCTGACAAACCATCTCTACTCAAAATTGTTTTTAATTGTATACAATGCTTTAAGATTAAATTAATATTTACCTAATCTATTAGAACGATCTACTTAATAATACACTTATAGTTACTATAAAGCATAATGACTTCTCAAGTTCTTTAAAATTTATCCAAAAATAACTATTAGTAGCTCATCTCTGATCAGTGAATTACAACTGATTAATTATTATATTAAAAAAACTAAATTTAAATTTAAATTCATACATTGCTATTAACTTATTAGGTCTTACACTACATACATATTTTCAATACTTCTATAGGGTTATACACTTGTTCATTGTAACATTTTTGTATGTTCTCTATAGTTTATATTAAAATAATATCAAGTTCTATGAAAAATAATATATTTTTAATTTTAAACATATCTTAATGTTGTATTAATAATTATTGTATGGATAATATTTCAAAAACAACACATAACCAACATTTATAATCAAGACCATTAAAAATAATAATAATATAAAGTTTTACATAAAAACATCAGACAAATGTTCTCATAAATCTTCCTACAATAGAAATCGTGATATATTTATGACGTTTCATTTATTTCGACATAAGATATTGATTAAGATTTGTAATACCCAATAACTTTAGAAACCGTATAATCATAGGGTTACATGTGTATCGTGTGGTGATTAATAATAAAAAATATTCAGATTTTTTAATGTATTGTGTTATTATTTTATTATTTATCAGTTTCAATCAAATCAATTTTAAAATTATTTTTATATATTCGAAGAATTGAATTATTTATGTGAATTTATTAAACCTTAATAATAATTATTTATTTATAAACATTGATATTCTGCTATTTAAAATTTAAACAACTAAATAATATTGTTACTTAAACATTCTGTCCGTTAGTTATTTTATTTTTTCTATTATTTTATTATGCTATTCACAAAGGTTTTACGATAATCATTATTTTATCGTATTAATTTGTATTTACTAATATATTTACATAATATATGTATACGAAACGTTAATATTTTAGCATAACTAACATGACCGTAAAATTCAAACTTGATGTACTCAAATTAACGATTTATTTTTCATAAATATACTAGGAATTAAATAGTACTAAAATCATTATATTATATCCAGTGTATCCTTTAAATAATATCGGATTTAAAGTCTCTCTTTTAAAGACGTATTTATATTTCTGACGCTCCAGGACTAAAGCTTCAACTACAACTTCTGCTTGTATTGCATTCCTAAGAAAAAAAATTACTTGAATAAAAAGATCTTGCACAAATTTAATAACACTCAACATTTTTTATATACATCTAAAATCTTTAGATTTCTCTACTTTGAAATAATTTTCTAATTTAATAACCTCAGAAAAAATACTAGTAGACAATTTTTTAGAATCGGTACCACTTAGTATTATTATTTTCCACATAATTTAAGTGAGCAATTTATCTTATAATATTGAAAAATATTAGATTATATCAGTCAATGTTAAATTTTCAAAACAATTAATACAACAAATCACAATAATAAAGTTTATATCACAACAAAACTGAAAATTATATTTAATAAAAGGTAATATTAAAATAATTCACTTAGTAAGACATTTAAGAATATATTATTATTTACTTTTATAAATGAATATGTATTTATTTATCTGGTAACTAGATCTATGGATGCGATACTTTTATTTTTATTAGTAAAAATAAAAAACTTGAACTAACGGTAAAAAGTTGAGTTTCCGTTGATTTCAAGCCATTATAGCATCATTATATAAGACATAATATACTAAATATGTTATACCAATATTTTTGCTGAATTCGTTCATGGAAAATTTAAATTTATGACAAAGTTAATACAAAAGATTGATTTATTTTATAGAAATTAATTATTCACATACAGTTCCCAAGTTAAATATTAGATTGTAAATTACCAAACTACCTACAGTACTAACCTACTATGTGCCAAATTAAAATTATAGTATATTTTAGTCATGAATTATGTAAGAAACTTTCCAAAGATTTTTTTTTAAATCAGGTTATGAATTTCTTAAACACGAGTATCTAGTGAAAAATAATAATAAGTTATAAACTTAACTCTCTCACTTTATCTGAATTACAAGTATATATTTTGTCATATAGTTATGCTGGTTAAAACGATCATAGACTTAGAGGTTGGATTTTTATGATTTTAGATATTTTTTTCTAATGTATGAAGTTAAATGGGAGTCAAATATCACAATAAATCATAAAACACAAAATTCATAGGAAAAACAAATATTTTACATAAAAAATCATATTTTAGAGGTTAGAGAATATTAAATTTGACAATATTTTTATTCTTGAAGATTTTATTTTTGTAATATCGACATAATGAACATATTAAATTTAACGTATATCGATATTTTGATTAAATACACTATTTAATATACGATTTCTGGGTTCTAATAAAAATTAATCATAAGATATATTCTCTAGTGACATTGGTTGATATTTAACGGTTCTTAGCATATAGAAAAAAATCTTACAAATCAGCATACTAAAACGACTCCGGAACAAATGGAACAATATATTATTTTTACTAATTGTTATTGGAAAATGAATCAAATTTAAAACCAAATTAGTAATACAAGTTAATAAACAATAAATTTAAACTGAATATATATATATATATTTTTAATACTGAAAGAATATTTTATATTTTAAAGACATAATAAAACATTGTATTATTATATCTGGTACTTAAAAAGAATATTAAGATAATATATTACGTATATTAAATGACATAAAAACATCATATTTTAAGGATTTTAAGAGAATATAAATTCGACCTCTAGCCGTAGTAATGTAGACTACTCATAGACTTGTAACAGGTAAATGTTATATTTATCATCAATATACAACGTATTTTATATTTTCGATTGCTATTATATTAATAAAATAACAATAATATATATTACTATTAAGATAATAGTTGTATTTATCAAATATTTATTTTATGTATATATCAATTTCACAATATTTGCACATAATTAATTATTCGAACTATATATAATACGAAACTGTTTATTTTAATATTATTGTAAGTTAAATATTAAATCAATAATTTTTTTTAAGTAGGTAACCTAATTTTTAGATCAAAATTTAACTTAATAACATTTACTTTAAATAAACTTATTATTTTATGATGGAAATTCAATATAATTTATTCTACAAAGTTTATTGTAAAATTAAAATGTTACCTAGTTTGCGAGTTCTGCTTATAAAAATTTAAAAAATAATACTATACTTGAATTTTCATTTAACTAATAATACATTACAGCACTACAATAAAAAACTTTTTTATAAAAATTTTTTACTTTTTTGTAAAAAAAAAAAAATAAAACTCTTATGAAGCACTCATTGTACATTAAAATCAAATCAAATGTGTCGATTGAAATGTAAACCAATTATTGGAAAATACTCTAGTTATTCAACCATCATTAAAAATATCAAAGAATATTTTGCTTTAACAATTTTACCATAATATTAAGTATGATTTAATTATTGTTTGTTACGTCCATGCAATTTGTATTAAATAATTATATAATTTTATGTTACATGTGGTAATAATATTGTATATAAATTTAATAATATACTTAAAAAAAAAAAAATCTGCTAATTGAATATAATCATATTGGCATAAAATAAAATACATATTAGTTTAAACATTTTTTTTTTTTTTATCGTTTTGGTAAATTATATTATATTTCGAAAGAAATTCGGTTTCTGAATGAATCGTATTATATGTAATTTGATAACAGAAATTCATCTGTTATATTAAATTGAAATTTAGAAGAAAGTAAAGAATTCCAAGAAAACAATTGTCAATAGTAAATAAAATAATATGTACCTTAATATTATTTACTGTGAAAATGTTTGACTTTTTAAAATAAAAGTAATAACATCTAATATTATATTATTATAACGAAGAAATAATAAAATACGAGTATAATTTATACACGCGCTGTATAATATAATATTTCATTTTTACAACCACATATTGTACAACGCATCAATAAAGTTTGAAAATTAAATTATAATTTATATGTTTATAAACTAAAAGTTACCTGCATATGGTTATTTTTCATAATGTAAGTAGGTACAATGCATTTAAAAAAAAAAAAAAAATGGTAAATTTAATAACTAGTTGTTTCTTATAAGTGAATGGGTTGGACTTGTTGTAATTATTATTTTAATTTTTGATTTAACAAAATTATAATTATCATGATAAATAAACTAATAATTTTGTTTTGTTAGTATAAATTTCAAAACGATGCTTTGCCTTTACTTTGCTCATAAAATATTTGACATATGTATTCCTTATAAATAACACTACAACACTATATCATATTCGGGATTATATTTCGTTAGGTACCTACTTTATCAATGTATTGTGTGGTTTTGTTTGTTTACAGAATATTTCGTTTTATGATTTGCATATTATTTATCTAGGCGCGGTCATATTATTTAAATCCACCACATACAACCATATAATAAAATTGTACATTATTCATAGAAAAATTATATTTTAAACTAATATAACAATATATTTTCAAACTTATATATTAACAGTTATAATTTTAACTTATAGATCTCGAGACCATAATTATGTTATATTATCAAAAAATAAATTATATTATAGATAATAAAAATAATATAATAACTCTGTAATGTAAAAAATAACTTAATATTAATAACTCCTCGATAGAAATTGTTTTTAATTATAACGCAATAATATAATATTGTTAAAAATCCAGTTATTTGTTTAAGTGCCTTCATCAGTAGCATAAACTAAAATATTGAATGTCAAACGCAGAATTTGCTTTGTAATATTGCGTTGTAAACATTTAACTCAGTCCATAGCGACCGCCGATGACACTATTGACAAAAGAGTCTGAAAAGAGTTTTATTCGTTTATTCGGCAAAAGAAGAATATTGTTGACATCGCAGTCGACCGTAACCTATTATACAACTGTAACCGGGAAAACGATTATTTTTGTCTTGTAACTACTCTTATTTTTCTTTATTTTTTCTAGCGCTTGACAATCCAATTCAAGCGTTTATTTTATATTACGTCTTTCTTAATATACCTTTCACCCCTCAAATCAAAAGAACACGTCGTGTACCTAGTTAAAAGCGGTGTTTGAGTGTTTTGGCTATAGTTTATGTGCATGATCGTAAAAGAAGTTAGTAACTCACGCGCCAATAAGTGAGAAAAAAAGCTTCTGCCATTGTTACAGTTCAAAGTTATTCTTAGATGATCTTAAAAACAATTTTGTACAAAAGCACCTTTGAAAATATATCACAGACATATAATAGAATAACAATGCGTTTCACAAACCAATACAAAACGCATCGCATTCAAGGCAAACAGGAATTTGTTCGTTGTATAAAATACAACTGATACGAATTACAACATAGTTTTAAGAAAATCGGACGCAATTCACCAAACCCGATTCTTTTAAATCAGAATTTCCTTTTGAAACAATTGAACTATATATGAATGTATTTTTATTTTTTTTTTTTTTTACTTTACAAAAGCCAATAAGCTCTTAATTAAAATTTATAATTTGTTATGATTATATATGAACATGGCTTGAACATATCTGTTTGCATTAGTACGTTATTTAAACTTAGTGATATAAACACACAATAATACATTATAATAATAATATGTGTTGTATTGACAGCTATTACTTTATTATGCAACAATATTTCAAAAACGAATGTAAATTATAATAAAAACAAAATGGTAGCAATCTCCCTTTTTTTTTAGTTATGGTTAGATATGATTTATTCCCCAGTTGCACGTGAAAAACGTCAAATTTCGCAGTTCAATAATGAGGAACTACCGCTTCCGTTCCCGGTAAATAACATCGGGGAATATAAAACATCTATAATATGATAATGATAAAAAGTTTTATGACTAGACATTTTTTATAGGCGAGTATATAATATTATTATGCGTATGTTTTTACTTTTTAAATAAATTACAAAAATTACTCTCGAATAGTCGGTTTCGTGACAAGAATTTGTGTATAAACGTAATAATAAAAGCATTTATATTATTGTGAGTATTGTTTCTAGTCAGATCGAGTTATTTCATAAATGGTTAACATTCGCAGATATCAAGTACCAAACCATTAAAATATTGAAATTGAATAATATTTTTTTACAAACATTGTCTTTCTCGTTTTTGTCATCATAATCATAAGCATTCTATGTATTATGCAAATATGATTTTTGTTATTAACTTTTTACTTTTCTCACGAATAAATAACTATAAGTATATGATAGGTTCAATATAAAGTTTTTTACATATTTTATTCAGTTTATTACCCGACAAAATATCAATTTAAATGTATATTTTTACTGTCTAACGGAGTTGGCAATTTAACACTAACACATAATTTTCGGCCATTATTAGAATTGCTAAATTTAAAATATGTCAAGTGCCGTAATGAACAGGAAAAAGCAAATACTGAATGTCAATTTTATGAGAAAAAAAATATGTATTGATCTTATGTCTTAAACACCACAGACTACATTGAGTGAATACATAAAATGCGTAGGACTTTACCTACATATATTATATATTAAGAGCGTAATATAATATAATATATAGTCCAAATTAATTACAATTTAATTTTTTTATTCGAGACAAATAATATTCAGGAACATGACGTGGACTGGATTACAACAAATAATATTATAGCAGGTATAATAATATAAATGATAAAAATGATTGAACTCGGACAGAATTTGGGGTTGGATTCGATTTGCAAGAGCCAAACTAAATTTTTGCGGACGTTCTCATCGCGATAATAATATACAATGTATCCTACCATTGTCTCTATCGTTTTGCGCCGTATTGCCCGCGTTAGATCAATAAGAAAACGTAAAAAAAGCAAACATTGTAAAACGAACGACCGCGCCTTCCGTCGTAAGTGCTATTATGTCGTCGGTGTTTATTTTCAAACGACGACGTGAAACAAATAATCAATTACGTTAAAGTAATCAATGCCGTGACGAAAAAATCGTCCATATAGACTAAAAAATACCAAACGTTTTTCCGCGTACAAATCGGGCATAAGTGCACGGGGCGATATTACGTATATTGTTTTTTTTTTTGGGGGGGGATGTGCGCGGCACACGACACGGTATCGAATAACCGGCGGGAAACAGTTGTGAAGCGCATCACGCGATACACGCTTTTAAGGTTTAGGGGGTAGTAAAAACGGGCGGCTGAACGCGGCTGGCGACGGTGAAATGGTTTACCGAATTTCGAGCACAAAAGTAATAATAATATGTGAAATACGCGCATCGTGTAATATACAATCGTGTACAACTCCCGCGGTGTTCTTTTCACGGACGCCGTGTTTGTACGTCGTCGTCGTCGTCGCTCGAGTAATGTGCACCTCCCCCATCGCATCGGTTGTTAAATAGATATTTGATTTTTAACTGCAAAACGACGGTCAAACGTTGCGTGATCTATGTATGGAATAAAACATATCATATCGATTTCGTCAAGAACGCGTAAACCTAATTTAGCGTGATACTATATTATTAATGGCTGTGCCATTTATAGATAAGTACTAACCGATTATTACTACGAGTTTATAAGCAGGGCCCGTGAGTTCGTGTGCATTTGCATATCAATCTTGCTAAGTCGCATTTAATGCTAGATGACATAGAAATCCATTTCGAGGTACCGCGGTTGAGTATGTGAAGTTTTATTTTGCATAATTTTGCATAATATTTAGATGTTTTTTGCTTATTTGGCATATTTATGCGTTTTTTCCATTTTACTGAGCAAATTTAGCGTATTTTCGGCCAAAATTTGATGCGATAGTCCAACAGTTGATATTTATTTACACCGCATAAAATGTATGGGAATTGTGACAACCGTAAAATTATTAAATATTAAACGCAGTAGAGAATTATTTCGTTCGGTGTATCGTACTCGCGAGGAAATTAGGGAAAAACATGTTCTTGATACTCTCACAACGAACAACGATTTATTTTGAGCTATTTCAAACTTCTTTTTTTTTTCTAATTCGCATATTTTAAATGCATAGTCTTAAATGTTTAGTTTATGTAAATGCATATTTCTAAACGTGTTAAGACATTTAGCGAGTTTTTAGTGCATAAGTGCATGTTTATTTAGACATTTTTTCGGGCATGTACTTACGAGTCCTGTTTCTATGTAATGTACTAAAAAAATGTAAAATATAAGAGCAATTTAAGATTTAAATTATTATTTCAAGTCACGACCATGATTTTGTAATTTTCGAAAATTTTTTCAGCAGATTAAATATATTTTATAATTTAAAAAAAAAAAAAAATATTTCCGTAATATTTTTTATAAATATTAGTATCTATGTTAGATTTTTTACATTTAAAAAACTTAATACGTAAAAATTCAGAATTATCCAAGACGGCAAGATCTATTTTGTTTCAATGAAACGAAGAAAATAAATAATTAAAAACAGAATATATTATTAATATTGAATCAGTTCCTCACTTCCATGATTTATTTTACGATAATTACCATTAAGGAATTTAATAGTTCAAATAGCTCAATAGGGTTATAATTGTACTTACGAAGTTGATTCAAAAATATTTTTATTTCACTTGATTAGGATGCAAACAGAAGAAACTTAAATTCAAACACGTAGTATGGTGTTATCGCATATTTTTTCAGGAGATGCTGACAACGACCAATGGTATTCATATTAATTTTATCGCGCGTCCCAGTCGAGTAAAAGTATTTATTTTTCGTCGACAGTCGCTTAAACGTTTCTTATTTATGAACACATTTGTGTCAAATAAATAGGTTTCCAATTCTGGAAAATCGTCGGAGTAGCTATAGGATTGGCAAAGTTCATGTGTGGGAAAAAAAACGAAGACAGGTTTTTTTTTCCTTTCAAACTGCGGCTGCTATCAGTAGTGGCGAAATAAATATTGTGACCAAAAAAAAACATTTAATTACAGTAGCATTTACCGCTGTGTACACTCTCTTCTTAAACGGCTCTACTACGGTTTTATCGCAGTACAGATTTATGTGTTTAGTAGTCAGTAGCACATAAATTCAAAGGGTATGTCACCCCTGGCCCACTGCAATGCCACTCATCCCCTGAAAAAATAAAATATATCCCAAATTTGGTCTACGCATAAACCTCCAAAGGACACGAGACCTAGCGCTTTGCTGCCGTATCTTTTGCGTTGTGTTTCACGCAGTGAGTAGACTTCCTTAACATTACTGCCACCACCACTATCAGAGACAAAAGCAGCACTATCACCATCAATGTCGTAGAGCTCTGGGGTCGTTATTGGCATTATTGCTACATTCAATATAGTCTAAGCATAAGATTTATTTAAAACTGATAAACAATTTTATAACTTACGTTTCGACAGATCTAGTAAAAATATCAAACCTTTGAACTGAATGCGATATATCATTTGAAATAAAATCACATAAAAACGACATATACGTTTATTACTACTGAATAACGAATATTGCATTACTGTCTATTTATATCAATCGCTATTTTTGATAGAGAATAAAATTATAAATTTTGTTTTCTATTACTGCTAATTAGATTAATAAACACTGGACAATGATTGTATTAGTTAATTAATTTAATAGGATATCGAATTGGTTAAATTATAAATGTAAGTGAATCTCAAATGTATTTTGGAAATGTGTACAATATCCTTTCTTCGTTTTATAATTTATTTTATGAAAAAGTCCTTATAATAACAATAACAATTAGTACAATAATTATCATTATTATTTAATTTAATGTTAACTTTCAAATCCCCTTCGTTTAAATTAACATCAAAGAGAGAATCGGCCAAAGTTCTCGGCGGGACGCCAAAGGTAATATAACTATTAAAAATCCAATTTAGAGGAAAAAGAATTGGCGTCGCGTTTTAGTGACAGTAAAAACCGATGGAGCTCCAGGAAGGAATGAAAAAAAAAGGGGGAAAAAAAGTGCAATGGATAGACGCGAATGACTCAATTTAGTCGGCATTACTTCAATTATTGGCCTCGAGTTATATAGCAGGTAAACTATTGCATTTATGAGCTTCGCTTTTATTGTATGGAAAAGATTATTATTTTTATTATTATTTTTATTTTTATTATTTGACACTTGATGACTAAAGCCATGTGCCATACGCACACACGAGAAAAATATAGCTTTTACAGACGCTTTAGAAAATTTGTGCCACCATATAACATTACATCATAATGTACACTATGTGTTATGTACGTTGTTAAATAATGAAATCCACAACAGGACCGCTGCTACGAGTCTCCTAGTGAATATTGCACGTGTATATAAAATATTTTTGGCTATCGTAAAGCTTAACCCGTACAAATAGATACCGAACGATGTTCACCGCCAAGCCATCGATTTCGGTTTTAAAACGATTTTTGCAATAGATGAGTGATATAGGTATTTACTCGATGACACGATGGTCATGTTAAATGATTATTTTATTTACAGACGGTTTCGTGCGAGACAAAACAGCTGCTGCGATCACTTCAGTCCGCGCGCCGACCATCTCGTCGTTCTCGCCAGTCACGCGACAATAAATGCATTAAGGAAGTAAGAGTGTTGTCATAAATGACACGTCACAGTGTCGAAGCCAGGCGTATGGTACACAGATACTTCATTTCGTAAAGTTCTGACACGATATAAATCAGATACGACAAATCTCCCAGTGATAACGTTATTTTCAATCGGATCGTAAGGAACGAAAACAATTATGGTTTATGTGAGTACAAGATATAAGGGATCTCGTAGTTGAAAATTCGATTAAAAATAACCGAGTGACATATTATTCTATCGGATCTTTGTAACACGTTTATCGTTTGATTGAATTATTATGATTATAAATGTATGACTATGGTTTTTCTTTATCGCAGTTGATAGTTCAAATTAAATTTTCAAGGTTGAATTAATTACCCAAATACCAAACACGAGTACAATTGAACTTTTAAAGTGAAAAGATGATTTTTCAAGGGCAAAATATTAAAACGGTAACAAAATGTTTAAGTCAATTAACTCATTGGCGTGCACTTTAAACGACTCAACTTTAAGTAACTGTACTGAAAATAAACATAGTCAACAACGATTATTAGTGTACAAAGAAGTCTCGATTATTTTCCAACACTCATTAACAAAATAAAATATTTAAACAGTTATAGATATCTGTGGGTAATATTAATACATAAACTACTTATACTGAAAAATGCATGTTTGTTTAACATGATCCTACGCCGTCATAATATTATATAAAGATATAAATTGTTAAATGTACGTAACATGTCCTATACAGTATACACTTTCATTACTCATAAGATGTATTACTATTCTTCAGCTAAAATATTCGGATAATCAATACAGGGTATTTAATAATTAATATTACATCTCAAGTCTTACACAACTATAAGTTCTTTGAACATTTTTAGTCATTAAAGTTTGATAAGTTTTAAATTAATTACATTTGTTCTTAAACACAGATACAACGGTTTAAAAATTAAAACAGACAGTGGTGTACTTGATGAATCATTCCCAGTGATTGTTCATTAAAGTTCCTTTATGGGCCTCTTACACTTATATACCGCTGACTAAACTGATATAATTTGTTTTTTATTTATATCACGTTTTTGATCTAACATAACTTATTTAAACTCTAATTTAAATGTTACAATATTATTTTTTTCAACATTAAAATAGTTTTTTTTTTTTTTTGAACTTAAGCCCGGCAACTAGGGCCATTAGCTGTTTGTAAGGGTTACGTTGTAGGTTGGTACGGTAGGTTGTATTTTTATGATTGTTACGGTTGATAGCAAACACGTGTATGTGTGGCAAGGTTTTTAACCACTATGATCCCGAGTGGTCACCCATCCGGGAGCTAGTAGCTGTGGCCGTTACTTACTCTCAGTCGCATTCCGCGACTGGTAGCAGCCAACGCGCCACGCCAAGCCACATTAAAATAATATTTATGAATGATAAAGTAAATTATATAAATTTAAAGCCCTAGATTTAAAACTGTATTTAAACAACTTTAATTTCAAAATAATACTCTATTTTTTATATATACACAGATAACCAACACAATATTATGAAAACCGTGAAATTATGATAAAAACACAATCGTACCAATATATTATATTATATATAGTACATAATATAGAATACTATACAAACACAAACATCAAATATCTATGTACATTTTATTATTATTTGGTAAAAATATAGACGTATTGTATATTATTTCTTAAACTAACCCAAGTATATATTATTTAAACTGATCGTTTTCACTGTATACGCTATTTATAATATTTTCTTTAAACATTTAATGTTTGCATTGCAAATTTTGAATTGTTGCTATGTACATTGAAAATAATAAAAAACAAAGTCCTCAATTCCATTTTACAAAGAAACTTATGAAATCATGTTTTGTGTTGAAGACAAATGTAAAATACCGACAACCATAAATTATGAATGATAAACCTATACGCCATACAATTTAATTTATAATAATGTTTAAAATTTAAAGCTAATTAAATTTGATCAGTTAATTAATTTAATAAATAAGTAGGTATTAATATTGATGATAAATGATGCTGTTATTTTTTAATCACGTGCTAGTGCATCAAAGTTAAAATTATACCATATTATATTAAAATTTAGTGAAAAAATAAAAACAATAATACTACTTTTCAGAAACTTAATGTAAAATTAAATTGACAAATTTAGTAACCAAACATATTTACTTACAAAATCAAATATATTTAGTAAACTCGTACATCTTGACATTGTTTTAAACTTGTACAAACAAAATATCAGTGGCACCAGAGGAATAAATTGCCAACTTCTTTTTCAATAGCTTACCATTTCCGCATAACTCAACAAGTGTTCATGCTTTCATTCATCAAAGTGCATGAAAATTGTTAGATACCGCAAAATAACACTTTATAAATCTGAAAAATTACTAATAAAGATGTGTAAAATTCAGCATACCAAAATTATTGATATATTTACTATTATTTTCATTGATTCTTCACGAATTATATTATTTTATTAATATTTATAATTTTTATAATTGAATAATCTTTGAAAAAAGTAAACTGAATATAACGCATAGTTTTATGGCCAATGTGTTATTTGATTTATCCTGAATCTAAAAATAGGTTTTTATGAATTTAAAATATTTTTCAGTAAATTTTATTATTATTATGTCACTTTTCAACATAAAAAAATAATATAAAAGAATCAATTTTCATTTTACATCCTTAGGCATACATATTTTTGTGAAACAAAAGTATAATATATTTGTGTATATTCCAATCTAAACAGTTAATACCTATATTTCAGAACTTTTTTTTTTTTTGAATCATATTTCCAAAGGATTACTTGGAACTTGGACAGTATTTTCCAGACGGGTTAACGTCTCGGAGACTAGAAAAGTTCATAACTTGGATTATCTTCATCCTTTAAACTTAAAATAGTACTTTGTTCGCTTAAAATAATTAAATGAGCAAAATTATGTTGTAGTGCGTTGTCGCTTTAAATAACGTATTCTTTGTGAATAACGTGTCTTTATTTTGTAGTTTATTGGTTAATGATTTTTTTTTTCATTAATATTTTTTTTTTTTTTAAATAACTTATATCTAAACATTAAAGACTTAAGTACGAAAACGTTTATTTAATCAATGAAAATAAATGCATGATCTACTCTTAAGTTTACACAACAAAAAACAATATAACTAAAATTTTCACTTTTTTAATGAACAATTCTATACAATATCTTTACTTAATATAAAATAAAATGCATATAATTAATTATCCGTAGTTATACATAATATAATAAATATTTATCTTTTAAATAAACATTTTGCTTGAGTTCTAAACTCACGATACACCTTAATACAAAATATTATTATATTGATTTACCAAACAAAAACTGTTTGAATTTCTTTATAATCCATAGCACAGTTTAAATTTTCACTTTTTGATAATGTTCATTATTATAATTATAATAGTTTATAACCATGTATTAATTAAAGAACGATTAACCTTTGCACCGATAATCTTACTATATAGATATATTATGTAATTTAATAAAACATCAATATAGAGAAAATATTTACATTTTAATTCTGTGATTCAAATATTAATATAACCATATAATAACTATTCTGAAAAGCCCTTAAAGTCGGAAAATAAGTATCATTAAATACCTAGGTCACGGTATACCTACTACAACCGCACACGATTCGTACGCCGTAACTAATATGTTTTTATAATATACCTATCAAATACTGTAGGTACTGAGTACTAATAAAATTATCAACGCACATGAACATGAATCAAGAGTGTTATATTATATGTTATGTCTGTGTTGATTTAACTGTGGTCGTCAACGAGTTACTGCAATCTATCAGTTCAGTGTCGCAACTCAATAGTTGTAAAAATAAAAGTGTCGTTATAATCGACAAACAAAAATACGAGAAATTAGTATCGGTGATTCGTTGCAGAACGTTTGAAACTCAAAAAATTAGTTACGAGTACTTACGACGAATAATAATTATTGTCGATCGATTTTCTCGCTTGGACATTTGTTGACTATCAACGAATGGTACGGCGAGGATTATCTGAACTGCGTGTTGTCGAAAAACATCAAATTTTTCAATTAGATCAAATCAACAGCTACATCTAAAATGATTAACTCTCTTTATTTTTATTATAATTATTATCGACATAACATATTATCCAGTATACCATAGACTTATTCCCACCAAACAAAATACAACTGCCAGAGTGCCTGCTTCAGACAGTGAACGTGAAGACTAATGTCTAATAAACGACGATATTATAATTACGTGTACGTACACCACTACGCAATGTATACGCACATTTTGGACGCAATCATTATTATTTTTTTTTTCCTGTCACGTGACGTAATGCCGTAGGCGCAGACCCCAAAACATTATAATTTCTGAGTCGTAAATAAATCAAATGCGCACCTACTGAACGTGTAGGTAATGCGTGCGCGTATACCAAACAATCAACATGCAACACTTTAGATGTGTTAAACGTAATGGATAGTATTAATTAGAGCGATGACAGAGTAGCTAGTGTTTCATTAGTGTAAGATGATAATATTCAGTTTCCGCGTAAACAAGAATAGTTCTGAGCATTTGGCATCGTCAAACCACCTATACAGGCTATATAATATATTGAGTTAAAACGGCAACACTAGTGTAGCTTTATTGTCACAAAAGCTATTGTCATTGCCACGGCATCGTGTGTTATTATGATATCAGCTATCTCAAATATATTAAATAACCAAACGTGCGGTTTTGTATAAAACTTTGCACCACGATAATAATATGTGCATTGATAGAGAGATGCAATTCTGGTAAATGCAACCAGTAAAAATTGTACTTGTGGGATAAATAATTTACCGATTTATCTTTTACCGGGTCAATATTTGTTTACTAAAAAAAAAAAAAAAAAAACCGTACAAATTTATCCCTCAAATGTTAAATAATACAATATCATTACGAAACTAATGCTTGTACAATTATAACAAAACAAAATTTAAAACGTGAAGAATGAACTACATAGATTATGGTAATACAAATGACAATAATTCTTAGTAGGTATTACTTATAATCATCTAGGTACCCCCATCAAGCTTTTTGACTATCTTCAAAATACTCATGCATTGCATTTTTGATTTTCATATCAAATTGATATATATTATATTATCGATAGATATAAATAATATCCATTATTAACACTTTCACTATTAAAATTATTTTCACATGACAAAATAATATCTCTGCCGCATAAATTT